>NW_015386475.1:715155-748060 GCF_001527695.2 Protobothrops mucrosquamatus
TTCGACGAAGTCACATTCGTCATCTTCAGGCTGGTGTCTTCAGCTTCGTGCTTCTGGGAGTAGTCTGCGATCGCTGCTGTTTCTTCCTTTTAACTGCCAGTGGGGTTTGAGCTGATTGGGTGGGAGCTTGGCTGTGTTCTGATTGGGTGGAGGTGTGTTCTGATTGGTTAAGGAGCTTGGCTGTGCTCTGATTGGATGGAGGGTTGGCTGTGCTCTGATTGGACGGGGGAGTGTTCTGTTTGGGTGGGGGCTTTGTTGTGCTCAGGTTAGTCTGAGTTGCAGGGGGATTTGAGATGGTGAGCTTCTGTTGGTTTGTCCGATGTATGTGGTGGGACAGGCGGTGCATGGGATTTCATATACTCCTTGATTTTCTAACTCAATTTTATCTTTGGGGTTTCTTAAGATGGTAGATATTTTTCGGTTTGTACAGAATGCTGTCTTGATGTTGTGTTTGTGGAGGATCTTGCTGATTCTGTCTGTGGTGCCTTTTATGTATGGCAGGAGGGCTTTGCCGTTTTCTTGTTCTCTGTCTTGGATTTTAGTGGGGGTTTCTTTTTGGATTAGGTTGGTAATCTTATTTCTTTGGAATCCGTTGGATGTTAGTACGTTAGTGAGAGTGTGTAGTTCGGTGTTTAGGTGTTGTTCATCAGCTAAGCGTTTTGTTCTGGAGATAAGTGTCTTGGCTACGGAGTTGATCTGTGCTGGGTGATGGTGTGAGAGTGCGTGCAGATAGCGGTTTGTGTGTGTTTTCTTCTGGTAGATGGTGTGTCCTAGGTTCTTCCCTGGTCCAACACCTTAAAGCCACAGGACATAAAATTGACTTTAAAAAGACCAGAACTATTGCCAAAACTGAACACTTTAACAACAGAATAATCAGAGAAGCCATCGAGATAGAAAAATGCCCACACAGCATGAATAAACGAGATGATACCTCCCGTCTACCAGCCATTTGGAAACCCGCCCTTATTGGCAAACGAGTCCCTAACACAAAGAACGACACCAGACCCACACTCACGAAAACCACACAGGAGGTCACCACCACACATCCACGCAAAAAGCAAACCCAAACCCACACAGATGATGAGGCACGACCACAAACTAGAAGCCAGTCCACAGCTGCATCATTAGCCACTTTANCCCCATCCAATCAGAGCACAGCCAAGCTCCTTAACCAATCAGAACACACCTCCACCCAATCAGAACACAGCCAAGCTCCCACCCAATCAGCTCAAACCCCACTGGCAGTTAAAAGGAAGAAACAGCTGTGATCACACACACTACTCCCAGAAGCACGAAGCTGAAGACACCAGCCTGAAGATGACGAATGTGACTTCGTTGAAACGTCGCCAAGACACTTCTAATTCTACGTGGGAGAAAACCCGAATAACTAAAGACTTACATACAAACACCCGTGAAAATCTCAGAAAACACACACACATATATATATATATATATATATATATATATATATATATATATATATACCCATATAGTCTGTATGCTTTGTAGTTTAGGCAGTGTACAAAGATTAAAAAAACAGCTACAACAAACAACCCTGATACCTGAGTCCTAAAGGTGCTTTTTTCACAAGGCAACTGTACTTTCTTGTGTTTCTTTTGAAGACATTTTGCTTCTTATCCAAGAAGCTTCTTCAGCTCTGACTGGATGGTGGGGAATGGAAGGATTTACTACAACTGCAACAACAACAACAACAATAGAGTTGGAAGGAATCTTGGAGGTCTTCTAGTCCAACCGCCTGCTCAGGCAGGAAACCCTATACCATGGGTGTCAAACTGCTGGCCTGCGGGCCAGATGCGTTATGCTGAAACCACGCCCACCCTAGCTCTGGCAATGGGGAAAAAATCGTGATACATCATGACACGTCACATGACGTTGCGAGTTTGACACCCCTGCCCTATACCATTTCAGACAAATGGTTTTTAGTCTCTTCTTAAAAACTTCCACTGTTGGAGCATTCACAGCTTCTGGAGGCAGGTTGTTCCACTGATTAATTGTTCTAACTGTCAGGAAATTTCTCCTTAGTTCTAGGTTGCTTCTCTCTTTGATTAGTTTCCATCCATTGCTTCTTGTTCTGCCTTCAGTTGCTTTGGAGAATAGCTTGACTCCCTTTATATTTATATTGCTTGCAGACAGATGGTCATTTGCATTCCTTTAGAGAGTCATTGAAACCATTTTGGAGGTTTACCTGTGTCCTCAGGGTAACCTGACAAGTTCAAATGTGTGTGTAGCCTTCTGTGTGTGCAGACTACAGGAACCATTTGACAGCACAGACTCATCCCCAACAGCCTGTGCCTGTTTTCAACAGTGAAGGGACACAGGACAGAAAACATCCTGAGGCCAAGAAGGCTCCACATACATTTGCACTTCTCACGTGACCACATCAACTGCCAAGTTTGCCTAACTATCTGGCCCAAATGCCTGGGGGAACACCTAGTCTCCAAAATCTTGGGAAAGGTTTAACAAGGTGAGGACCTTCCAGATTTCCAGAGGTGAAAATATTCCTGTCTGGAATCTTTTAAGTTATGAAGAGTTCCTAGTTTTATCTTCCTAAATCCATAGTCTCATTGTTATATTGGGGCCGCAATTCCTGGTAACTAAATAAAAGAAGCATATTTGGAAAGTATTAGGCTCAGGTAGACTATGCTCATAGTTAATATCCACATGATTTCTAGAAAAATAAATACAATGCAATACTGTTAGATCATTCACAGTACTTTATTTCACAAGTAAATATTTTTCCCATAGCAATAATTATAAACTTATCTGAGTAGGTATGGGGGGCAGTGTGGTGGTAGAGGGAGAAAGACAGGGAGGGAGAGAAATAATTAGTAGAAAAAGAAACACATGAAAGGTAAAATTCCTCATTGTTTCCTTCTTAGAGTTCAGTCTTACTGCTGCAATGTTTTATTTTTAAAAAGTGTTCAGAAATTATAATTTCTGGATTTGTGATGTTCTATTTTTCAGGTTTTGAAAGAAGGCAGAAGGTACTTGATGATAAAATCAAAAGAATACTTTTGCCTTAGAGCAATCAAGCTAACAAAATCTTTAAAAACATGGTACCAGGATGATAGTTAAGCCCACCTTTTAGGAAGTGGAGTTTATGGTTTTGGGTTTGTAAATATTATACATTTTATTGTATTTATTATGTAACTTGCAATTACATGCATTTGGTGGCTTTAAAAATCTTCTAAATAAATGCATACATAAATAAATTTGTCTTTTTTCTTCATAAGATATAATATTTTGGATAGGCTGTCATAATTATTAAGATTTTTTTTTTAAAAAAAGGATAGTAAAGGGCAAGTAACCCATTCCTTGAAAGTCCTATCCAAATTATGACTGAGTGTCATGGTTCTGACAGATGAAACTCTTCAAAAAACTTCGAGGCATTGTTTACCTTAAAGAATCTTTATTCGAGTAGCATAGCATCAGTACGTACCTAGACAAAGCCTAAATCTGAATTCCCTTCCCCTGAGCACATAGTATCAAGCACAATTCCCTCCTCTAATTAACAGTCATAAATCACATTCTCCAATTAGTTTGAAATGCCGGCTTTCCCTCCAGTTCTTCAACCCGCCATTTCTTATCTTCTCTGATTTCAAAAAAGCTTGGTTCTCACCCTAGTTACAGTATTGTTATGTCTAACTAAACTCCCATGCACATTCCTCCCTCCCCCAGTACCATCTAATTCTAACTCTAATTCTAAGAGTAAAACATAAGAAGGAAAATGGCTGCATCTCCATATGTTGTCAAAGCAAGAACATCCGATGTTAGCAGCATTGACATCTGGCCCCCCTTACAAAAAGGACAGATCCTGTAACATAAACAAAAGCATATGTTAGGGACTGTCTCTCAGTTTGTTAGGATGTTTCCTATACAACCTTTTGATGAGTCTGTTGGTTGTCACATCGCTAGTTTTCACCCAAGTGGCTTCAGACAGTGAGTATCCCTTCTATTGTACTAGGTACTGCAATTTCCCTTTAAAAATTCTAGAATCAAGAATACGCTTTACTTCATAGTGAGTCTGACCCACTACCATGAGGGGTCCGTGTGCCTTCTTAGTGGGAGGTCTTAAAGTGGAGCCCCAAAAAGGTTTCAACAAGCTGCAATGGAAGACAGGGTGCACTCTCCCTAAAAGCCTAGGGAGTTTTAATTCTACTGTGACCAGGTTAATAATCTTTATGATGGGGAAAGGCCCCGAGAGTTTTGGTCCTAATTTCTTGCTGGGTAATTTGAGGCATAAATATTTAGTTGACAGATAAATCTTTTCCCCAACTTGGAATGTTCTTTGAGGAGCCCTCTTTTTATCTGCCTGCTTTTTATAGGTCTCGGAAGTCTTTTTTAAAGCAGTTTTTGTGGCTCTCCAAACTTTTTCCCACCCCCTCACCCATTGAGTAAGTGTCTGAGAAGCTGAGGGTGCTTGAGGGTATTCAGGTATCAGGCTGAACTCCTTGCCTGTGGCTACTCTGAAAGGTGTGAAGCCAGTGCTGCTGTGAACAGAGTTATTGTAAGCCACCTCTGCAAAAGGGAGGAGGTCGGTCCAGTTGGTTTGTTGGTAGGAAATATAGCATCTGAGATATTGCTCCACCATCTTGTTAGCGGCTTCCGCGGCCCCATTAGTAGATGGGTGAAAAGCAGATGATAGACCTTTGGATGATCCAATTAATTTAAGAAAGCTCCTCCAAAACTTAGCTGTCTGAAATTATTCGTTTAGGGGCTCCATGAAGCCGGTAGATATGTTTCAAGAACAGTTTAGTCAGTCGTTGGGCAGACAGGAGTCCTTTGCAGGCGATGAAGTGAGCCTGCTTTGAAAACAGGTCTATCACAGTCCAGATGACTGTATTTCCTCTACTATAAAGTCCATAGCAATTTCTTCCCATGGTTGAGAAGGGTCTGCCACCAGCTGCAGTAACCCAGGGGGTTTCCCTGGAATTCTTTTCATGGTGGCACATACAGTACAACTCCTGACATAATTTTCCATATCTTGTTTTAACCCCAGCCACCAGAACTGCAAGTGGATGAGATGTAGAGTTTTTAAATATCCAAAGTGTCCAGCCTGTTTTACATCATGGCTGTGTTTGAGAATGTTAAGAGGAGGGCTTCTGGCAAGTACAATTTCCCCCCCTTGTAAGCCAAACCATCCCTTGTTTTATTTTCTTTGCCCCAGGGTCATCAGGATTAGGGGCCCTGTGAGGCATGGGTTGAGCAGCAGTTTGTGGATTGGAGATAATTGCTCATTAATCTCTTCGCACTGGCTTTTGTACTGGGGCAGTCTGGATAGAGCATCAGCTAGGAAGTTTTTCCCTCCCAGAATGTATTTTAGAGTGAAGTTAAAACATCTGATGTTAGCAGCGTTGACACTGAGTACTTGGAATGGTCATACGCATGCAGGACAATAACAGTATAATAGAATCTGGGACTTTTCCCAAACTCCTATTAGCTTACTGAATTTAGTGGAGAAATTGTATTGGCCTGGGATGAAGTAAAAAGATAGGAGAGTCTCAAATAAAGGTTCTGCTGCAGGGATTTCTGAATCTTTAGAAACCCTGTGGCCATATTGGTCAAACTGACAAGTTCCCAGTTTTTTTTCTTGCAGAAAAAATGGATTGCCTTTCTCTGCTATCTGCAATTAAATCAGCAATTTATTTTGTGGTCCTTTCATAGATTACCCAGTAGCCTGTCTAATAAAGGAGTCTGGAAATCTACCAGGTCTTACAAAAAATTATAGCCTCCTGCTAAAAAAAACCACAAAAAAATATTCTATCTCATTTTCTATTCCCTCTTTTAAATGGTCACATCTTTTGGCACTAATTTGTAATAATATTTTTTATAGAAATGCTTCCTCATTGCTTTTGCCACTCAATTATGAAACAGGTAAGTCTTACTTTATCCATACTGTATACTATGCCAATGTCCCTACTTTCTGTGTTCATCTCATAAGAATACTGTATTCATTTCATAAGAAATGTAATCTTGCAATGGCATAGGAAGCTGAGCCAACTTGCACATTCTTATTTGTGCAGCTCTTAAAACACCAGCACCTTGAGATGTGTTCGGTTTAGAATTCTTAGCCAACATGTAATCCCCCCAAGCTGCTGGCTTGGAGAAGGCTGCCTTAAAGATAAAAAACATAAAAACCTGAAAATGCTGCCTGAATGCTATTTAGTAAAATCCACTTGCACAACATAATGGCTGCATGCAAAGGAAAGCATCCTTAACTACAGAAGTTCAGTTTGATTGTAAATAGGTCAGGAACTGCTTTGGCAATCACTGCCAGTAGGTGGCCAGTTGAAGAATTGGTCTCTTCTTTTCCTTTGCTGTCTTCTCTAATTGACACGAAGCATCACCATTTTGCTGGGAGATGTTGGTTGCCCTGTGCTCTCTTATTCAACAGCAGTCTCTTGTGTGATATGATGTTTACTTCTGCCCCCATCTGATTTGCTCTGTAGCTGTCTTTCTGTCAGTTGTTACATGAACTTTGCTGGGTTGCAGGGCAGAAGTCATTAAAATTCAGAGATACCTCATTAATTTGTGCTGCCTGAACTCAATGGCCTGACTGAATTTGTATCAGAAGCAAATCTCCCCAGCCACTCAAAATATTGCAAAAAATATGTTAGCTTAGGAAAGCTAACTAGAATTAAGCTGAAGTTTACTTCTGTCAGATTTAGGAACATTTTCTATAGCAACCTACCTGACACCTATGGAGTTTCATTTGCATAAATCGTCCGTTCTCATTTTTCAGCTTCCTTGTTATTTAACATTACTAACAAAACTCTGCTAATAATAGCTATAGAGACATTTCTGGGTAATGAAAAGGCATTCCAGAAAGCAAAATAATTCAAATTGCTTTCAGAACTTTCTGCAACCTGTCTAACTTGTGCATCTTCATTGCTTAAAGAAAAATGATAGGAAATAGGAGGTCATTGAAAGCTCCTCATTTATATGATAATTACAAATAAACAGGGGCTAACAGTTCAGGATACAAATCGTTTGCTCTTACAGGGTCTGTATGTTTGCTAACAGAAAGTATGTGATTATCTCTTGATAATTAGTTTCCAGGTGACAAAAAGAATGTAGTGCAAAGGAGATTCAGTTATGGTGTAGACCCACTATTTCCTTATGAGGCTAGTTCAGGTTCTAGCCTTAATTAATGCATGCCTTAAATACAGAGGATATGCAAATTATATGGAGATACAACACAGAATATGTAGCATTCTGTCTGCTTCAGTTTTTAATTAGGTGACTGATATGGAGATTGTAAAGAAATATTACAATTAGAAAGAAAGGGAGTAGAATGCAGTATTAAGGAAGAATGTAGACCACTCTTGTGAAAATATGTGCTGTTTTTCCCAAATCAAGAAGATGGAGAAATAAGAGGGCAAAAGCCATGCTCTGAAATAATGGAGCAATACTCACAGGCAAATAGAAAGTTGACTAAAATAGAAAGTGAATAAAAAGCTAGTTGAAAAGGAAAGGGATAGTCATATAGAATAGACAGGAAAGGACAGCAGAAAAGTGAAAAATAATGAGAGATTCTATTGTAAGAAAAGCCTATTATTAATCCAGGCAATGATTGAGCTCAAACTAATGAAACTCTGTCCCACCTGTTGTTTTTAATCTTTCAGGTGTCCAACCATCATCCACCTTTTAGAAGGTTGGGCAGAATGGTATTATCATTTGAAATAGAATGTGAAACTGTAAAATCAGAAACAATCATTACTCTAACTGTTTCATGATTGCACAGGCATTGTCTTTTAGGCTTTGGCTTCCAGAAAATGTATTACAGGAGTATTTCTGAAAAAATAGAAATTTGCTAGAAGGGTAAAAGATGTTATAGACTACAGCAACCTCAACTGAGAAGATATTAGCAATGTCAAGAAAGAAGGTGGTTTTTAATGTATTTTAAAAGCCTCAGGGAAAAAGTAGATACTGTGATTAGCCTGCACTAAGTTTCTACAGGCTAGGTGATATGTTATCAGAAACAATGTCCCTATAATAGAAAATTAAGATTGGCAAATCTGAAAGCTTTCACTATGTGGAGCATTTATAGAAAGATAAAAGTGCTGTCCATTGTGATAGTTTATATAAGAGCTATCAGAGGAAAGTGGGGTAGGATGATAATCCTTGTTTGGCAATATTTATTCCTGAGGATGCATATTTATGTCTGAATGTAATAATGTACAAAATACAGCACATGTATTTTATCATTTGTGTTGCTTATTTTGATGTAGTCAAATGCACCCAGCTTGCCAAAAAGTACAGGTATGAGCAAAAACTTTCAAGTGTAATTTAAAATCTCAGTTATTTTTAAAAGTGGAATTGGTTTTTTTTTTTAAATTATACTTTAAAATTTATCATATTTTACCATACTGTGACCTTTTAATTCCTGAAATTGTTTGTGTTAAGCATGGACAGAGTTCTGCTCCTCACTCCTTTTCTCTTCTCTACCCTGAGTCCTATTAATTGTTCTAACTAATTCTAAATTAGAAGCATGCAAACATAAAGTCTTGTGATTTAATTTAGCTCTTCATTGTATCTGTCTTTACTTTCTAGTTCTGTATTACCAAGAGATATATTTGTATTGCTTTTTGGTACATTATGTTTACACCAAATCTTATTGTAATCATATGATTGTATCAAGATTTATTGACAATTTTCTATATATGCATACTAGATTTCTGGCTAGCCAATATCAATGAATGTAGAGATGTACTTGTTAGGGTCTTATGGAAAACAAAATCAGATCAAATATAGCATAGGAGGGTTGGGATACTCTTTAAAAAACATTTTAAAAAGTACAATTGCCAATGATTCCAGTGAGTTAAAAAAACGGAAAGGGTGCAGATGTAGGAGATGACCAGGCTGAGCCTGAGGGAGGGGTCAAGCTGGTAATAAGTCAAGAGTCCCTGCGCATCCGCAAGAGATCTAAGTTCAGCTCACCTTGAATGCCTTCTTAGTTCCTGATTCCTTAACTGTTAGTAGCTGAGATTTTTGTAGAGAGCTTAAGCTTGCCATAAATCTTTTATACTCATTTGAATTGCCTGAATCTCCTGATTTTCCAGGCACTTGACAGCAGCATAACAAACTATTGGTGATGCAGAGAGGGCTTTCAATTAAGAAAAAACCTGGAGATGTACATGACATGGAAAATAGGTGTAATCATAAAGATGATATTCCAACAAGTAGCAAATACCTGCCAAAAGAATATTAGAAAGTCTAAAGAAACAGGCTGGCAAGGAAAATTTCAAGCAACAAAAGGGGATTGGGGGGGGGTTATGTTGATAGAAAAAGGAAGGAAAAGGAGTGGGCTTATTACCAGGATGATGAGAGCAGAGCTCATCAACTCCTACTGTCCTTTGGGTTTTTCAGAGTTCTGTGTTTTGGTACAAAACAAAAGTATATGTATAAAAAGTCTCTGTCTATTTATTCTTTTGAGTCAGTTGACTCCTGGTAACTGCCTGGACAGGTTCTTGTGATTTTCTTGGCAAGACTTCAGAACTGGTTTGCAATTGCTCACCTCCTAGGGCTGAGGGGTAGTTATTGGCCCAGTGATACCCAGCTGGCTTCATGCCTAAGGCAGGACTACAACTCACAGTCTTTTGGTTTCTAGCCTGCTACCTTAACCACTACATCAAACTGGCTCTATGTGCAAAATATAGATTTTTTTTATTACAGTCACAAATCAATCCAGCTGAGGAATCATTCTGGTCAGTCAAACATGTAAAAAGGATCTGGGAATCTTGTTGGCTCACAAGCTGAACAGGAGCCAATGATGTGATGGAGCCACAAAAAATATTTTAAAAATGCAGTCTTTTGCTGCATCAACAGAAGTATAGAGTTAAGAGCATCCGAAGTCTTTATTGTCTTCTGTATTGGTTAGAATACACTTTGAATATTGTGTCCATTTCTGGGCACTACAGTTTTGGAAGCACATTGATAAACTGAAGTGTACTTAAAAGAGATCCAAGATGATAAGGGTTATTAGAAGGAAAATGTACGAGGCATTAGATATATTAATTTGAAGAAGAGATTACTAGGACACATGATAGAGGGTTTCAAATATCTGAAAGGCTATTGTGTAGAAGTTGGGGCAGAATTGTTCAGAGTTTTGCCAAAAGGCAAGACAAGAAACAATGATTTACAAGAAGTAGATTTTAGTTGGACATGATTTCCTAAATGTAAGAAATGTTTAATGCTGGATCAGATTGTCTCTGGAAGTGATGGACTCTTTTTCATGATGGCCATCTGTTGGGTGTTATAATAGTAGATTCCTACCCTGAAGAGGAAGTCAGACTAGTTGAACTCCAAAGTATCTTCAAACTCTTACTCCAATGACCCTGTGTGGGCCTTTTCAGAATCCAAAAGTTAGGGAAAATCTTGCCCCTTTAGACATATTATTAATTGATAATTTCCTCTGCATTGTGATACATCTTTTTAAATTCAGGATATAAATATGGTTATAGTTCTGATTCTTTTGCTTTTAACTGTACTTTCATGTCAAAGAAATGTCCTCCATAGTTTATTTATATTTATTACATTGGCATTCACCTTCTATGTCAGGAAAACAACGCAACATATATGGGGTAGGTTAAGGCTGATGGGTGGCCCAGTGTGCCATGTGGTGAACTTTATGCCTAAGTGGGGATATAAATCTAGATTTCTTCAGTCTTGCTCTAATTGCTGCATTGTATCAATTAATTTCTCCTTCCATTAATGGGAACACCTCCAGCTGCCCATTTGGACTGATCCTATATTGGATGACAACATAATGCCTCTTACAGAAATTACTTTCTTAAATAATAAAAATAAAAATGACCCAAATTCATGAAATCATCAAATGTGAGCTTTCAATGTTTTGGTGTGATGGGTTCCAGGGTCAATATGCTTAGTTTATGGTGAGATTTGGCAATCTTGTGATATTTTCTGTTTTGAAATGTAATATTAACATCCCATCCCCTAAGAAACCTGCTGATCCTTGTGTTACGAACTGCATTGCCAGTCCCCTTTCTTTTGACTGAGTTTCCATTAAAGGAGGACGTTATATTAGTTCTTTTAGTTTTGAGAATTCAGTTTATCTATTTCTAGTTCAGAGTTAACTGATTTGTGGTTATTTTGAAGTTTCAAATGTCAAGGTGACCTTCAAGCTATCAGAGGAAATATATAATTTGGAAATCCAAAAATGGATGTCAGGAAACAAATCCCCAATAAACAATTTATTTGCTCACTTGCTAAAAAGTGGCCTTGTTGAAATGACTTTGAAAAAAGAATTTGTTTGATGCTCTTAATAGAGTGAAGTTCCAGAAATGTAGTACTTTTCAAAGAAATATTCAATAGGTCCATGAGCATGAAAAACTCATGAGTTTCTGTTAAGGTAATCTCTTTCTTTCTTTGTTGCTAGGATTATGACACCCTTCTTGTTCATCATGGGTGACTGATCTTCAAACTTCCTTCAGCTCTTTAACCAAGTGTTCCATCTTATGTTTCAAAATTAGAATACCTTGACAAAGATGAATACACCAGAAAAGCCACTACAGCTGCCACAGCAAGAATACCTAATGCAAAGGAAAATAGCAGAAGTGTGATTTCATTATTATCTGTTCAAAGATGAATGTAAACAACACAAGTATTTTGGTAGTACAAAGAAAACACAATAGTGCTCATAGTGGAACACTAAAGCCAAGCCCAATTTCCATGCAAAAATCAAGGAGCCCCCTGATAGCATAAGGTTGATATGTAGGGATGCTCTTATATAAAGGATGGAACTGCTGCTATTTAACCCACATAGATGTAGAGAAAACAGTTTAATGAAAAAGCACTGATTCTCTGGATTGATTTCAGGTTGATTTCTTCCCAGAAGAAAAGGCTGAGAAATGAAATATAAACTAACTAATTAAACAGTATAATATACAAGTGATATGACTACCATATACACTAGTAGTATTATTTGGGTATCTGTCTGCAACACTAATAGTTTAAGTTGCCAGTCATGTGCTCAGTTCTTTCTCTCACCTAGATACTAATGTCCATGCTCATAAGATGCCCATTCAAGTTTGCCCTACATCCTCTCTCTTCCATCCCCATTTAAGCAGTATTTAAGTGAAATACATGAAAAAACTGAAAGGATAATGATAATATAATGATATAATGATAATTAATGGTATACCATTTCATTTCTAGCTATTTTGTTTCAAGAATGGAATTGTGAAATGAAAGGAAACATGCCCATTACATATAGTTTTCCCTTCTAACTACAAATAGTATATTTTGTTTAATACATCTTTTGCATTTTAGCTTTCCTTCGGTAATCTGAAAGAATATCTAGCTAGAGATTTTGGTAAAGAGAATGGTTTTAATTAACATATTGATAAAAAAACAAATGGAGAATCTTTTAACAATTATTAGAACTAAACAGATTTTTCAAATGCTCTGCTAATTCAGCTTTTGCACCTGCTTCTGTTTACCATGTATATATTTTAATTCAACAACCACAATGGAAACTTGTTTTTATTTCTGTTTTCCAAATTAGCAAAGTTTGTGTGATGCTGGTTTTCTAAATGCAATGCCTTACAAAATGAACAGCTAAATAAAATACAAGGCAGTACTTCTTATACTCTTTGGGATACTTTGAAATGTTTCAAATTTCATGATGACGATAATGCTCATTACTCAGTATGCTGCAAGTCATAGGCTTAATTTTCATAGCAGCAAATAAAATCACTGCTATACTGTACAGATAGTCCTCATTATCAACTACAACAGGCAACTTGGTCATTAAGCAAACCAGTTGCTAAATGAAATTGTGATTGTGCTTATGGTCTTCCTTCAGCTTTCCTTTGCTTTATAGACATGCAAAGGTTGTAAATGAGAGGACTGGTGGTAAAATTACCTGGAGTTTGCCTTAAAAGAAATATTCAGAGTTGCATTGCTAATGCTTTTCACTTTCATCTGGTTTACTGCTAATTATTTGGAATGAGTAAAAAATGAAATAATTTATAATAAGATATATTACAGATGTAAATAAAACTTCTAGAATGCCATTTCTGCTATTTTTCTATGAAGATTTTGATAGAATTCTTCTTGTTTATTGTTTGGTGCATATATTACTACCAAAAGTATGTTTTTTATGTAAAAATATTTCTACCATCACAATTCTTTCTTCTTCATCTGAATAAATCATTTTAGAATCTATTGTCTCTTTAACGTATACAGCTATTCCTCTTTTTTGTTGTGCTGATGCATAATAGAGTTTCCAAATTTTGGGGTATTCCAAAAGTTTAAAATATTGTTTTTTTATATGTGTCTCTTGCAGACAAATTATATCAATATTTATTTCTGCAATTTTTTAAAGATTCTATTCCTTTTTGATGGGGAATTCGGTCCATTTTTCCTTCTCCATTTTATTTACTTATATTTAGGTCTTGTCGATCTTGTAGTCCTCTGTTCTCTTGCAATTCCCTCACCCTCTTGATCTGGCTTCTCTATCTCTTCTTATATTTGTGTAATTGTTTCCTCTGTTGCTTGTTCTGTCTGTTTTTGGCCTTTTCTATCCTCTTGTTGATGTTTTACTCTTTCATCCAAGAATGGTCTGTTCCTTTCATCGAAATCTTCTGCCTTCCAAACTGAATCCAATCGATATCTTGTATTGTTCCAGTTGATTAAGATCCCTTCTGGCATTAACCATATGAAGTTTATACCTTTTGCAATTAGCTTTGTAGTTAAAAAGTGATATTGTTTTCAGGTATCCCTTATTCTCTTAGGAATCTGCTTCAACACCACAATTTCTTTGTTTTTATATTGTAATGGATCATTCCTAACTCTTCTCAGTATCTCATCTCTTATTGTTTTTTTAGAAATCTTACAGGAACTTCTCTAGGCAATTTGTGTTTCCTTGCATAGCTTGAATTCATTCGAAATATTTCATCCACTTCCATCTGTATCTCCGCTCTATCTGTTTTTATAGCCGCTGCCAGTAGATTGATAATCACTTCTGCTATATCTTCCTCTTTATCTTCAAATATGTTTAGAAATCTTAAATAATGTACAGCTTTTTCCAAGGCTGCAACTGCTCCTTCTAAGCTTTGATTTGCTTGTTCTAGCCTTTCATTTTCTTCCATTATTGCCTCCAATTTTTTTTTATCATTTTCTTCTGATTTATCTTCCATTTTCTGAATTCTTTGTTCATTTTTGGCAATCATTTGTTGATGGGAATCAAATGGTGCCCTTATGTCAAGCATTTGCTCATTTAGCTTATCTAAGTTATTATTTGTCTCTTCATGATTTTTCTGCATTGTTTCTTGAATTAGCTGTAGTGTGGCTTGCATCTCTTTTTGAAAGCTGTTTGTTTTTTCTCATTGTAACATTGTTTCAATAGATCCCTGACTTGCTGGGCTAGATGTTCCAGAGGGAGGTGCAGAAGAAGTTTTTTTCGTGATTTTAGTAAGATTTGGTGCACTCATTTTTCAATTGAGCAGGTTTTGTAAATCCACAAAGAGAAAAAGAAGAAGAAAAAAAACCCCACTGCCTTAGGCTATAATCCAACCGTGAAACAAGCCAACTCCTTTAGGCTAATCCAAATGTTCCAGTTAGTTTAAAGATATAAAAAGCCCTCTATTTCCAACTAGTTCCTATTATGGTTATATCCAGGGTCAAAAGATATGATTGTAAAAAGTTTTTTCTAGCATAGAGTCACATAAAGTTCTTTTTGTTTATAGCAGGTGTTAATCAAGGTCAGCAATTTCTCCAGTTCTTTTAGTGTTGTTGTAGTATCTCCTCTCACCACTAGATGTCCTTATTTACTGTATTGTCTATATCCAGGTTTTAAAAAAATCTTTTTAAAATGCTTTCTCACAGAAAATAAATGAAAAAAAAAATCCCACGTCATGAAGATTAGCCCAATTTTCTTTAAATCAGTCCCAGTTTCATTTTTGTATATTTTTTGGTATTCCTTAATTTTGTTCCCCTATTTAAAATTTTTCACCACTTTTGCCTCCCTTCTTCCCTTCTTTCCAAGTTTTCCTGGGGAAGACCTGGTCTTTGATTTAGAAATTTAACTAATCAGGGGATTTTTTTTTCTAAGTCCACAGGAAAGAGAAATAAGAAACAGTCTCATCCAGATCTCAGCACGTTGTTGACAATTAGCTGTTTGGTAACATGCTATGGCTCTTTGCTTTTCCCCCGGTTGTCTATGACTTGGGCTGCCTGTGCATTTACAGGCAACCTTTCTTCCATCCATTTGAAGAGGTTCCTTGATTCATTTAGGCTGACCACTGTCAGTTCCAAGCTCCCAAAGCGCCCTTCCTCTTTGTCTCCTCTCCAGGGCAACTTTCCGACCCCTTGGGGTCTCCAGACGGAGTGAAATCGGGCTAGGAAACTGGAGCCCCGATTTCTTTCGCCCGTCTCATCATGACACCAAACCGGAACACTAGTAGGGGATCTTAATGCAATAGTAGATGGGACATTAGACTATAAAAGTAGCAAAACAGGAAAACGAGGAAGAAAAAGATTATCTAAGACTTTTTTCAATACAATAAAGGAAATTGGTGTACAAGATACTTGGAGAGAAACCAATCCAGAAAAACTACTCGAATAGCCACAAATCTTGGTCCAGAATTGACATGATTTGGATAACGCCTGAATTAAGAACCAATATGCAGGAGATTGAGATAGAATTAGGCAGTTGGGCAGACCATAATCCTTTAAAAATGATGTGGAAAGGAATACAAAAAAACCTAAGATGGACCTTGAACCAATCCATATTAAAAGAGAAAGAATTTATAGATTTAGCAACAAAAGAAATGGAGCTTTTTTTTAAGAAAATAAAAAAGAAGATACAACATTGTAAAATGTATGGATACAGCCAAAGCATACTTTAGAAGTATAGCTATAACATGGTAAAAAAGACAAAGAAAAAAGACAACAATATATACTGTTAAAGGAAAAATTTAAAAAACTAGAATTAGAATTACAAATAAATCCACAAAATAAAATACTGAAAAGACAAATGGAAATAATAAAACATAAATTAAATTTAATAGAATCAGAAAATCTGGCACAGCAAATTAAAAGAGCAAAACAAAACTTTTTTGAAAATGCAAATAAACCAGGAAGATGGTTAGCTTACAAACTTAAAAAATAGAAGGAGAAAAAATTGATATATAACTTAGGGCTGTTTACAATTTAAAAATGAAATAATAAAAAGATAATTAAAGAATATTATGAGAAACTGTATGATATAGAAGAAATTTCATGGGAGAAAACGATTCAATATACGGGAAAAAATAATTTACCAAAAATTTCAGAAAACTTTAAAACTATGTTAAATGAAAAAATAACAATGATGGAACTGACAGAGGCTATAAGAAGACAAAAAACAAAAAAAATACTGGGGCCAGATGTGCTCCCGGCAGAGTTGTACAAATGTCTATAAGATACATTAAGTGTGCCATTGAAAGATGTGTGTAATGAACTCTTATTGGAGGCTAAACTCCCAAACACATCGACAGAAGCAAATATTACTTCAATACCAAAAGAGGACTCAGGTCTGACACAGATAAAAAATTACAGACCGATATCATCATGGGGGATTGGAATGCTAAAGTAGGAAGCCAAAAGATAACTGGAATAACAGGCAAGTTTGGTCTTGGAGTACAAAATGAAGCAGGGCACAGGCTGATAGAATTTTGTCAAGAGAATACGATGATCATAGCAAACACTCTTTTCCAACAATCTAAGAGATGGCTCTACACATGGACATCACCAGACGGTCAACACAGAAATCAGATTGACCATGTGCTCTGCAGCCAACGATGGAAAAGCTCTATACAGTCAGTAAAAAAAAGACCAGGAGCTGACTGTGGCTCAGATCATGAGCTTCTCGTTGCAAAATTTAGGCTTAAATTGAAGAAAGTAGGGAAAAACACTAGGCCACTTAGGTATGAACTAAATCATATCCCTTTTAATATGTGCTCGAGATTGGTCTTTAATCTGTTTCATCAAATTTTCATCCTGCACAGTAATACCAACTTTTTGATCCATACGCCACCTCATTAACAATTGATTATAATAAAACCATGAATACACAATATTTTCTTGTTTCAAATCTGCTAATGATTTAAGTTGCCAACTTTGTCCAAACGGACAAAGTAATTCCTTATAAGAAACTTTATCCAAATTAACTCCCCTAGATATCCCTTCTATTACCTGTGCTGGAGCTGCCCATATAGGAATTTTATAATTTAATTTATAAATTTATCCCTGATGAATATACAGTAGAGGTGACAAACAGATTTAAGGAATTAGATCTGATAGACAGGGTGCCTGAAGAACTATGGACGGAGGTTTGCAACATTGTACAAGATGTAGCAACTAAAACCATCCCAAAGAAAAAGAAATGCAAGAAAGCAAAATGGCTGTCTGAGGAAGCTTTGCAAATAGCTGAGGAAAGAAGGGAAGTGAAAGGCAAGGGAGAAAGAGAAAGATACACCCAATTGAATGCAGAATTCCAGAGAATAGCTAGAACAGATAAGAATGCCCTCTTAAATGAACAGTGCAAAGAAATAGAAGAAAACAATAGAATAGGGAGAACTAGAGATCTCTTCAAGAAAATTGGAGATATGAAGGGAACGTTTCATGCAAAGATGGGCATGATAAAGGACCATAATGGCAGGGTCCTAACAGAGGTAGAAGAGATTAAGAAGAGGTGGCAAAACTACACAGAAGAACTATACAAGAATGAGCTTAATGTCCCTGATAACCATGATGGGGTGGTCACTGACCTCAAGCCAGACAACCTAGAATGTGAAGTGAAATGGGCCTTAGGAAAGCTGAGCAACAACAAAGCTAGTGGAAGTAACAGTATTCCAGCTGAGCTATTCAAAATCTTAAAAGACGATGCAGTAAAAGTGCTACACTCAATTTGCCAGCAAATTTGGAAATCTCAACAGTGGCCACAGGATTGGAAAAGGTCAGTTTACATTCCAATTCCAAAGAAAGACAATGCCAAAGAATGTTCAAACTATTGCACCATTGCACTCATTTCACATGCAAATAAAGTTATGCTTAAAATCCTACAAGCTAGACTCCAGTAGTATGTGGATCCTGTACAGGCAGCAGTATGTGGATCCTATACAGGCAGGATTTCGAAGAGGCAAAGGAACTAGAGATCAAATTGCCAATATACGCTGGATCATGGAGAAAGCTAGGGAGTTCCAGAAAAACATCTACTGCTTCTTCATTGACTATGCTAAAGCCTTTGATTGTGTGGATCACAAAAAATTGTGGCAAGTTCTTAAGGAGATGGGAATACTAGACCATCTCTTGAGAAACCTATATGCAGGTTTCTTGAGAAACCTATATGCAGGTCAAAAAGCAACAGTGAGAACTGGACACAGTTGTCTCTTGAGAAACCTATATGCAGGTCAAAAAGCAACAGTGAGAACTGGACACAGAACCACTGATTGGTTCAAAATTGGGAAAGGAGTCTAGCAAGGCTGTATTCTGTTGCCCTGCCTATGTAACTTATATGCAGAGCACATCATGAGAAAGGCCGGGCTAGATGAATCAAAAGTTGGAATTAAGTTTGCCGAGAGAAATATCAAAACCTAAGATATGCAGATAGTACCACTCTAATGACAGAAAGTGAAGAGGAACTAAAGAGCCTCTTGATGCGGATGAAAAAGGAGAGTGCAAAAGTTGGCTTGAAATTCAACATTAAGAAAACCAAGATCATGGCATCCGGCCCTCTCAATTCCTGGCAAATAGATGGGCAAGAAATTTAGGTAGTGACAGATTTTATCTTCCTGGGCTCCAAGATCACCACAGATGGGGACTGCAGCCAAGAAATCAAAAGACGCTTGCTCCTGGGGAGGAAAGCTATGGCAAATCTAGACAGCATACTAAAAAGCAGAGACAGCACCCTGCCAACAAAAGTACGTATAGTCAAGGCCATGGTTTTCCCAGTTGCAATCTATGGCTGTGAAAGTTGGACCATAAGAAAGGCTGAGGCCTTTGAACTATGGTGCTGGAGAAGACTCCTGCAAGTCCCCTGGACTGCAAGGTGATCAAACTGGTCAGTCCTAGAGGAGATCAACCCTGACTGTTCTTTAGAAGGCCAGATCCTGAAGTTGAAACTCAAGTAGTTTGGTCACCTAATNAATGAGAAGGAAGGACTCACTGGAGAAGAGCCTAATGCTGGGAAAGATTGAGGGCAATAGAAGAAGGGGATGACAGAGAATGAGGTGTCTGGATGGAGTCACTGAAGCAGTAGGCGTGACCTTAAATGTACTCCAGAAGATGGTAGAGGACAGGAAGGCCTGGAGGAATGTTGTCCATGGGGTCGCGATGGGTCGGACATGACTTCCCAACTAACAACAACAATCATTACTAAATGTGGACTATAAAATCTTTACTTCAGTAATAGCTGAGAGATTGAAAAGATTGCTAACTGAATTTATACATCCAGATCAAAATGGATTTCTACCAAAGTGACAAATAAAAAATAATTTAAGAGTTATAATGGACATATTGGAATATTATGAAATTCATCCAGGGAAACAATTGGCATTAGTATTTTTAGATGTTCAAAAGGCATTTGATAATGTTCCCTGGCAATTTATGACTCAACAACTAAAAATAATGGACTTTGGACAAACTTTTATATAAATATGATTACAACAATATATCATAAACAGCAAAAGTGATTGTAAGTGGAGACTATACAAAGAATTTCAACATAAGAAAAGGCACAAGACAAGGATATCCACTATCTCCATTGTTATTTATTTTAACTTTGGAAGTTCTAAATAGAAATATTAGACAAGATCTAGAAATTAAAGGACTAGAAATAAAAGGTGAAACTTATAAATTGCAAGCATTTGCAGATGACTTGATATTCATCCTAGAGCAGACATGTCAAACACAAGGCCCGGGGGGCGCATGCGGCCCGCGAAGTGGTTTCATGTGGCCCACGAAGCCATCCTGGAAACAGTGAGGGAACAGCCCCCGCTGCCTTGGCCCTGGCCCAGGCCAGCCGGGAGCCAATGTACAATTTTGTGGTGTCCATCTATGCTGAAATGTATTCAGTCTTAGCTCCACAAGGCCGTCTGGAAACAGCAAGGAAACAGCCCCTGCCATATTGGGCCCGCCCCCTGGGTGCATGCTGGGGAGGTGTTAGCCTTTGTGAGGAGTGAAGAAATGCACCATTGCTTGGAAGTGGCCAGCAAATGGCCCTCACCTACTTCACATATCCGGCTTGATGGACTCCAGGGGGGAGGGGTTTCGGCAGGCAGTGGGGCATTCTCCTCACAGTGCTGAGAGCCTGGTGGCATAAATCCAAAAAGAAGCATGCTGCCGCCCAGCCCCCAGCCTGCCCGGTTTCAGCAGGCAGCGGGGTGCTCTCCTCACGGCACTAAGAGCTGAGCTGGGTGGCATGAATCTGATAAAAAGTGCAATGTTGCCCAGCCCCTAGCCTGTCCAGTTTCAGCAGGGAGCAAGGTGCAAAGCTGGCAAGCTTTGCACCTCCTGGCTCAACCTCTCGGCGCTGTGAGAGTGCCCCACTGCCTGCCGAGACCGGGCAGGCTGGGGGCTGGGTGGCATCGCGCTTCTTTTCAGATTCGTGCCGCCTGGCCACCTGGCTCAGCCTCTCGGCGCTGTGAGGAGAGCGCCTGGCATTGCGCAGGTAATGGCATTGCATGGCATTGCGCAGGTAACATTGACTCTCATGCTGCTCATGGCATCCCCTCCCCCAGAGCCCACCAAGCCAGATATGTGAAGTAGGTGAGGGCCATGTGCTGGCCACTTCCAGGTGATGGTGCATTTCTTCATTCTTCATGACACTTCCCCAGCTGCGTTTCTTGCCTGTTTTTCTCCCTCCCTCATCTCAAATATTTTCCCACCACTCTGTACTTAGGAAGAAAGAAAGGAAAGAAGAAAAGAAGCAGAGGGAGGGTCTGAGGGAAGTCTTGCCTTAGTCCTGCCCTGCTGCCCTTTCACCATCCCCTTGCCCCCTCCTCCTGGCCTATCATGGGGTCTCCCATCCTATTGCTAAGGAAGCTTTGGATACAAAGCTGGGTCTCCTCCCATGGAGAGGGAATGGGCCTTCCTCTGACTTTGCCGTCATACCCATCATGAGCAACCTGGCTAAAGAGAGCAAGCACAGCAGCAGCAGCCTTGAGGAGGAGGTAAGTGCAGCTGGGCGCCCCCTTGGGGAAGTGGGGCTGGGCTTGGTGCCGCAGGTGCTTGAGGGCCAGGCTGGGCATTTGACCTCTGCTGCCCAGGGCTGCGGGCAGCCTGTGCCACCATCCAGTCCCCCCCGCATGGCCTGAGAGGAACAGTGAGGCTCCTCCAGTGGACTATGCCTTGGCACTTGTCCTGATCCCACCCCCTTCTGCCAGAGACCCTCAGATCTGTCCCACTCCTGCCCAGGCCCCCACAGTCACCCTTGATGCGAACGATATAGAGCTGGCCACTCCCACCCAGTAGGCCACAACCACTCCATCCACGCCCATCTAGTAGGCTGCACCCCCCCTGGCCACACACAATTGCAATGCTGATGCGGCCCTCAATGAAATTGAGTTTGACACCCCTGATCTAGATTTCCAGGAGAATGCTATTTCATAGTAGGTACAAAGAGAGCATGATTCCTGTTTGATAGATAAGACCTGGAACATGCCAAGTTGGCCAATTTTGGTTGGATGAGAAGAAATGGTTAAATAGATTGTCCCAGAAATAACCCCAGCTCTTTGGCATGGATAACTTTATAGATGACAAGTAGCAGTTTGGATTGCACCCAAAACCCACTGGAAGCCAGTGCAGCTTATCGAGCAGAAGTGTTACATGGATGTGTAATGGAACATGCAAAACAGCCCACATCATTGCATTCTGGACCAGTTATCACTTCTGAATGCTCTTCTAGGGCAGCCTAATGTAGAACAAATGACAGTAATATAACGGAGTTGATTAAGACAAGAATTATAGTGAGTAGACATTGTAATCCAAAAATGGGTGCAATTGATGTGCAAGTTGAGCCTGTGCAAAGAATCTCCTAGCTCTACTTGCTCTTTTTATACCTTTTTTTTTTAAATGCCAATCCTTTTCAGTGACTAGCAGTTAGGTCTTAACAGTTCCCTCTGGTGGCATTAAGGCACATAGCGAAAACTATAAGTGATCTGCTACTTGGAAAATAGTACTGTATTTGTATACCCAGAAAATGTTCCTTTGCTTCCTGCTTAATTTCTAGAGTAGCAGTTACTGTTTTCATTAATACACAATGTTATTACATGCGGAATGATGCAATGTAACAAAGACATGAGAACTGTGTAAAAATATAGTCATTATAAACTCAGTTGGCTTGTTTTGTATATAATCACATTTTAGGATGCTGTGCCCATGAGTAAGGGCTGGGGTATAATAAAACTCTGTATCAATCTAAGTTTGTTATGCTATCTTTTCTAATAAAAATAAAGTTTTCTACAGTAATTAAGTTTTCATTTTTGAATGGCAATCTAAACTATATACACAAATTTTCTTTTTGATAGATAGTAGAAATAGCAATAGCAATAGAACTTAGACTTATATACTGCTCCACAGTGCTTTACCACACTCTCTGAGTGTTGTACAATGTCAGCATATTGCCCCCAACAATCTGGCTCCTCATTTTACCAACCTTGGAAGGATGGAAGGCTAAATCAACCTCAAGCCGGTCAGGATTGAACTCCTAGCAGTGGGCAGAGTTAGCCTGCAATACTGCATTCTAACCACTGCTCCATCACCAAATGGATATTCAAATAAATGCAAAACATCAGAAATGATTTTCTTCTGAATAATAGTTGTCCTGTGTGAGAAAAATATGCTGATTCATGTTATGGGAGCAGTCCTGAAATAGCTTCTAATATAAATGAGATTGATAGCAAGGCTCATAATAAATTCATAAAAACAGTCTTTAAAGCTTTGAATACTTTTGAGACCTAATGTTTTATGGACTACATGTATCTAACTTCAGACAGATATCTGAAGTTTTATTTCGGCTGGTGCACAATACAGTAAGTTAAATTGTTTCTTTGGTCTTCTCCATTGCTGAAAATAGTTCAATAAGCAATTATGTTGCCTGGGTTTATAACAGAGATGGATGACTTGTTTATGTCTCCAGAACTTTCATCTGATCACTATTGCTTTATATTGAAAGTTTTACAACAGGCTTAAGCACAGTTTGAAAACAAAGAGACTTCCAAACATCCCTTGAGCAAGAAGCAAAATACCAGTTTGTATAATTGCCTGCCCACAGTAAATTTCATGGATTCTCCAAATTAAGAAGAGCCCTTCGGCACCAAAATGTTGCTGAACTCTGGCTTATTACAGGGATGTCTACGAAAGTTCATATAACACCAAACTCTCAAGAATGATTTCAGACAATTGATTTATTTTCCAGAAACAATCTGTATCAACAAAAGATACCTAAATTAAAAAATATATATTCGGGATTTTTTTGTAATGGGATCCTGCTTCTGTATTCCAATGACTATCCAAGGCAACTATCAAAATTTAAAAACACAATCTAAAATAATTGAATGCTAAATCATGTAGTTATTAGCAACCTGTTGAAAAAAAGAGAGAAAATGTTTGGATTTTGTAAATGCTCAGAGAAGGAAGCCAAATGGACAGTATGTTTCATAGCTTTGGGTGATGAATTTCATAGCTTTAGAACAGGGATGTCAAACTGCCGGCCCATGGGCTGGTTTCATCATACCAAAGCCGCGCCCACCCCACTGCCGGCAATGCAAAAAGAGTTGCAATACATTGCGACAGGTCACGTGATGTGGCGAGTTTGACACCTGTGCTTTAGAATGTCACAGAAACAGGTTGTTTCCCATTTGCTGGATTAATGACAACAGGAGAATCTTCAGAATAGCTTCTCCTGCAGATCCTAATAATCAGACAGACTGATAATGGAAAGGATGATATTTCAGACAGTCCTGTGGAAACCAATGAGATCTTAAACATTACTACCAAACTCTTAAATTGTATCTAGTAAACAAATGGTAACTAGTGCAGATCTTTCAATGCAAACCTTATAGAAACCTTTGTACCATGTACAATTTGCAGTTTAGCTACCACTTCGGGGGCATTGTTGGTGGAGGATTAAGATTCCTGATTCCTTCCCTTTTACTTTGCTTCTTTCAACTAATATTTTTAAGTTTCCAGGAAAAATGTATTTCACCTAAAATTAGAGAAGTCACAGGGTGTGGGGCTTCAGGCTTCCATTAATAAAAACAGGTTTTTATCTATAACATGAACATAGCTAATTCTATCTTGTTTGTTTGTTTATTTGTTTAACAAATTTATATGGTATCCCAACTCACACATGGTAACTCTGGTGGCTTACAGCATTAAAATTTTACAATGGAAGAACCCATAATCCCTTCACCTTACACACACTGGCTGTGGCAACCATACAATCAAACCAAATCAACTCCGTATCAACCTGTGGTCCCCAGGCCTGCTAACCGAATCACATCTTCAGAGCCTTCTGGAAAGATATCAAGGTGGGGGTCACTTATCTTCAGGAAAATGATATTTCAAAGGGAGGGAGACATCATAGAGAGAGTCTTTCTCTTGATCCTGCTATATGTACTTTTCTAATAGATGGGACCTGCAACATACTTTGCTTTCCTGTTTTGGTGGTCCAGGAAGACATAACTGGGGAGAGGCGGTCCTTTCAGAAACAGTTTCTCTCTTCATTTCTATATATGCCCAACCAGACCACATCAAACACTTCATCTGCAAACAAGATTTATCTCTACTTCAACCTAAAAAGAATATAGGCAATTTGATGTATGATTAGCTTTTTTTTTCAAATAAAAGAAAATGAAAAAACCCAAATAATAGCAAGAGTAGCTTGCCACCAGACAAGAAAAATGAAAGTTATTCAAAATTGATTTGTTACATATCAGATGTAATTAAATCCATTGAAAATTATTAATAGTTTGTAACCCATCCTTGAAGAAAATAGCATCTGCAGTTGAGCTGTCAAAGCAGGCAAGATGGTAATTAGAGCAGCATGAGTGAAATCTTGTGTTTGTGTGTGTGTGTGATTGGCATACACCCAACAGGGGCAGGGTTTGGAACATGTTGGTACAAATGTTTTGATCCCCTCTGCAGGCACTGATGCTGGAAGATGATACTTCCCTTTTTTAGGCATTGGATGATAGAGCTGTTCTCACTTAGCCAGAGATCCCCTGACTTGAATCAACAGTATTTAGAAGCAACAGATAGCTTGACCAAAATATATATCAGTGGATTTATGCCTGGCAAAATCCCCAAATAACAGCCCACAACAAGAAACTTATGAGATAGTTTGAATTGAAATATGGAGTGGAGAATGACCTGAAGTCACCTAGAGACTTTTGTGGCTGGAAATGTCATTGAATCTGGAATTCTCCAACCTAATCCAAATAATCCTTAACTATTACTCTACATTGGGCAGAGTAAGTATTTGCAGATGCGTGCAGATACAAATGTGGGTATCTTTTATGTATATGTATAGATATAATTTCATTGGCAAGAGAGATTTTATTTAATATTTAAGGTGATTTCTCAAGTCATATCTATTTCTCTGAACAGTAGGTTTTTCAGAACAGAATTTTTTCCAGTTTCTAGCTCTGTAACCCAGTTTAAAATACATTCCAGCATAATCATAATTTAGAATGCACTGAATTTTCTGTTCTCTCCCACTCCCAGAGCACAGATTACAAATTAATGTTATTTGATTGACAGAGCATTGCATCACGTTCTAAAATAACGAGACTGTGCTGTGTTACTTGTATTGATACACTGATTATTTTTAGAATGTTCTCAAACAGATGTGGAGACTATAAAATGACACATCAGTTTATCATTACTTTACAGAAATGGGATGAAAAATACAGAGTTATAAAAAAATATATGTTGCAGACAAAGACAATTGCTTTGCTTTAAAGATGTTCACTTTTGTAGTCTAAACTACTACAACAAAAAGTGTTCCTTTAGGTAGCTATGTCAGATTCTGACACTAAATGAATGGATAGAGGTTAAGAGTATTAATGGGTATGTACTCAAAATCAAAGATAATTAATCCTCCAAAGTGTCAAAATTGATGAAAGTTTGGCATGACCAGTACAGGACAGCAGAGTTGCTTTATTTTGGTGTTACTGTTTTCTTTAGAAAATACACATTCTTCTACATCCAATGTGCATCAATTTATCATCCTATATATCACCTCTGCTGCATTAAATTACTTATGAGATGATCAGGGCCCCATCTTGTGATTCTTTTATGCTTGCAGCATGCACTCAGCTACTATAAGCTTGATTCATGCCCACTTGGCCAATCCATGTGACTGGAAAGCATTTGTATGGCTGGATTCAGGAGATACTTAATGTTCTGTGGAGAGGTGTCTATATGGAATTAGCATCTATCTTGAAAGATTAAAGATATGTCCCTTCTTGAAGAAATCACCTCTTGAACCTGTTAATTCACACAGTTATCAGCTTATATCCAACCTTTCTATTTGAAGATTAGAAATTCTGAAGGTTTTGGAAAAAGTGGTGTGAATGCACCTCTAGGGAATGATAGGGGGAAAAGATTTTATAGATTTATAGCAGTCAGGGCTTATGCTGAATATGGGATGGAATAACATTGTTTACCCCATTGAATGATCATTGAAAACTGAACGGAGTATGCGCATATTCATATTCATCCTATCTGATTTCCCCATAAGTATTCAATAACAACAATGTCATGGTTACCTGAAGGGTTGGGCTTGGAAGAATTGTACTGCACTGGTTCTTCTCCTTCCTAAATGGGCAGTTCAGTTGGTGTGCTTGGGTAAGAATACATCCATAATTACTCCTCTATAGATTCCTTCATGGCTCAATCCTCCATTCATGCTGTTTAACATCTATGTGAAGCCATCAAAGAAAATCATTCATCAGTTTGGTACCTGATAATGACTGATTGTATAATGCTAGACCAAGACTGGACTGGGAGCACTATAGAAGTCTTAGCATAGTGCCTGGAAGATATAAAAGTTACAAGATAAAACAACCTCAGGTTGCTGGTTGTTGATGACCAATCTGATTGAGTCCAATTTTGTTGAATGGGATTGTACTCTCCTTGAAAGAGCAGAATCATGATTTGGACTAGGACAGAGCTGCAGGTGGTAGCTGTGGCCAAGGACAGCTTTGCCCAGCTCTGGCTATTGCTCCAACTAAGTAAAGCATTTGGACACTAAAGTACAAGAGTTGTTTAAATTTGTTAGTTTAGGTTTTTGGTGGTTTTAATTGCTTTTGTTTAATGACAATCTGCCTTGAGTCCTTGCCTGAAGTGGGCAGTTTATAAATAATTGTATAAATAAAAGCCATAATGCTATATGTTTTCTACAATATCTTTAAGAAAAAACTGATAACCCTCTATCTAAAGAAATCAGTGGACCATACAAATATATCTACCACACACACACAGAGTATATATTCACCAAAGAGTCTACAAAAACATATACAGTATACCTTGGTACTCGACTGCTGTGAAACTCATTGAATTTGGTACTCGATGCATTGTGACATGAAAATTTGATGCACAAGTTAGAATTTGTCAGTGTTATGCCTCATGACTTGCTACCCTTTCCAGCTGATACAAACGTCATATGTTAGTCACATGGTTTGTTTGGTATTTGACATTTTTAGAATACGTCATGCTTCCCGGAACCAATTAACAAGTACCAAGGTACCACTGTAAAGGAAAAAAAGTGGGGCTGTAGGGAATACTAGGACTTTAATTTGGGTCTGCTATGGAAATCATCTGGTTTTGTTATACAAATGAAACCAAATACATATTGAACAAGAATTTTTCATCTTCTTTCTTTTCTTATTTGTTCTACCTCAAAAATTTGTGCTCCGGTTTGCGCTCGTAGCGCATGGCCGCACCAGATTGGACCTCCGCTCCCCATGGCTAATTTTGCCCTGCCAGGGGGATCCTAAATCGGTTCGAAGTCACCCCGTAGAGGTGATTGTGAAGGGTGGTGTCCCGTTGATCACAAAGCAACAGCAATCACTTTGTTTGATCCAGGGAAAGCCCTCTGAACCTGACAGGAGAAAGGCTAGCCACATGCCAGCGTCTAGCTCAAGCTACTGCAGCACTACCAAGAACAATGGTGAACAGTGTGTTTTGAAATGGTGAGAGTATTTGATCTTCTCTCCCTTATTTTCCAACTAGTCTTTGGGAAAGATCCCCAAAGCAAACAACCTCCAAAAGTGAGGGGAGGGGACTACATTCCCATTCTCCCATAAACAGAAGTGGCGAATTAACCTTTAAGGAGGAAAGAACCTTACTGAAATTAAATTCAAAATACTACAATCTGATAAAACTTAGAAATTAAAACAAACTGCTAAGATTATATTCTAAAGGATTTTGATTGAACTACATAAAAAAGAAAAATAATAACTTTTTGTCTGAAAGAGCTGAAAAATAAATATTTGCTGACATCTAGTGGACAATGAGAATATAGCATATTAAAGACAATGCCCAGAAACAAAGAAAAAAATATGTTCCCATGAACTCTAATAACCTTTAAGAAGACAGTTGCTAAGGAACAGAGAAGAGATTGCATACTAGGCTGCCTATAGGATTGGAAAGTTTTTGAAGGAAAAGAAATACTTTGATTGTGATTTAAATTTATGAACTGTTTAAAAACTTTGATCTATGACAAATTATTGAGAAGGGAAGTTACAGGAAGGATTTAAGCTGGCTAAATATATTGAATTGACAATTGACTCCTGAAAGAAAGAATTGTTATAAAACATTGATTTTACTGAAACCTTGACAACTGAAAATTACAGTGGATTACAAAAATTATATATAAAAATAAGAACTATACAAAATTGGACTGTATGGATTTTGAATTTTGGTTAGCTTGACAAGGCTAATTACAGAGACTATGGCATTTATGATGGACTACTCGAAAGGGGGAGACAGCATGGATATGACATACTCATCAAAAAATGATAGAAAACCACACGTAATACTACTCCGGAAAGATTTAGCCTGAAAAATCAAAGACCTTTAGAAACACTTCAAGACAAGACAAATATTTTCCAAGATGAAATTTATGCAATGCTACGACAGATACAAAATACTATAGACCTAAACCATGAGGAGATTAAACATAACTTTGATACTATAAGTGAATATACTTCTAACTTAAATCTACAATCAAAAAACATCCAAAGAATGATGGTAAAGAATGAACAAACAATCCAGACAACAGAATGTGAACTAGAAAAAAATGACTTAACTGGTGAAGTTACAGATGAAGGGAATTATAACTTAATACAAACAAGACAAAACTTACCAGACTTGGATACAACAATAAATATGGAAAAGATACTTTATGCACTAGAATGTCGAAATAAACCTGAGAAGAAAGAAAACTTAACAAAATAGATACTGCCAGGAGAATCATTGTTTGGGAGACAAAAAGCATATATCCTATCTACTATGTATTCTCTGCTCCTAACAATAACTACAAAAACACAAGAACTGTACAAGTTGAAAATATTAATTTTGAAAACAATTTGGCAAAGGAAGAATATTAGAGATGGGCTGAAGAGACTGGATTCGCCCTACCAGATGGAATATTATATGAGTAAACACTTGTTTGAATATGGCTAAATAAACAAATAACTTTGGCCATAAAGGGACTTTAGAATAAGTAGGATAAGAGATATAAGTTGTTAAGTATTTGGTTCTTGAAGGCATTAAGCTGAGACGAGTGTTGAAACAGCAACAAGTTTATTTAACTCTGAACAGAAGCAGCTCAAATAGTTGCTGTGCAGCTATTTATATGGTTAGCCTCCAGGCGGCAGCCAATAGGTTTAAAGTAACAGTTTCCCGCCAAAAACCTAATTACCAGCCTGGAGACAGCAAGTCTGGCTTAAGTAATAGCAGCTGTTACATAACAACAGAATCTAGGTCAGACATTCAAACAAGTGATTAGACATTAAGCAAGTGATTCAAAACAGTTGTGACCAATACATTACATAAGTAATATAGTATTTTTTGATAAGATACAAAATGTAAAAATATTAGGATGTTGTAAGTGAAGGAAAAGTTTGAATTTTAAAGACAAATTAAGTTTGAAAAGATTTAGGATTAAGGAATGATTGAAATATTGAGGGGAAATTAGGCTTAATAAGAACTCTGAAAAAAAGGAGATATAGTGATTTAACTAATTTTTACAAATAGAAGTGAAATATAAATTGACTAATAAGATGTTATGGATAGATGTTATGATAGATAAGTAGTATAGTATCTCAATAATATATGAAATATGAAAATATTGGGATGATATATTTAAATGGAAAAATTTGGATATTTAGATGTTAAATACTGGGAAAAATATGATTGACAAGAATTGTTTGAATATTATGGAGAAACTGAGCTTAAACAAGATTTATGAAAATAAGATAGATGGTGAACCAATAAGATGACTCTTACGAAAATAACATGAGCTGATAAGAAAAAAAATGCTATATATGGATGCTACTATTGTTGGTATAAATTAGAAGAAAATGTTTTTATTTAATCATTTAAATATGGAAAATATCAAATATTAGAAATTATATTTATTTAATGTTGTAGAAGGAGAATACTACTGGGTGAAGAGAAGATCAAGGAAATATATTATTAATATATACTAATTATGGAAATATAAAAATTAATTATTATTGATTGTCTATTAACTATTATTAATTGTATATTCTTTTCTAAAAAAATTATGAACCAAGACAACACGCTGTACACCAGGCACTAAGGTTGTTATTGTAAAAAACCAATAAAACTTTTACCAAAAAATAAATAAAAATTGTGCTACTTATCCTGCGGAATATACAGAGAAGGAGAAAGGGTTGTGATATAGAAACAAAGCTTTAAATTTGTTATGTATCTGAATTGCTTAACATAGTGCAATATTTTGTCATAGAAGGAATCTTGGGCTTAATGGGCTGTGACATTTTAGCTGTAGTGTTATTTTAACAAAATAATCTCCTCCCGTCTTTTTAATATTGTATGTTACAACATATTTCTGGCAGGACTGACATGGATAGAATAACACTGATTGGCCTTGATGGCTATAGCAAAGCTAGGCTTCTACAATATTATTTTGGATTCCTTTTAAAGAAAATGAAAATTACAGTGTGTGAATAATTGTAATGCTTAAGGCTAAAAATGTTTGCTTAGCCTTTAATATGCCATAATTTTTAGCAGTCATATTTGGTTGGATTTAGACTTGGTGTAGGACTACTAAAAAGAGTGGAAAATAAATTAGGTAAATTTTGTTTATTTCAATGGCTATAGTCAAAACATGATTATGTTTATATCAAAGTAGTTTTATTAACTGCACTTTTCTGAATAAAAATGCTATGCATTATAGTCTATGTTAAAGGAAATAAAAGAAATATAGTAAACAATGCATCATTGTTTAATAAATTCTGTATTAGTCTAGCTGTTTACTGACATTTGTGCTAATTTTATATTTAAAATGAGGTTTTAACACATTTATGTTTTATATACATGTATGGCCTTGTGTGGAAACCTAGAGTAAAAGTATTATTTCCTTTGGGTTGGTTTATATTGCCCAGTGAGAACACAGAAGAATGCCACCTAAAACCATTTCTGACAAGTCATTGTGTCTTTATTCATTAAAGTATTATTTACTTTTCCCATATGCAATTGAGCATGGAGGTAAAATAGATTTTCAAATGATGCAAAGCACTGCACAGTTTATTTTATTTGCTTTGCAGTAACTAAGTTAAATAAACTGCACAATGCTGTGTACCATTATGGCACTCTTTCATTAAGACCGTAGATTTCTAAGAGTTACATGTTAGAATGAAAGGTTATAAAAATAATGTTATATGGACTGCGTGAGTTATATCATAATGCACACTGATTTTGTAATGACAGATCAGCTAAATTTGTGATAAAGAGAAGGCTTAAAATAATTCATTTGGGACTTTCAATAAGGATTCATGATGAACTAGACATCCCTGAAAGTGCAGAGATGGCGTTGCAGCAGAGATTGATGGCCAGGCAGCAAATTCTGACCAGCAAAGTCTCTCCGGAAAAAGGAAATTGTGAGATTGGCCACTAGTATTCTTCTTGTGAGTAGACCGCAGGAACTGAGGGTTTTGTGGATAGCTGGTGTGTGGAGCTGCTGGAAGTGGAGAGATTTCAGTCAAGCTCACAGCCATAATGCAGCCTACAGTACATGGGTATAATTTTTGCCGAGCCTTGTTTCTTAATTATTATTAAATTTAACTATTTTATACTGCTTGTGATTTGTCTGAAGTTTATTTACACTTCATAACCACTTATATCAGCTTCATATGAGTTGCCTACTCTTTTAAAAAATGCACTATTATTGTTCAGATTTGACTGCATAATTGCAGTCCTAATAAAGGGTCAGATACTTGATCCTGAAGTCTGAATTGTTGGTTCAGAAATTTGGGCCATCATAGTTACATTATATTTAATAATACAAATTTAATACGTAATAATGATAATGATAATAATAAAGTTGGAAGGGACCTTGGAGGTCATCGAGTCCATCCCCCTGCTCAGGCAGGAAACCCTACACCATTTCGGACAAATGGCTGTCCAGTCTCTTCTTAAAAACTTCCAGTGTTGGAGTATTCACCACTTCTGGAGGCAGGTTGTTCCATTGGTTAATTGTTCTAACTGTCAGGAAGTTTCTCCTTAGGTCTAGGTTGCTTCTCTCCTTGATTAGTTTCCATCCGTTGCTTCTTGTCCTGCCTTCAGGCACTTTGGAGAATAGCTTGACTCCCTCTTCTTTGTGGCG
>NW_015386475.1:748160-840606 GCF_001527695.2 Protobothrops mucrosquamatus
TTTAGCCTCCAGTCCCCTAATCATCTTTGTTGCTCTTCTCTGTACTCTTTCTAGAGTCTCAGCATCTTTTTTACATCGTGGTGACCAAAACTGGATGCAGTATTCCAAGTGTGGCCTTACCAAGGCATTGTAAAGTGGTATTAATACTTCATGTGATCTTGATTCTATCCCTCTGTTAATGCAGCCCAGCACTGTGTTGCCTTTTTTTGGCATCTGCAGCACACTGCTGGCTCATATTTAAGTGATTGTCCACCAGGACTCCGAGATCCCTCTCACAGTTACTATTATTGAGCAAGGTACCCCCTATACTATACCTGTACATTTGATTTTTCTTGCCTAAATGTAGAACCTTACTTTTTCACCATTAAATTTCATTTTGTTAGATAGCGCCCAGTGTTCAAGTCTGTCCAGGTCCTCCTGTATCTTAAGCCTGTCTTCTGGAGTGTTGGCAATTCCTGCCAGCTTGGTGTCATCTGCAAATTTGATGAGTTCCCCATCTATCCCCTTGTCCAAATCATTGATGAAGATGTTGAAGAGCACTGGGCCTAGAACAGAGCTCTGGGGCACCCCACTATACACTTCCCTCCATGTAGATGCAGTTCTATTGAGGACCACACGATGAGTATGGCCGGTCAGCCAGCTACGAATCCATCTTATGGTGATGTTGTCTAACCCACATTTTTCTATCTTATCGAGTAGTAGGTTGTGATCTACTTTATCAAATGCCTTACTGAAGTCCAAGTAAATTACATCCACAGCATTCCTCTGATCCACTAATTTTGTCACTTGGTCAAAGAATGCAACAAGGTTTGTCTGGCATGATCTGTTTTTGACAAACCCATGTTGGCTTTTAGTAGTGATTTTGTTTGCCTCTAGGTGTTCGCTGATTCGTTGTTTGATTATCTTTTCCAGAATCTTCCCAGGTATTGAGGTCAGGCTGATAGGTCTATAATTTCCTGGATCCATTTTTTCCCCTTTTTTGAAGATGCTTACCCTAACTAATCAGTGTGTAGAGCAGACAATGATAAAAAAGTCAATAGTTATTAAATTCCCCCTCCAGAAAGTTTTTGTAAATTCTTACTATCTTTTTCTCTTTCTTGGATTCAGCATACATGCATTTCTATCATATAAAACAAGTCATTGTTAAACTGAACAGGCACAACAAATTTTAGCGCAAAAGATAATTTTTAAGAGAAAATGGTTAAGCCTTGAAGAGAAGGGCTTAGATTGAAATGGCCATCTCAACCATAACTGCAGTATATAGTATTGCTGCCGAAACACTAATAAAAAGGTAAGCATAGTGGATATTTGTTGGATTACTTTTACCATGGTTGACAGTAAACCCGTGAGTGCTTTTCCAGAACTCCAGGAGAAGAAAAGTAATGTCTATATGTAAGGAGACTTTACTTTGAATTTTATCAGAGATGCTGAATTTTAAACTATGTCAGCAGTATTCCTGAAGTATGTAAATTTTGTGGTGGGTTTTTTGTTTCGTTTTTGCTTCCAGAATGATAGTTGTCTTTTAGAAGTAGGAAAAGCCCAGTGAAATTTTATATAACTACATTTTTGAAAAGCTTAAAGTGAGAAATTGTGTTTTGCCTTTTGTATGCTGGGTAGAAAACCAACTCTCTGTAACAACACAATATTGTAGTGGTAAAATATGTCATTGCCTTGGTTCACACACATTGTATTAAACTATTATTTCTTTATCAGCTTTCTGTTGAATAAACTATAATTGTCTAACCGACATATAACACTGAATGAATGGACACATCATTTAAGCCATATATACTGTTAGGGCTTAAAACAACTCAAAGTTGAGCATGCTCCAGGTTAATGAAAATAAGACAGCAGCTGAAATCACAATGGGTTAAAGCCAACTGTCAGGAAATTTGCAATGTTATTGTTAAATGGCATGCACAATACTTCATTCTCTAATTTCAAAATCACATTAACCCTGTGGAATTGGATGGGCTGATAGATAGTGTCTGATCCAAAGTTACTCAGCAAACCCCCATTGCTGAACCTAGGCTTGAGCCAGAACCCAACACTATAAATTCTACCAACCTTCCACAACCTGACATCTTCCAAATGTGCTGATCAATCCCTATATGTTAGAGGTAGCTGGAATAAACACAAAGTAGTGCCACATGGGCAACATGATCACATTAATCAAAGAAGGGCTAATGCTCAAGTTCATATGTCTCAATACACTGATATAATCTCAGTCAAATTAGTGATATTATGCAACAATAATAAATTTTATCCTAAGTGGTTATTTTGGGTTTCAAGGATGATAAATAAATATTTAAATGTGACACATACAACCAACTTTTATTTCCTTGTTTCCTTAGAAAATGACAATTTATTTCTGTGAAGAATTGTCTTTTTTGCATATGTAATTAATGGGAGCTACACTGGGGATAAGAAAACAGTGAGCAGGATCAGAACCAAGAAAGGATTTTTTAAAATTAATATATATTTCACCTTCCCTTCAGAATATAAGAGAGAAAGAAAGAGAGACAAAAAAAAATAAGTTTTAACTTCGTATCAAGCTTTTCAGGTAGGTTGGTATTTGACGTTGCTAACAGAAGGGATATGACAGAATAACGATTTGAACCATATCCTTAATTTAGCACTCTACCTTCCATATTCCATTGCCATGCTCTTTGATATCCATTTTAAAAATAGACTGAACTCTCTCTCCCTGCCATTGAAACAACTGATTTCTCTGTGTGAAGCATGAAAATAATTTTGAGAAGCTGAGTCCACATCAAGTAGGGCCATTGGTGGCAACTTTTGCTTTACTGCTTTAGTGTGTGTGTGTCTGTGTATTTACATATATATTCACATATAAAGGTTTTTTTTAGAAAATCAACAAATTAAATGGTAACAACATTTGCAAGATGACAAAGTGCAGATAAGATGAAATATTGTTCCATGAAAGAAAAACAAAATCCATGAATGTACAATCACTAATATGATTACTGAAATAAATTACTGTATCATCGCAACAATAGCATTTCCACCAAACTGTATAACTTTGCATTTGGCAGATGTCCAGACTAGGTTGTGCAAGTTTAAATGAAGGCTGAAAGTTATGTGATTATATTTGATGGTTTCAGACCAAATTCCTTTACAAGTCTTCATCCAGCTCCATTAGAAAAAGACAGTGCAGTTATTCCCAGGAAGAATGCTGCAGTCCAGCTTCATATCTGGAAAAAACATTCACAGTAAAAGAGATATATCCAATAATGTTTTGTTAACAACACTTTGTTTCATTTAAATGCTAGAAATAGTCTTCATGATAGCCTGTTTTAAGTGATAAAATAATCTGATAAGTATTAACCTCTAACTTTGTTTGTTAGTATTAATGAATAATGCTAAGGATACATGGAAGTGGCATAATTTATCTGTTTTTTTAGAGAGAGAAAGAATATTCAAATTGACTGTGCAGATTTTGCTCAACAGGAGCTTTCCATTAAGAATGCATTTAGTTAATGGAGACATATGGCATCCATAATGCACAAAATCCCAAATGGTATTCTTGGTCTCCTCTGATTGTAATAAAGAATTAAAAATATCTATAATCCTTTGCAATATGTGATGGTGTAGATGGTGATGTGAATTACCTTCTAATTACTCGAAACTAAGAAGTTATTGCTTCACACAATGCACTGTTAGGGGTAAACTGATCAGTATGCTGCAACTGGGATTCATGAAGTAAAATTGAGGAGAGTTAGGTATAGATCTAGTCTTCCACTTTTGAAATGCATCTTCTTGATTGCTGCAAAAGCTTCCTCATCTAAGATAAAGTTGGTGGTAATGCTGCAGCAGCACCAAAAGATAGGTGCAATAACATTTCTGTTTTTAAGAATTTTGTCTGGATAGATATCTGGCAAATACTATTAATAGTACTTAACACCAAATACTTTACAGCTTAGGAAAACATGCAGAATATTTGTAATTTACATTTTATCATTCAACCAGTTATGCTTTATGAGATTTATACAATTTCAAAACCCCCAAATTTGGGGGCAGGATAAAAAAAAATAGTTTAGCATAAGTGCTACAATAGCATTTTGTTTGGGTACCAGTCCTCACATCTGCTTCTACAGGGAGGAGAAGGTAGCCTTTACTGCCTGAATAAATCCTTGTCCCCCTATTAGCCTTTCAAGAAGGATTTCCTGAAATCCTCATGAGATTTACTCAAGCCAACATGGTTTAATGGGGCAACATGGTGCAAGTACCTTTTAATAGGGTAATTCCAAATAAAGGTTGAGGAGTGGTGAATAAGTGACATTTACTTTCCTCTCTTTCAATTTTATGAATACAATTGTATTACAACTCCTCCTCTTGCTCCTCTTCAAATGTAGAATCAAAGGGCAGGAGCGAATGCACACAAAATCATGTTATTTGTATGATAAAGTTAATCAAAATGGATTTTTCTTAAAAACAAATAAAAGAACTAACCTAGTTGAACCTTTTTCAATTTATACTTGGTTGTAGTTATTGCTTATTCCTTCAAAATTACATTAGATAGTGATAAATTCTTGATATTTCTTCACTAAGTCTATTATTTTTTTTGAGGTAGCCAGGTCTGGACTGCATAAATATGAATAACCAGTATGTGTCAGCAAAGAGATACAAGGAACCATGTAACTCTATGCTGCATGGTCATTTGTATTTTTGCAGACCAGTTCTGTTTGTCTTAATCATTTCAAACCCCACCCTGCCTTCCCAAAAATAAAATAATGAAATAAAATATTTTTTTTGCATTTTTCTCATGACTAGTTTTGAATTATGATGTAAAAGCCAGACTTACAAGCAATGTACTTTTTAATCCTTTGAAATAATTCAGTTTGATTTTTTTCATCATTAAAATTCTGTTTCCTTTGTTCAGTTTATTATTGCATCTATCATTCATTTGGGTCCAAAAACTTTTCAGTGACTGTTATTTCTTCTTATTTCAACACTCTTCCACAAGAATTTTGTGATAATTTTCATAAGTTGTGGTCTTAACCACAATTTATTATTACTTTGAGAGAAAGGAAGAAATGCATATTTTCTTACCACGAAGTGAATATATTCAGTAGTTTATTATTAAATCGTCATAGGAATGGATATGTAGTTGAAATGAAAGTCCTTTTCAAGCAATATAAATTTTGTGACTTCTATCTGTTATGAAATCAAGTAAATTTATTTTAGTGATTTGAAATCTGACATGAGCAATACTTGATAAATTCAACCTCTGAACTCACCAGACCTTCAGAGGCCTTGGCTTCAAGCTGCTGTTATTAAATGCCAGTTCAGTCTCTAATAAGGTGTCCCTCACTGTAATTTAATCACAACTGAGAGGCCAAACTGGCATATATTACTGAGATGCGCGTGGGACCAGATTGGGAGTCCCCTTTCAAAATGTGCCCAACTGACTTCTGGGTGTGTGGCATTAACTGAGACCTTAACAATTGTCATCTGAGAGTCTCTTAAAGATTTCAGGGGCTCTGCTCCACAAGTTGTCAGATGTGAGACTCAATTCATTAACCTGGGCTGTAGAAATCAGTTAGGATTGTTGCTATTGTACTAGCTTCCCTACTGAGTGGCAATCTCCCTGCCTGAGTTGCTTGATTCCATTGCTGGGTTAGCAGTGGAGTTCTCCAGACTTATGATTCTGGGGGATTTTAACATGTCTTCATGAGGGGTAGGTCCTGAGGCATCTCAGGAATTCATGACTACCACAGACCTATCTTAAATGATTTGGGGCCCAACATGGGACAGTGGCCACAAGCTGGATTTGAGGTTCCTGTCAGAGCAGTGGCAATGAGATCTGGTATTTGGGGAATTTTCTAGTATCACCCATGTCATATCAGATCATGGTCTGATTACCATGGGACTCTTTGGTGTTACTCTCCATTCAGGGAGGCGGGACCTTTTAAACTGGACTGCCCTGGCAATTAAAGGAATCTGATGGGTTCAGAGGGAACTGGGGGCTATTCTTCCTGGTCTTCTGCATGGTTCATCTGAAGTCCTAGTGGCCACTTGGAGTAGGAGGGCTGCCAAGGCCTTGGATTGGATTGAGCCTTTGCAATCTTTTTTCTCTCATGGATCCCATCATTCTCTGGATGAATTGAGGGAGATGAAATGAGAGATGTCCAGGATGTGACTGAGGCATAACAAGGGATGAAGTTAACCAAACATAGATTAGAGTTGCCATTAAGGCCTACCTAATGGCGATAAGGATGGCAACATAGCCACCAAAACAAGGCTATGAGTCACCTGAAACAAGGCTATGGGATAGCTATTCTGTTTGCCGATAGCTATCCCACAGCCTCGTTTCAGGTAACTCAGGCTCTCTTGGTAGCTGTATGCAATAGTGTGCTGGAGTCTTGAACAATTTAACAATGAGCTTGTAAATGCTTGCAAGAGCCAATTGTTGGATTTTCAGAAATTTTGTGAGCTGGCTGACAGTAGAGCTGAGCTGATACCTGATCAGGTATTTGGAGTCATGACATGGTAGCACCAGTGGAATTGGCAGAAGATGTATTAAAACAACTGCTCACAAATCAGTGTGACTTAGGTGGCATATAAATTTAATAAATTATTATTAATGTCTGCATAGCCCTGGCTGCACATAGATATGATTTTGAGCCTATCTCTACCTTTCAGTGCTCCATTTGCATTGGAAAGACAGCAAAATCCACATTCTGGATAGAGAGGACCATTGGTTTGAAAGAGTGGTAAAAGAAGCCACCTATGTTAGAATTGAACGGCCCTCCCTCAAAGAGGGGGAGAAATAGAAGACTGGCATACATCCATATTCATAAACAATGTTTTAATTCCTTAGCTGTGTTTCCAATAAGTCAGCCCTAACCAACTTTATTAAGCATTCTGAGTCTCCAGCACATATAAAATATTTTTGTGCTAACTATAAATCACTACTAATATTAATTTTGGTTCATTTAAATTGAAGGTTTGTCATTCAAATTCATTACTCTACAGATTGCAGAAATATTGATATTATCTACTTCCTTTAATTTCTTATACAAAAAAGGTTACTGACACAAATCCTGAAATCTTTATGCAATTTTTGAAGGACCAAAAGCCCTTCTTGAAATCCAGAAACTATTATGAAACATTAGAAGAGCCAAAAGCATGAACAACAAATATTTAAGTTAAATGAACTTTCAAACATTGCTTTTTTGTCAATAGAACTTTTATAAACAGCTTTTTAAAAACCAAGGGGATTAATAATAATAATAATAATAATAATAATAATAATAATGTGAGAAGTTGAATTTGTATCATCACCAAATTGAGGGGCCATTTTTAAACTGGAATTATTGCATAATATAATAATTTTAAATTATATCTACAACCAAATAATTTCCAGATACAATCTAATATGCTATATTAACTGCAGGTATTAAAAATGATGCCCAAATAAACAGGGTTCTTAGTAGTTGCCAAAATTTCTATATAGTTATGTAACAAACCTCAAGCTGGACCTGAAAAAGAGCTGTATTCTGATGTTCTTTATCATATTCAGTCACTGATACTAGAGTGAATGCCCAGTGGAAAGTTAACCAAACTACTCAAAATTTGATTTGAGAGTTCCAAGTAGTTGCTTTAACTCAGGGGTATCAAACTCACAACGTCACGTGACGTGTCACAACATATTGCGACTTCCATTGCCAGCAATGGGGTGGGCGCGGACTGGCAGTTTGACACCCGTGCTTTAACTTAATTCATAAGGCCAGTGGCATCTCTTCCCTTTTCCCAGGGAGGGAATGGTAAATTTAAGAAGCTTTTTCAGGATTTTTATATGGTATTTACTGTATATATTGATGTGGTAAAAAATCTTTTTTAAGGGGAGCCAGTTTGGTGTAGCAGTTAAGGTATCAGGCTAGAAACTGAGAAGCCATGAGCATGAAATATCCTGACTTAGGCATGAAACAAACTGGGTGACTTTGAGCCAGTCACTTTTCCTCAACTCTAAGGAAGGAGGCAATGGCAAACCACTTCTGAAAAACATTGCAAGAAAATTGTCCAAGCAACCGTCAGGAGTCAAGACTCAAAAGACATCAAAAACAAAATAAAACAAAACAACCCCACAACCCTTCTAGAACAGTTCTTCTTCTGTGTACCTAATATAGTACTTTGTGATTTTTCTTTTAAACAGCTGCTCTGTTTAGTAAATACAATACATAAATACAAACATTGCTTGTCTCTAGGATTGTATGCTTGGTGAACCTCAAAGCAAAGTCAATGCCACAAACATGTGGCTTCTTTTCACCTTGAGTTCAATGTTGTGCTCTCTTATTCATGCTAAGTATTTTCTCTTTGTTTTTTAAATGATAAAATCTATATTCAAAGGGCATTGTACTCGAGTCAATGGCCTTTTTTTTTACCTGATGACAATACCAGATAAAATCAAAGATGTACACTGCACTTTGAGTTTACCATGACTTTTGCATATAGATGGTAGGACTAGTACAGTAACCTTACTTTAGCAATTGCTACAGCGACACATGGCTTATTTTGAGTCAAGTCATTGACACATCTAATCAAGTATTATCCATATTGATTGAAAGCAGCACTTGAAATTTTTTGAGAAAAGTATTTTCATTCTTTGCAGGGGAGGCTGGGAATTGAATTTCTGCATTTAAACCTTTTGCTCTACTACTGAGCTATAATGATTCCACCATTTGCTTTCAATAAGAAATAAATACCGGAGTGTAGCAAAAAAGATAATTCTGCATGGCTGGAGAGAAATTACTATTCTTAGCTTAAATTCTTGGAAATGTGTTCACTCTCAGCCTTTGAATTAGCTCTTTATTGATGAAATGGAAAGACTGATCAATATAACCCCATAAGGGCAAAATTTAATTTGTTGTTTAAAAACTGAGTTGCTTCTATATATTAGTTGTATTTTTTCTTGCCTTGGGGTTTTTTTCCTGTTCAAATCCTCCCTTTTATATATTTTATTTTGTATTTTATAGTAGGTTTTATTTTGTCCTTTTTTGTATATCATAGCATTGAAGTAAAAAACAAATATGTCTTCTCTTCCCTGCCAACATATTTCACCATCAATTTGTAGCTTGTGCTGCTGTTTTACAATTTAATTCAATAGCTGATTTTTGAAATTTGCCAGTATACACATTTCCTTCCTTCCTTCCTTCCTTCCTTCCTTCCTTCCTTCCTTCCTTCCTTCCTTCCTTCCTTCCTTCCTTCCTTCCTTTTCTAAGCACTTCTATTAAAAGTGTAAATAAATAATTCGTAATACATAGAATCCTTCACTGTCTTAGATGAAGGAAACATTTGATTCTGAAGTAACAAGATTAACAATTAGACACTTCAATGGCCATAACTTTATGCTCTTTAGTCCATTACTTTTAACTGGAGATTATCCTAGGAATCTGCAAGAAAGAAAAAATATTTTCTAGAGGAAAAATATATAGAATAGATGATATGGCAGAGTTGCAGTTTTGTAATATTTCTATATCAGCTTTTGACCCTTTTAACACATTTTTAATGGATATAGCTGTCTTTAAGCTTGCATTCAAATTAGGTAAATTTTCATATTAAAATACAAACTGAACACTTTTCCCATTTGAAATGATGTGTCCTTTTCTCATTTCAGTGAATCTATCAAGAACTAATAGTTAATCTTACTAATAAACACATGCTCAATTATTAACTGTGAAAATAAGTTAAACATAAAGTGAAAAAGTTTTCTGATCTAAATTTTTAAATCTGAAAGGTTTTTCATTGAGAAGTATTGTTGCCATGTACTGATTTTGGAAACATCTGATGATCACATATGGTGCTTATGGCTGCATAATTATGTTCTGACTTTCTCACTTCCATATTTCCATTTGTTGTCTTATTTTATTCAGTGACTCCTGCTTATTTATCATCATATAAGCCATGTGTTCATTCTCCAGTTTAGTCATTATTTTCACTAATGCTCTGATACAGAGTTGTTTTTAAAAATTGTCAGTGTGAATTACATTATTTGGGAAAGAAAGCCAACTGCATTTTAGAGGAGGGCTCCCCTGCACAAGAGGACACTGCATAGACACCTGCAGCTAGCCAAATAAATGTCAAAGTGATATCAAATGTCAGGACACAAGCTCCACACACTCACACATGCAGCACAATATAACACTTAAATATGCAAGTGGTGGAGTTTGTACTGGAAGTTTGTGGTGTCGCAACACATATTTATCGCCCCTGCCATTCCCAATGGATGTCCATAGAAAATTTGTGAAGTATGGAAACTAAAGACTCAAAGGAATGGTGGTGGTACAATCTGTGAGACAGATTACAATAGTTAATCAGACATGCCTATATTCTAAAAATAAATTTAAAATAGCCAATGACTATTTTAACATTTTAAAAAAGAAGAGACTTTTCACTGAAACTATTTAAAGGATTATTACATTCATTTCTATGATTTTTCAGAAGTTCCTCAAATAATGCCCTCCAAATGTGCTGTGAGTATAGGTCTGAGATATTCTAGCCAAAATCCTAGAGCCTGGTCTGTGGCATGCCAGAAACCGGACTGCGCAAACAAGTGAGCCCCATCTGCGGGATGCAGGCAGCACACAAAACCACGCCCCCTCCACTCTGCCAAAAAACCTCTCTCCATGGAACCAATTCCTGGTGCTCGAAAGATTGGGGGCCACTGACCTACATTGAGGTGAAGTGAATTTACTGAGGCTATACTTTAATGCTTTTGGTATTATGAAAGAACAAAAATATTGCATCTCTATGTTGTACACTAATATGATTTTTTTTCTTGGGCATCAGTGGTAAAATATGAGATACAATGTTTCACCAATTGTGGATGTTGGAAATTGTTTGATTTTGTTGTTCTGAGGGCCTGGAACCACAATATACATATCACTAATTCCGGTCTTATTGTCCTTGCCATTTAGACACACAAAGGAGCTGTCCAGTAGCACCAGATAATCAATATCACTCAAAAAGCAGGACTATCCTGGTGCTAAGTGAACAACACAGGGAGCTGTCCAGCAATTATTAAGCAAAGGAAAATTATTGCCTGCAGAAAAATTCTGCATTTTTCCCTTTGCCGATTCTTGTTCAATTTGATGAAAGGGCATTTGCTTTAGAATTTGTTTTTCTATCAATGATTTTTAGTGCTGTATGGACATTTTTGCACATATTCAGTGACAAGATGGCCAAGAGGTATTGTAAATGTCCTTTCTTTCATTGTACAATGATCTCTTAGTTTAGCCTCCTTGACTTCCTGTGCTTAATTACATTCCAGGAAAGAAAGAACAGGAATTCTTCCCATTGGTTATTATTACTGTGGAAATTTGCTATTGAGAAATGTTGGAGAATTTTCCTCTCTTCAGAGAAGTTCAGAGTAACGTCCCTTCAACTTCTCTGACTGTAAAATTGCTGGAGAATTTGGAAGGAGTATATGTGCATCATTCTAAGGAAAACAGTTGTTAAGGAAAATGCTTAAGTATATCTTAAGTATATGTTTAAGAGTAGAGTATATCTACTCTTCTTGGTACTTAGGAACACTGGATTCTGGGAACAAATCTGTACAAAGTTTATGACAAGAAGGCTCACACATGCCTTCTTGTCATAAACTTTGTGAGAGAGGGTGTATCTTCTTACTGCAACTGTCTCCATAGCATATCAATCAGTGGGAATACAGATCAGATCTGTCTGAATTCTTAAGTGATTGGTGTCATATTATTGACTTTCTTATCATTTTCATTCTAGTTTTTACTAGCTTGGTTTAATGTTTTCATAGTATTTTCCAGGTGCTGGTTTTGTTGCTATTTTTAATTGTGCTTTTTTAATCATGCTTTTAAAAAAAAAAGAAATTCAGAGTATGAAATTTAGAGATGCTCTTCATTCTTACCTAATACCACAATGCTCCGACTTCTTGGTCTATTAGCAAATATATCTTTCACTGCTTCTTAAATGCAGTTCTCTTGTAGTTGTCACAACATTATCCCCCAGTTTGTTTGTAGTATCTAAATTAGAGTGAACAGGATTAAACTAAAATATTTATGTACCATGAATCAAATCTATAGCACAAGATTTATCTGCTTAAAGGGACTGTTCACTGCATGCCATATCTATATAAAAATACTGTTTTATATATTTAAAAGGAGATAAAAATTCTCTTCCTTCTAAGTTGGATGGAGCAGCTGTTTAAATAACTCCATAGAGGGAACCAATGACCAACTGACTTGTATGTTGTAAGGGGGAAAAATGATATCTTTTCCTCTGAGTATGCCATATGTTCTATGGTTTGAGGCAAGCTGCCAATAGTACACAGCAATTAGACAGAGCAGACACTGTATGAAAATTTGATCCAAAATACCAACAGAGAAGGATCTCTCTAGGCATTTTAATTGCTAATAGAGATGCATATCAACATTTTAGATTTATCATATCATAAAATAATTTTATATAATGCAACTGCTTGCCTGCTACACAATTGCATGTAAGCCAGAATTGTTTTTGTTGTTCTTATTGTTCTTATTGTAGTAGTTTTTAATGTGAACTATTACATGAATTATTGTGGCCCAGTAGTCTGGGAATCAACTCTCCTGGTAAGTGTACAACTGTTTTTTCCTTCTTTTTTAATTTTGTACTGTAACTAATGACATTGAACAAGCATTAGTTCTAGAAAGCTTTATATAGGTATGCATTAATATAGTGGAGATTATAACTCATTCTGACAGCCTTATTTACACTTGGGTATTAAAACTCTATGTTGTATAACTAATATACAACTGATTTATCATATGAACTCTACTAGAATCTTTATAGATTTGGTTGCTCAAACAAGCATGGATTGAAGTACACTTCTAAATTATTTGGTTTGCTTGACCAGAGTGAATAACAGGATAATTGTTTAGCATAATTAGACTGAGCTGTAAATTTCTTAGGGCACAGATCATGTTTATACAAATTTGTAAAGCATTCTACAGCAGAGTTCTCCAAACTTTTGGGGTTGGCGGCCCAGGACAGAGGGAGGGGAAAAAGAAAGAATGGTTTTGTGGAGTGTGTGTGAATGCATTTGCGTGCATGTGCATGTGCACAAATACCCGTTGCTCACGCAAGTGGGGCTGTGAACACCTATGATGCTCATGCAAGTGGGACCACAAACGCCCACAACGCTCGCAGCAATGCTCACACGAGTGAGACTGCAAACACCCACAATACTCATGGTGACACTCACGCAAGTTAGGTTATGCATGAGCGCTCACATGCATGCACCGGCTAACCACTTACCCCACCTGGTGACCAATAGACCGTAGCCAGGTAGTGGGCCATGGCCCACAGGTTGGGGAACATTGTTCTACAGAATGGCAATGTTGAATATAGGATGTCTTGGGCAGGAAGCACTGTACAAGGGAGATCAAGATGTTGGATGCAAAGTGGCAATTCAAGTCTTTCCAGTTTTATACCTCTATGCACCACTGAGGTTCAAAGACAAGGGATGAGGTTTCACTTACAGTGTTGCATCTACCATCTAGCAGGTTTTGACCTTTCCCCTGTAGATTCTGCCAGCTGAATATGTACAAATATAATTTTTATGCAAAGAGAAAGCAACTCCTAATTCCTATTTGTTAGTTTGTAGTAAATATTGCACTGAAGATGTGGTCACCTTAGAAGAAGTAGAAGAGGAAGAATGGAAAACAGAGGAGGTGGTAACATTGGACCAGTATTCTGAATGACCGTGAACCCCCTTCCTTACAGAGGCCCTCCTGCATTTTCTTTTTGCTGGCTTTGGGATAGGCCCTGTGATGACCATGTGAGGGCTGAATCCATTCTTAATGCAGTCCCTCATTTTTCTGATACTGTAGATACTATTGGCTGAGGACTAAGTGACTTTTGGTGGGGATTGTACTGACCCCCCTTTTCTTGATGAGAGATGGTGAGGGGAAGATTGGTTAGGATGGGTGTGTTTTGAAAGGGGGCCCTGTCCTGTCCAGTAAGAACAGCTGATGGGGCTGAGTTTGACTGTTCTGTTATGAGATTAGGAAGGTGGTTCTATATATAATACCTCTGATGTTGCTAAGAGCCAAGTGGAGCCAGCTTCCCTTCCCCAGAATGGATGATATTGAACACTGGTAGAATTCTCCCTGGGAAGCAGGAAGACTGAGTTGGGGGATATTGGGTATTGGGAGAAGTTGGGACAATGCCATTGCATTAAGTCCTGCCCTTTCATGGTTGCATTGTAATATCCCACACCAGTACATCAGGGATAAAATTGGAGTTACAATCTCCTGGCATACATTATCACTTGGCCTCTATTTGCCAACCACTATCTGGGAAATAGAGATTGAGTAGCAGGTAGGGTGACTAAATAGTTTTCAACGATGAGCCACAGCCTGGGCTTGCTTTCTTGCATGAAGAGATTCAGAACAGTGGCTCATAAAAAAACAACAACGCAAAAAGATGCTCAGTAAATGGTAGAATCCTTGTAGTATTTTCATGACTAATCTTTTAAGAATGCCTTGACTTGTACTTTAGGGGGGGAAAAAACACCTACAAATGAGTAATAATTATGTGAGGCTTGTTTGAATGATTGAGTTCAATCAAATAAATCAAATAAATCCCTTCAGATCTATATCCAAATATTATAGGAAGAAGTGGGACCAAATCATCAAACTACTCTTGTTTTCTCCTTGTTCATGGGCATCTGTAATACCTAACATTCTTACATATGCAGGTTTTTTTCTGTTTTGAGACCTGCAGCCAGGTTTCCAGAGTCGGATGTTTGCAGTTGTTCAACTGTTCCATCTCTTTTCAACTGTTGTGCCCAATTATCACGGATATGATAGTGGACAGAACTGCTAAATATTTCTGACATCCATATATGGCATGGAAGCATGGAAGAGTTTGAACTATTTTCCTGTAATATTTTCCCAGCTTTTTACCCTTTATAAGGTAATCCTTAACTATATTAATAAATTCTATGTGTAATTTTCACTCTGTTATTGTTCCTATTTTTTGTAGGAAATAATATATATACATTGTCATGGATCCAGTTGCTGATATTTTGGCATGTAATATTTTACAATATCATTACGTTTCACCTTTAAAACAATGCAACCTGAGCTGTTTGGGCTGTTCTTCCATTGTGCTTCCTTTGGCAAGCAACATAGCATATTACATTTTGCTCACAAATACCAGGATGCATTGTCCAATTGTTCAAGATATATAATTAAAGACAAGTTTTATTTCAAGGAAAGGATACTTTCCCTGCATGCACATACACACACACACACACAAAATGGAAATGGCAAAAACAATTTCATCCCCCCCACCCTCCCCAGGCTAAGAGACAAGCTAGAAACATTAGGGAGTCTGAGACACAGATGGGGATTTGACTGGTAAAAGTTATTACTGATAGAATAGTGGTCGTTGAGACGGAAGATATGAAAATCATAATAGCTTTTCAGGTGCATATTCATGATATGAGTTATGTTACAGAACAGGTCAAGCAATCAGTTTTACATTCATATCCTGAGCCTTAGTCATTTCTGTTAGAATGCTTTCCTGTGAACAGCTAATTCAGCTGGGGCATAGAAATTTATTCTTGTGTGAAGTCTGTCTTATTTAGCAAAGGTGGAAGGAAATTCAAAACTATCTGTGACCTAATTCTAGATGACCAAGATAATGCATTTTTTAAAGAAGCGTGTTAGCTTATTTATTAAAATAAAAAAAAATGATTTTGTGGATTTATAATTTATTCCATTTTTTTAAAAAAAAGATGTTTTGGAGTTTAGGAAGCAAAAAGGAAAATAATCATACAGGAAATGTATTTATATCATTAGTATATGAATTAGAATTCTTAATGTTTATTTATTCTGAATAAGAAAATCTTGTTTATATATACAAAGGTTTCCTGAATGGTTTAGCAATATTTTTTCATCCACCATGTTACCTATAGTTTCATAGAACATTGAAAGCTGAGTGGATTGGCTCTTCATCATGAAAGCAGATACCAAGAGTGGTAATAATGTGATCCACAATAATGCAGGCAGAGCTAACTGAGCATCTCTCGGCTATAAGTTCCACATTCCTGGTACTTTCGTTATGGATAAAGAGCATAGAGAAATAAATCCATATGCAATCTGTGTTGCATTCCATTATATCAGAGTTTCCCCAAACTTTCCGGTTTGTGGACTGGCGGGGAGGGGAAGAAGAGATGGTTCCAGCAAGCGTCAGGCAAGCGCACGTGAGTATCCGCTGCCCACGCAAATGGAGCACACATGCACATGCTCACCCACTGCTCGCACAAGTGGAGATGTGTGTACGCACATGTGCATTTGCTCGCCACTTCCACGGCCCGGTTCCCAAAGGCTCAAGGCCTGGTAGTGGTCTGTGTCCCGGGGGTTGGGGACCCCTACATTATAAAACTGTTTCCTCATTGGCATAGGACTGGAAAAATAAAAACAAAGACAAAGAGTCATAAGCTATGGACTTCATAGACATTTGGGTGATGTCTATTGCTCTCTTGTATTTCATTGTACAATCATTTCTATAGCAGTTTTCTGTTTCCTAGGAAGACACTTTGAGGGAGCTCCTCCCATGGGCTTTCTCAATACCGTTGCTACTGTCACCACTAAGGTCTGTCTTTGAGGAAGTGTTGAAGACTTTCTCCTTTCTCTGTAGAAATTAAGTGAAATTGTTCACTCAGTTCCATTCATTGATCTGGTGGTAATGTTGAAAGACAATAATACTAGTATTATAAATTAAAGCTACTTTTATCAGATCTGTATCATTGCTCTACTTGTTCTACACTAACACTGAGTTTCATCTGATGGAACTTTTACTGATTTAAATAAAATGGTCATTCTCTATCTTTCCCTTCAAACTCTATCCCTTCCCATTCTCTATCTTTCCCATACAAACCTTCAACATAATATAAATATAAAAGCTCTTTAAAATAGATTAAAAGATAAGGACATCACAGAGAAGAAATATAAACATGGAATTCTCCTAAAACTTTCAATGAGAGAGACACACACACACACACAGAGAAGAAAATTTATGTAGCTTGGATTTTCTTTGGATTTGGTATAAAACTTCTCCAGCATTTGTTTTACAATAATTGGCTCATTTATTATCTTTTTACATTAAGATCACAGGTATTATTACAAATAAAATACAAATAAAAATAAAAAAATTGATCCAATGCTGGAATCACTCTTAAGAATCCTGAACTGTCATGCTCGATCTCACTTGCGCTGCATTCTATTATTTCTGTATTAAATTGGTAATTGTAATTTACATGTGTCAGTGATATTTAAAAGTTATGCTGCTCACCTGTCTAAGCAAAGACCTCAAGAGTGGATTGATCATTGAAAATTGAAATCTTTGTTGATACAGTATTATGCTCTGAATTTCCCACCTTCTCATTTTAATAGGGCAGCTTCCTGCCAATTTAAATACAGTAGAAACTGTCTTTTCAGTTTAGGATTTTAGCACACCAGGAGTGGTAAGAAATTAGTCCAGTGCAACAACTGAAAGAGAAAAAATCTCTTGTAATCTTGAGTTCTGCTTAGGTATATATAAGAAACTTTTTATTTTGAAAACATTCAAGCTATTATCAACATACTGTGTGACTGCCTTTGTACTTGTAAATCATGACAACTTAAATCTGTTGGTAATGATGATAAGAGTTACTGACACCAGAGCTGAAGGAGAATATCTTTTCTCTTTCTCTTTTACCTCATCCCCTGCTCCTCCCATAAGTCATACTGCAGGAACAGGAAATAACTTTTAGTGTGGTCCAAGAAGGACACAGAGTATCAGACATGTTTAGCTGCTATTTCATTTACTTCACCCAGCTTCTTCTAATAGCTGTCCACATGATTGCTTTATATGGAACAGACCATATGATGGTTGAAAATGTTTTGTATGAAGCCTTTAAATGAAGAGTGTATAAGCAAAGAAAATCCTCCCAATCCCCAACCAGTCCATAAAGCTCCAGGATGGGTAAAGAGTTTAAAGAAAATATCCATAATTCTAAAATGTGATAGTTGCTATTGGGCCTCTTTTTAAAGAACAAATTGCATTATTGGAGCATAGTGCTTTGAAAACTGGATGAAAAAGCAAAAGACATGACCAAACTCAATATCCAAAGTGCTCGTTGCAACTGAGGATGGTGGGAGTTTGTAATAGTAAAGCTTCCAGTCATGGCAGGTGAGTAGGACTCAAAGCAAAAGGACAGAGGGAGGAGGAAATTGGAAGGCATCTGGGAGCTGCAGAAGAAGGGGGTATGTCCACAGCAGGAGCTGAGAGGATGCATCCATCCAAGGGAAAAGAAAGCCCAGGGATGGACCCAGCAGGGAGTGAAAAGAGAGAGATGGCACCCAAAGCTTTTGGAGGTGGGGGAAGAGAAGTAGGGAATTTACACAGCAGGAGAAGAGCCAGGAAGAAATGCATACAGCAGATGCAAACAGCAGGAGGGAGAGATGTTTGGAGCCTGGAGAAAGTGCCTATGAAAAAAGGAAAAGGAGGAAAGGAAAATGAATCCCTTTCCATCTTAAGAAAACATGAAATATGGTCATAATATCAAATTTAAAATAAATATTTATTACTTTGAAATTATTGAAACATTGATTAAAACTAATATGATGTTATTTAAACAGCACAAGTATCTGGGGAAAACATCTTATTAAAGAAGTTATGCTGGAAAAAACTTGCTGTTAAAACCAAAACTGGAAATGTTTCATTTGAATCCTATTGACTAGCTCATGAATACACCTCTAAAACTATGATACCAAATACAATGATAATGAATAATTGCTCTGAATTATGTCTAGGCTTCCTTAAAGCTATCAAATAAATAACCCCATATTTTTTTTAAAAAAAATCTAAATATTACATGATTTATTTGGATTGATTTGGTTGGAATTTGCTTATCCTATTGTTTATGAAAATGTTAGCATAAATATATTTTATTTCAGGGATCTGTGTCACTGTTGGCCTTCTTTCCTTTTTTTGACTAGAATTGTTATAATTCAACTTTACCTGTGATTCCTAAAAAAGCAACTTTATGTTCATGAGAACATAATGATGACAAGCTGAATTGGACCAAACTTTCTTTATAATTGGAAAACTTTTGTCTTCCAGAAATTAAATGTACATTTATCTTTCAACCACCAATAATTTACTCCATATATTATCTAAGAAACAAATGTTGTTATTTTAATGTTTTGCTATTTTCCAGTCCTCTACAGTGTTTCTCAACCTTGGCAATTTTAAGGTGCTTGGACTTCGGTTTCCAAAATTCCCTGGCCAACATGTAGTCCACACTCTTTGAAGTTGAATCAATATTAAAATAATTTAAAATGAAGAGGAGGCCATGTATACACAATGGAATTTACCATGTGGATTCCTCCTTGTAGTTCTCAAACTGCCTTGAAATGCTGGCTCTCTCTGCCCATTTACAATGGAAATAAGTTCATTTCTGCTTTCTTGGATTCTTCTCTCCTCTGCTCTCCTGAGAACCAGATCTTTCTGCTGGGTTTCAAACAAAATTGGTTGCATATCTCTGCACCATCTTGAGCACTGAACCACACCTATTAAATTAAACCTTAGGGTAAATGGGAAAATATTATAAATGGGAAGCCTTAGGCTATCCTTGGGGCAAATAGGGAAAAATAACCACACATATTAATATTTACAAATCTTAAAGTAAATAGGGTAAATGGAATAATAAGGCAAGAGTGTAAATGAGAAGATTAGATTTTAGACAATCATGGATTAGACAAGATAAAAGTTAATCTTTTGTTTACATTTTTGATTTATTTGCACAGTCAATGCAATTCTACTCTGTTTGAAAGGCCCAGGAGGCATTAGCAAAATACAGTTTGGAAATTCAGGTGTTTGGCTAAAAAAGGCATATTTGCATAGTGTTACGCAGATATAATAGCTTACTATAAAATAATAAAGTAAAAAAAATCATTAAAATGGTAAATGGAAGATATTTGATACTGATAACTGTATAAAATGCAAATTTTCAAAGAACATTTATAGAGCAATTCTATTGCTCTCCTCAAAGGAATATAGCAGCAGAGCCTTGGAATGGTCCAATGACTTGGAAAAATATTGACAAACCAGGTGATTGATTTTGTAGCTATATACCAAAATACAAAACAATTAATAGCAAAATAAAGCCCAGATTTCAAAACCTAGCCATTTCAGTCCAAGTTCTTCAATTTAACAGACTTATCACATACTCTATTGAACAAAATACTCTTGCTGTTATAATGTAACTTCTTTGTGGCTAATCATAATATACTTTGGGCTTGGTTTGTGAAATGGATTCTTGACAGTAAAGTACATCAGAGGAACAGTGTACCTTCATCTTACATGTTGCAGCTTCCTAGGAGTTTATGTTGGATAGCTTGTAAATTAAGCTCCAGGAAAAGAACGTCTGATAGCAATAACAAGGGCTTTGTGTGACTCCAAATACCCTGCAAGTTTGCAATGAAAAACTGTCCACCAGGGGGCAAAGTGGTTCTTAAACCCATAAAGCTTGTTTTTATTTTTAGCAGAAAAATTGAATTGTCATATAAGCAAAAAATATTAGTACCCAGATTATTTTATGGTGATGATAATAATAGTACAGCCACCACCAATTCACAGCTTGGGTGGTGGATCTCTCCTGCATGCTGGAAAGATGAGCTATTGTTAAAGCACCTTTAAAATGGTCTGCTCTGTACATCTTAACTGGATAAATTTGCAGTAGGAAAGGCAGCCTTAGGTTCTTATTAAATACACTGAATTGTGGCTTATAATAAGTGGCAAATGGTGGAAATATTTCAATACAATACTGTATCTTGCACCAGTTAGCAGCTTACTGCTACCTTATGTATCAAGTGCAGCTTCTGAGACTTTTCAAGAGAAGCTCCATATAGAGTGCAGTAGTCAAGAGGAGTTGTAATGAAGATGTGGGTAACCACAATACAATCTAGTAGGCTCAAGAAAGGATTCAGGTAGTGTATTAGAGGAAATTGTATAGAAACTCTTCTTGGCATAAACACTCCAAATCCAGGAACAGCTGAGGATCAAGAATACTATAAGACTGCAAACCTATTTTAAGAGAAACTATAATAATAAACTCATTTTATTATTTATTAACACTTCCTGAATTTTTGTCTTTCTTGGTTAAAATACAACCTGTAAAGGAAGCCTTCCAACCAGCCTGCTGTCCTTACACACAAAGGCCAATTTACAGCATTTCATCATATCTCATGCTGTCAGTTTATCCCTTCACTTTCCCTCCTTCGCTTTCTTTCCCTCATTTTCCCAGGGCATCAGGGGGATAGAGTAAAGTCTAACTTTTTATTGCCACCTAGTACCTATCCAGCCCAGTTCTGGTATCCCTATAATACAGTGGTTCTCAACCTTTTTAATGCCGCGACCCCAACCGGTCGTAAGTCGAGGACTAAACCAGTCGTAAGTCGAGGACTAAACCGGTCGTAAGTCGAGGACTACCCAACCAGTCGTAATTCAAGGACTTTCCCTGCCCGGGAGTGCCGCGCATGCGTGGTTCTGCCCCCTGCGCCGGCTGAGGCGTAGCTGGCAAGTGGCAGAGACGGAGCAGGCCGACCACCAGCTGGCCCAGCCCAAGGGAGGTAAGGCACCCGCCGGAAAAGGAGAAAAAAATGGCGGATAAAAAAAATGGCAGACAAAAAAATGGTGGACAGCCTTGCTTGGCGACCCCCGTGAAATGGTCGATTGACCCCAAATGGGGTCCCGACCCACAGGTTGAGAACCACTGCTATAATATATTCACTTCAATGTTCCTTATACATTTCTTTACAGCAAGTCATGATAAACCAGTAGATTCATCTGCCTACCTTCCCAAGAATATAAATGTTAAATATAAACATGGATCTCCTCAGCCTGGAGGTTTTTCACATTTCACATGAATTTATCCATTTGGCCAGAACTTTGCATGTCTAGGACAGCAATGAGTTTCAGGCCTAGGAAAGTGAGGCAGTCCTGGGCAAAAAGCTTTGGCTGAAAGTCAAAGGCTCGATCCTATAAGAAAGCAATTTTCCATAGGTTACACAGTAGACAACAGCTGGTAGGCTGTCTGAGAATGTAGAGCACTTTCCTTCTTTCTCACTACCTCCCTGAGCAAAGTAGAGGGTGAGGAGAACTGTTTTGCACAGAATTAATTTGTGAATTTGCTTTTCTAATTTTAAGTATAAAGGAGGTTAAAAGCTCTTTCTTGTATATTTATTAATGGCCAAATAGATGTTTGATGGAAACTTTGTACTATATCTCTTATATGATAAATTATAGCTGTCAAAATTTTCTTTTCCATTCAGATGTGGAAAGCCTACTCAAAGCACTACATTGCAGTTTGCATTCAGTCGCTGAATCTGGTCCTGTTAACAGACCTAAGCAAAGACATAAACCTTATAATTACTTCCTGTACAGAATCAGAAAAGCTGAGGATGTGGAGACATTGGTTAGAACATTTTAAAACTTTGTTTTTCAATGTAATATTCTTTTGTACTCCTCTGTGCACTTTTTTAAACATGAACGTCTATCATTTCCCAGCTTCTCTTCTCCAGAAGCAACTTGAAGCAGTAAAATAGACAATGCTGTATTTATGAGTTGCTAATGGTAGATCTGATTGTATGTTCAGTCATCTTTGTCCTTAAAACACTTATATATCATGAGGCTTTTGCAAAATGTCCTAATTCTCATAGCCTAGCATAATTAGATTATAATTAAACCCAAACATTTATAGCAGAAACAATGATATATTGTTTCTCTATAACCTGCTATTATTGCCTTTGTTATTTCTGGTACATTAAATTTTAGATTGTAAATTTGGTAGGATAGGAATATGAAGCATAAAGGCACCAGGCAAGCTAATAGTGCTATATAAGTGCATGAATGCATCTATCATTCCACCATTGTCCTGATAAAGAGGACTGAATTGTGGTTGTCACATTGATTATGAAGAAGGAACAGGTTATGCTACTGCCAAGTAGAGAAATGGTTTATGGTATTCAAGTAAAAGTTGATAAAAAGTAATGTAATGACATAGTACTTTGAAAAAAGAATAAAGGTAAAAAAGGTAAAGGTGCCCCTGCAGATTTTACTCCACTAGTCGCTGCCGACTACAAGTGGTGGTGCTCCTCTCTTTTTCAAGGCCATTGAGCCAGGTGGCCTGCATGATGTCAAGGAGTGCTGTTAGCTTTCTATGGGTGGTACCTATTTATCTACTCTCATTTGCATGCTTTTGAACTGCTAGGGGCTAGAATGGGAGCTCAGCTTGTCACTTGGTGCTTGGGTCTCAAATCTGGGCTGCCGGCTTTCCAGGTGAAAAGCTTGGTACCTTAACAATTAAGCCACTGCATCACCCTTTGAAAAAATATACAAGAAAAGAACTATTTAGCACAGGCATAAAAATAAAAACTTCGATAGTATTGAAAAGGGCCATTTAGGCTACTGAGTCCAAATCTCTATTTTATAGGAAGCCTAGATTTTTAAAGGTCCCTGATATATGACTGTCTAGTATCTGCTCCAACGTATTCAGTGACAGAGAAACCAGCAGGTTTCTGGTAAGTGGTTCCACTATGAATGGTTCTTAGTTGAATATTTGCAATGTTACCTATTAGGTTTCAATCAGGTTTTAAATCAACTTGTGTAACAGAACTTGCATGTATTGCCGTCCATATATTATGGAAGGCTATAGGATTTTTTCCCAATTCATTTTCAGTAATTCAGTAATTAAATTTAAATAAATTTAAAACAAATTTAAATTAAATTAAATTATTTCATAATGCTCCTTATTGTATTCTGTAAAATTATGTAATTTTTTTTTAAAAAAATGCCTACTTGCTCATTTACTAGCTTATTTATCTGATATTGTAATGACTTTATCAGTACATTTTGACTTGTGAGTTTCAAATTTAAAAATTGTTATTTAAATTAACACTTAACTACAGATTTATGATTCCTTATCACTAGTGTTTGAAATAGATCAACAATCTTATAGGAATATCTATTCTATAATCAAAGCAAACTGGAATTCTAATATTTTTTCCTCATGTTAAAAATATAAAAATAAAATTGTTTCCGTTGAATTAAATATAATCAACCAAAATGTGCCATATACAACTATAATTTTAGTGAGTATACAATTAGTTATCTGATTTAATCCAGTCATAATCAAACACTCATAAAAATAGAAGTATGCAATAAAATCATAGAGTTGAAAGGAAACATTTAGGCTGTTGAATCCAACACTCAGCTCTGTGCAGGATTTTAAAATGAAAAATATCTAACAAATGTCTACCCAGCTTTGATGAGCTTCAATAAGTTAGTGAGTAAACCAATAAACCTCTTTGATAAGATTTTATGAGCCCATTTAAATCCCATAATTTCAATCATAAATGTAATAAGAAATGTGCACAGTGAAAACCAATAATCAGTAAATACTCTAGATTAATGAATATTAACATCAAATTGACTTTTAGGAAATGCTAAGAAGAGTAGACTTGACATTTAATTTTTATCAGAAAAATAGGTAGAGAACTGCACAAAATTTGTAATGTCTGTCGCCTGCCTCTAGAACAAAGAATTAAATCTTGGTAATCAGGTGGAAATGTTATCCTGCTAATGAATCAATCAATTTAAAATAGTTTTTACATTAAAAGAAAATATAAAAGTAGTTGAGAAAGCTTCACCAAAGTAATTAAATCAGACTTCAGTTCTTTTTTTCGCATGCTATATATAAAACCTCCATCTACCCATGGAGAAACCTGAGACAAATTGAGACATCAATCAGTTGTGTGCAATTTCCCCCCCCCCCCTCAAAAGAACAGGATCAATTAGTCAAACATAAATAGGAGAAGCCTTGACGAAATATAGTTTAAAACTCTGATCAAGGAAGCATCTACTATTTGGCATGTTTGATATTCTCCTGAAGAAGACATGATATTGAATAACTCATCAATGCCATGACTATTAGGATAAATTGTTAGCAAAAACATGTGGATAATGGAAACTTCAAAAGCTGCAAATCTAACATGAAAAATGATACCAAACACCATGTGTTAGTTTACTTAGGTTAGATTTTAATGTTTTTAAAATGAGTGAAATGATGTATCTCTGTGCTACAGTCACATTATCATAAATGTATTTGCTAAAACACAAGACATAAATTGTAGTTAAATTCAGTAATGTACAGCGGTATGCTTGAATGTTTCTTTGTGATTAAATGTGAACAATTGCTCCTTAAGGTAAAGGTCTGTGTATGTGTGATTAATCAGATTGGAATGACAGTAGGGACAGCTCATGCCATGCCTAGTTATCCGATGATTGATTTTTGTCTATGTGGCTGGGTGAGAAAATATTTGTTAATAACTACATCACCAAAACTCTGATGTCACTGATAATTCAAATCACTTAACACATTCTATATTATCTGGATCATTTACAAAGGATGTAATGGATTTGCAAAATATAAAATCAAAATGCAGATTTACTCAAGAGCAATTCTTAGAGGCATATGTACTGAAAGTTCAAAACAGCTGTAGTTGTCATGGTCATGCTACTTTTTAATAGGTATAAAGTGTATATATATATATGCGCACATACTAAAGTATATAATATATATAACATGTATTTTTATAAGCTGCTCAGAATCACGGGGAGTGAGTGGGCAGCCATACACATTTTCTTAAATAAATAAATAAATAAAGAATATGATGATATGTGTTATTATGAATATGCCATCTTGTATGGTCATCTTAAATAATAAGGAACATGATGATTTGTGTATACAAAATCTAGTTAAAATGATCTGGAAATTAAGAATACTATGCAATAATCAACACTTGCCTAGGTCTTGTATACACACCTTTACATCAAGAGTTAAATATTTTATAGATGGTAGGCAAAAAGACTTTTATCTAGTCTGGGTGAGAGATGTGACTTAATAGAAAGGGGAAAATTATAGGTAGTCCTCAACTTACAAGCACAATTGAGCCCAAAATTTCCATTGCTAAGCAAGACAATTGCTAAGTAAATTTTGCCCCATTTTATGACTTTTCTTGCCACAGTTGTTAAGTGAATCACAGCAGTTGTTAACTTAGTAACACAGTTGCTAAATGAATCTGGCATTCCCATTGACTTTGCTTCTCAGGAAGTCACAAAGGGTGATCACATGACTCTGGGACTCTGCAACTGTCATAAACACAGGCCAGTTGCCCAATGTCTCAATTTTGATCATGTGACCATTGGGATGCTGCAATGATCATAAGTGTGAAAACCATCATAAGTCACTTTTTTCAGTGCCGTTGTAACTTTGAACAATCACTAAACTAATGGTTGTAAGTTGAGGATTACTTGTAATCAGCTATTATTATAAACAAGTTTTAATCAATCAACCTCTCCATCATTTTAGGCCTCTGTATAATGAAGGACAGGACAAAGACAAGAAAAGCTCAGATTATTATTTTAGCTAAAATATATTATTGGCCTGTATCATATGAGTAGAATTTTCATTATTATATCTTTTTAAAATTGATCAACTAAAGTTCATTCTCTTTAAATAATATGAACCACATTATAAAAAGGCATATGTAACAATACATAAAGTACAAAATAAGAGACAGGAAGATGATTTGGCAAAGAAAGCTAGAATAAGACTGAAGAAGAATGGGGTTTTGACCTACCTATGAGATTTAAAATAGAATATATTCAAGTAGATAAGATGTGTATTTTGAATACAAGATATTGCTATGAATTGAAGATAAAAGGAAGTGCTAAATGCTGAAATAGAAGAAACTTTGGTTACTGAATTTAAGATATTGGAAAATTATAAGAAAATAAGAATATTATACTGTATTATTAATTTGTTGATGTAGATGGTAAGAATTGAAATAGATACGTATCCTGAACACCAGATGTTGTGGGGAACTGTGACAAAGGGAATTGGGGTAATTTAAAACTTGGAAATGATAAATATTAAACGTTAAACTTAAATATTAATGGGAAATTAAAACTGGGAAAAATTTATTAGGTTATTAATTGTCTAAAAGATGGAATGTTAAAACAATTAAGACATATATAAACTGAAAATTATTATATATATATAAAAACAATACATAAACTACAAAATAAGAGACACAAGCAATATTCAAACAGCATTAAAACTGAAAGGAATTATTTGATGTCATGTAAAAAGCAAGAAATAGTTACCTATCATTTCCCTGGGAGAGCATTTAAAAACCAGGTGCTAACACAGAGAAGGTTCTGTCTTTTGTCACTGCGTTTAGAATTTTTCTTACAGATGAGAAATGGATGGCTCTTAGTGCTCTTTTTTCTCTATACTCTTTGCCCCAAACCTGCCAATTCATAATTGGTTGTATGTTTCACTTTTCAATTAACATTGGATTACTGTACAAATATATGCATTCAGAGAATCAGTATATATGCAAATTCTGCTTTTAAAGCTGCAAATGGAGGGGAAGGTCTTTCGTATTGTTGCGGCAACTTCTGAAAATGGAATAGAAATTTTTGTATGATGTGATCCAGTTAATTTTAAATCTTACAAATTTATCATCAGCATTTTTAAGCATGTTGTAGTTACTTTTCAGTATGATTCATATTTTAGATTGTATTTTTGACAACCTATTTCATGCTTGACTGATCCCAAAGGTTAAAATGCTCTTCTATGTTGGAGTAGTAGAGATAAATCTGTTATGATAAATGGGTAACTAGGTTAGTTAATTGCTCTAGGTTCTTTCAGGATTTCTATTTTTTTCTATTATTTTAGGTCCATTGATTTTGCTTTCTTTTTGTTTAGAAAGGATGTGATCAAAAATACAAACAGATCAAGTTGGAACATTACTTTAAAAGGTATCCAGGTTGAGGTTGAAGTTTACCATTCGATGAGAGAAAAGAAATAAGTATTCATGTGCAACTTGTAATAGCTTTCCCATTGTTTATTCATATTGCTTAGTCAAGAATATTCACCTTTCCTGTTCAATTATACTTAGCAATATATACTATGGTGTGGAAACAAAGTTATGTGTTGTTATATAATTCTTTTTTTCTGGTGTTGAATTTCCTGTAATAAAAGTAATTCAGAATAACAAATCATTTGTTTATTACATGTAGTCCTTGACTTATGACCATAATGGAATCTGGAATTTCCATCATACGTCCTGATGGTCATAAGTTGAGACAGTCACATACTGACCCCATTTTACAGACTTTGTTGCAGCAGTTTTTAAGTGAATATTGTGGTGGTAAAGCAAATATGACAGTGGTAAAGCAAACACAGCAGCCATAAAGTGAGTCAATTTATTCCTATGGACCTTTTTTTGCTGCAAACTGGCTGAGAGGGCCAGAAACCAACAAAAACTGTTGTAAATTGCAGTCAGTTGACTGTGAATGCTGCAACTGCCCACAAAAGTGAACTGGGTGCCAAGCATACAAAATGCAGTCATGTGACTACAAAGGAAGTGCTACCCTTAGACCTCCAGAATCAGGTTGTAAGTACTTTGGGGAGGGGTCTGTTGTGACTTTGAAGAGTCATTAAATGACTGTTCATTAAACAAATACTACATGTACTTAGCGATAGATAAGAACATGGAAAAGATTCCTGTACATTTTACAATTTCCGGTGGAGGTATGGCGAAATGAAGATAGCTTCACTGAAGTGGATTTGAAGACTGCACAAAGACCAAAGAACTGATGAGTAGATTGGTTCCTTGGAAACTTTCTGGAATAGGAGAAAACCAAATATAATAAATATGTGCTCTGGAGACCTCCTCCTTATGAGGACACCACAGGACAGGGGCTTTCTATGGGTTTGAACACTGGAAAATAATGGGATCAGCCATGTTGCTCACAATTGTGACAGACCCTTTGAAAAGGCTGTTTTCTTGGATATAAAAAAGAAACTGCTTGATGTTTTAAAAATTAAAAGGGACATAACAGTAATAAATCAAGAGGATGATCTGAAAATGTTTTCTTATTGGATCTACAAAAAAGGCTTGTTATTGCCTTGAAGAAATCTGTATGATGGGATAAAGAGAAATTGAAGATATCAATGTATATGTGTACATACACATACACACACACACACACACACACACACACACATACATATACAGAGTGTATATGTGCATGTATGCATGCAGACACACACACATATCTTACAAAGTTCTTGCAGAATTTACTGATACCAGGATTGAAAAGTTGATGTTTTATGGATTTGCATTTGTGTTTGTCTTTCTTTTGTGTTATCCGTGAATGTGTGATAAAACATAGACTAAGCTAGCTGCAAAATTCCTCACTCACAACTTTTTGTAGTATTGTTGGGTATCACATTTTAGATTGCCTTGTACATAGAATAAATAAATAAATAAAGTTATTAATTTTATTATAATGAGATAGCACCTTTCAAATATACCTTATTGTGGATTGATTTTCAGTTCCCATGGTGAACAATAGGAGGGCATTGGATTTCTATTTATGATGCAAGCCAAATAGTGATAGAATTTTCCTGTTGCTTGAAGCAATAAAACAAAATAAGGAATGCAAGCAACATCAAATTAATATTTTGCTTTCTTTTCAAAAGTAATTGTACATCAAGCTGTGTCATAACTTCAAAGAAGAAATAAGTATAAGATTTCAACAGCCACACATAGCAATTTGCTAGCAAATGCCAATTTGTTTATATAATGGACACTTGTTTGGTAGGGAATAAAGATTATTTATCAGAATTGTAAATTGCATTGAGGCCCTTTCTTGTGAAGAATTGTCAGAACCATAGATGGGAAATGAAAAGAAGGAATTAGATTAGTATAGGCCAACTGTATATATCTTTCACACCATATGCTTTCTTTAGTCCCCACATCAAGTATGATTGGCTTTCAGATGAATCAGAAAAGATTTAGCTTGAACTGCCTGCCCCAAATGACAAAAACAATAAGAACATTAAACCTATGTAGTTAGATAGTATCTGGGTTTGTGATACAAGGGATGTTGTTATATGGTAAGGATTCTCTTCCTCCACAAATGGGGGTTTCTCTACAAAAGTCAAAGTAAATTAAAGATTGGACCTACCTGATCTATAGTATTTTTTGCTACCAAGAACCAAAATCACATAAGCCTGGAACTGGTGGAATTTAAAATGAGAGAAATAAAAGAAACATGATGAATAGTTTCGTGTGCTGAATGGTCTACCTATGAAATCTACTACTTCATAGGTAGACTATTTGTATTTGTAATAAGTAAATGATCTATACTGTTACACTTCCCAAGTTCATTTACAATTTCATTACTGAAGCTAAAAAGTATCTGATATTGAAAAACAAATCTGATCTCTGAAAACCTGCTGCATTAGAGAAGAAGTAATTAAGAATTATAGATAACCCTTGACTTACAGCCACAACTGGCACCAGAATTTCTGTCACTAAGTGATGTGATCATTAAGTGATCATGCCAGATTTATTATCTTTTTTGCTGCAGTCAAGCAAATCACTCAATCATCCCTCATTGACTTTGCTTATTGGAATAGTCACAAATAGTGATCACATGGCCCCAGGATGCTGCAACATTGTAAACAGATACTGGGTACCAAGAGCCTAAAGTGACCATGAGAGTGTTGTGATGGTTGCAACTGCAAAGACCAATCATGAATCACTTTTTAGTGCTGTTGTAACTTAAATGAATGATTATACGTCAAAGACTACTTGTAGAATTATTTTGGTGCTTAGTGGGAAATTGTAACTACTTTAGAGTATTTCTAAAAGACCTTTTATTAAACTACTAACAAGTCTCCAAACTGCTTAGATTTTAGAACAAACAAATTTTGGTGCAGTCAGGAAAGTATGGACATAAATCCAGCTTTGGTTAATCTAAAATGGAAGAAAAATCCATGCTCAGTCAAGGAATGAGAGCATTGTTGGATTTATGAGATCCTTTAATGATATTCACAATGAGACCATATATGATGCAATAGATTTTGTTACTTTAAATCAGTGCAAAGACTGTGTTACAAGACTGGGAAGCGCATTTAAACACATTTAAAAATTAAATCGCTGATGTGGTTCTCAAATATATCTGCTTGAGCATTTGTTTTTGGGCTGAAACAAATAATAGGATAGACTCAGATTTTAAGAACTAGTGCTTACATGGAATTCAATATAGTGCTATATCGTGGCTGGCTAAAGAAGGGAAAAAATCCTAAATTTGAAATGTTAATAAAACCAATAATTTTCCAATCGATCTTTGCAAAATACTTCCATATAAATAATGCTTATGATCCCGGTAGTGACAAATCATAAGAAGTTGAAGCTGCAAATCTGAGAATTATAACACTCAAAAGCAATATTTTTTCTTTCTCTGATAATCTTACATTCATTCCATTACTACGTAATCCAGAATATTTAAATGTATAGGATATTGAAATTATATTTGAATCAGCTCATTCCGTTGAAATTAAATGCTCCATTCATTAAATGGTATAGGTTTTTTTTTACTCTGAAAAACACAGTAAGACTGTTTTGATGAATATAACTTAAGGATTTTAATTAGACTCTTCCCTAAAAGGTACATAAGCTCATTAATGAATAGATACAGTGTACATCTTTACAACTAGGACAACTATCAAAGCTAATGACATATTTTAATTCCTGTCTGTTGCTGGAGATGTTATTCATATTCACAGTATGGGTGCTTCCATCCATGCTTGTCTAAATGCAAATGAAGTGAAAGGGCAATCAAATGGAAACAGAGAAAAATATAATTTTCAATACTGAACTCAATGATGGATGAAATTCTGACTCCATCAAAGACAAGACCCTAAGGCCATCTTCTCAAAAGCTAGTCCCACTTCAATGGGACCTCACTGAAATAAACAGAAAGGATCGCAAACAAAGTTTTCTATTAAGAAAATAAAGCACTTTAATCCTGAATTTTCTAAGATGGCTCTGCTTGCATGCTTGTTAAGAATTGAAACTGATGCATCTTTTTTTTGCATAGAAACAAATCTAAAGAGGTTTATGCAGAGGTTTTGCTACAGACACACACACACACACACACACACACACAAGCTTATTCATAGAAAACTGAACTATACTATTAGTCAGAATAGCTGCTTCCACTGGTATCATTATTATATAAAACATAAAACACATCCAAAACTGATAAGCATACTTCACCCTATTTCAAAACCAACAGTTGTATTAGAAATTTAGGGTAGTTGAATTCTGTCCGTTTGGAAACTAAATTAAGTTCATCACCCCAAATTATAATAGTTGCTACACTGTTGGGGGACATGTCTTTACATTTTCAGATTTAAAGGAAGACTTCACATCTTTCACTGTCCATTTCTTTGTGTATAATTTTATAACCTGATTCCTTTCTTCAGTTGCCTCTTTTTTAAGTCCTAGATCTTGTTTTGTATTCTGAAAGGTATTCAATATCCTGATCATTTCAGTTGTCCTTTTTTCAGCTCTGAGTTTTTTCTATATTCGTTTTCAAATGTGGCAAACCAGAACTAAACACAATAATCAGATGTAGACCCAGATTTGTTTAAAGGCATTACAATGATGCCAAATTACTTTCAGTCCCTTTTTTTATAAACCTTAGTATGGAATTTGCCTTTTCCACAAGCTGCCACATAATGAGATGACATGTTCACTCAGCAGAGCTATCTGCTATGGTTTTGAATTCTTTCCCCCCATGTATTTACATATAGCTCAGAATATGTAAAGTTAGATTTTTTTTTGTTTCACTGTGTATCATTTTTCACTAACTTAAATTGAGTTGTATTGTGTAGTGGGAACAGTGAGGCATTGAAGACACAAAGTTAACCGTTTCTTTATAACAGACCCTTTGACTTGCTTAATACATAACAAGTTGCATTTGCCATGTGGCTCTTTATAATTCCTTTCAACCACTGTGAATAGTTTGATATCATCTTCACTTGACCAGCTTAGTGCCTACCTTCAGTCAGGATAATGTATCTTTAAGTTCTTTAAGAACTCCAGTTTTTTCTTCTCTCCTTTGAGAAAAACCGCTCATTTACTTGTAGTCTTTGGATTCTGTTTTCTAATCAGTTAGCAATCCATAAAAGGACAGGTCTTCTTATCCCATTATCACTCAATTTACTCAAAAGCCTTTGATAAGGGATTCCATTTGAAATGAGTCACAACTGTTAGAATATCCCATGATAGTTGTTCCTTCTCACATCTTTATCTTTAAATACAATTGTTTATATACAACAGATTTGCTGTTTAAAATTTGGTGCTTTTAATTAGCTGTGCCTTAAATTATCCTGTTATATGAAAGGGGGGAATACTTGTAATTTGGAGATTAAATTACTTAAGTAAGTAAATTCCATTAAATTGCACTTAGTAATGTCTTCACTTACATTGAACCCAAATCCTAATAAGTATATGGTCACATTCCATTGTTTGCTTAGCAACAAAATGGAAGCTGATTTCCATTGCCTTCTTCCAGGGTATTCTCTGGGATTTACTAGCTGTCCCTCAGTGTAACCAAATCTTTACCCTACTTAGTTTTTCAAGATCAGTCATGGTTAGCTTGGTGTTATCTGCTGTGACAACTTTCTCTACTGTAACCTCAACACAGTTGTAACGTTTTTTTGCTCCTTAAAATATATAATTTTTCAGTTTTATCACTGATTATTATGGGTCTTATTTAAAAAAATTTTTTACTTAGAACATCACAAATATATTGTTGGAGATTTAAATTCAGCAGGAATCCTTGTTACAGGATATGTTCCTGAACACATGCAAAAAAAATACTGAACTGCTAAGTAGCTAGCTAGCAAACTAGATAGTTAAAATCAATCTCCTCCCCCCTTGTTTATGTTTATAATGTAGTTGTACTGGAGACAGAGTATGGCTTAGCCTTAACTATCTAATCAGAATTCAGAAGAAAACTAATCAGAATAGTGGAAGAAAAAACTACATTTATTATGAATTAGATATAGAAAAGTGTCTATCTAAACTACATCTTCAGAAAGGGAAATGAGAGACCGAGAGAGGATAATCATTTCTTAAACATATAGATTTGTTTAACTAATAATAAACCTTGTGAAGAACCTTCTCATCTATTTCTCCTCATTGGATCATAAGTGATGATGCAACCACCAATTGATTTCTCAGACAATCATGAGGCTGCTTTTATGACTGTTATCAGATAATATCATTTATTGGGATCCTATATGCAACAGAGTTCCATGTCAAACCCCTGGACCCCGCCTTGCCTTTTTCATTATCCTGTTTGAGTGGATAAACAAAAGTAGAGGTGAAGAGCATGGACAACAGTCTTTACTTGATTATTTTTTCTTATTCTGAGTGATCAAGAGCTCAAGTAAATGGATAGTAGTGACAGTAGCATGCACAAGTTGTACCTACTTGGGAAAAAGCACTGAGTGCATCTTATCCAAATGCACTCTTCTTAAATCTGGGTATAGCTCTGTTTTCCAAACAGAATTGTTGTGCTGCTCATTTTCTAATTGAAATACATTTTGAATATTTACCTTGCAATAATAAGGTTCCCAACCTTTTCCATTACATTGTGATTCAAAGCATTTGCAGTCCATCATGTAAATTGGAGTAGCAGCACTGTGTTTATAGCACTCCTAGATAACTATGGTGCTGGAGAAGACTCCTGCGAGTCCCTTGGACTGCAAAGCATTCAAACCGGTCAGTCCTAGAAGAGATCAACCCTGACTGCTCTTTAGAAGGCCGATCCTGAAGCTGAAACTCAAATACTTTGGCCACCTAATTAGAAGGAAGGACTGGGAAAGATTGAGGGCAATAGAAGAAGGGGACAACAGAGAATGAGGTGGCTGGATGGAGTCACTGAAGCAGTAGGAGTGCTTAAATGGACTCCAGAAGATGGTAGAGGACAGGAAGACCTGGAGGAACGTTGTCCATGGGGTCACGATAGGTCGGACATGACTTCGCAATTAACAACAAGATAACATTCACACTTTAAAAAAGTCTAATAAAACTGCCAAAGTTTCAACCTTGTGGGATTGGGTGATCTTATAAGAACTTGGACATTTTTTTTATAAAAGGCACTGACATTCTATGCAATATCTATGGTATACTCATAGACAGACCAAAGTTGGGAATCAATAGTCTATTTACATTTTCACGTATCTGTGAAGGGAAATATATGGATTTATGCAATGACATAGATTCTCCATTGTGATATGCTTTTGAGCTACAGTATAAGATTTATAGTGAGGAGCTAGGTAGGTATCTGTCTGGCTCTTGAGACAGACTTTGATACCGTTTGTGATGGAATCATCTGACTTTTACTGCTATCTTCTCATGATTCTCAGTGTACATGATTTCTTGTTCAATCTATGTTTAAAGGAGGATATAAGAAGAAACTAGTGTGGCTTTTGTTAATAATATTTGGCTGTTTCTTATTTTTGCCTTCAAATTTTTAGAAGACTCTTTTAATTAAAATAAAAGTGGAGGGTGGTTTTATGCTAAAAACAAATTTAGCATAAACATTACATATAAAAATAATTTTAGGACCCCTAGGTGTTTTTAGAAAAAAATGTCTGCTAGTATTTTGTTACATAATATGTAAAAAATGGCTAGAAAAATGATAGAAGCTGATAGGGCTGATAGAAGGCAGATAATGAAGGCTAGATGGAGTGGCAGGGATGAACCTCAGCCATTTGCTTTTTGGTACAAAGATGTTGTAAGATTGTCTATTTACCATATAAACTGTTTAGTGCTCAGCAAGCCTCATGATAGTTGTTTTTTGAAAGCCTGCTAAAAAGTTCTTCAAAATTCCAAGTAGTCCCATTGGTTGCAAAAGGCTGCCTGATTCTCTTAAATTTCCCAACATGACTATGTAGTCATTTTTCCTATTGCTCTTTGTATATTATTGCCTCCAGCAACCATTTATTTTGTTTTTTGATTGCCTATACATCAAAAAGGGCTCTGCTCATGGATAGGCAATGAAGTCTTCTTACACAGTTTTCTGATATTGCTTCTTCCTGACATCCAAGCACCAAGTATTTGGTTATCTATTTTAGCTGTTTTTCAGGATACTTCTCTCCCTTCACTGTATTTTTTTAAAAAAATTAATAACCAGCATAGATTTGGAGGTTTATAATGCCAAAGGATGGTTATGTTTTATTGTTTTTTTGCAAAGTATGTTTAGAACTAACATTTTAAAGCAAAATGCCAATTAATATGGTATCATATTACATGGTGGATAATTTAAAACAGTGTGAACATTATCTGCATTCACCTGATATGTGAATGTTCTAGGCATAGTAGTAAAGCTGAAGTTAAATTAGTGTGAGATTTTTGAAATGGAAATGGGAATGAGTTCAATGAGCTAGGCTGCCTATTCCTCCAAAACACACAATGAAAAAATGGAAATAAGCAGTTAAATCACAACATTAAATTTATGCTTCACTAATCAGTTTTGCTTTCTGATCACTTTCTCTGCCCTCTCTTTTGCTTCCCACAGCCCACGTATGCTTAGCATCCTCCTGAACTATGTTAACAGAGTCATTAATTATAAGATATAAATACAGAGACTTTTGTTCTTTAATTTTTTACATAAAATTGCTGACTTATTTAGAAATAGTAAAATGTTTAGAAAACTAAATTCAAGGATCTTTATTTAAACATGGAACTGCATACTGAGGCAGAAAGAAGATCATAATATTCCATTTGAATTATTCAGTCTTAAATTTAAATCAGTGATTGCTTTATTCTATATGGGTCCAAACATTATGACATTTTTTTCCAACACACCACTGCTGCCTATCTTACATGGTTAAACTAAGATAATACTGCACTGATTCCTAACTCTATATATCTATATGCTCTTAAACTCTCATTGTCATGATCTTTAACTGTGCCAAATACTGCATCATAGGACAACAATTTTTGAACCTCAAATGGTTTAACTTACAGAATGTGCCCATGATTCCCAAGGGAATGAAATTTCATAATTCTCAAGGGAATGAAATCTGGGGAAGTGGTGGCTCTTCATTGCTACTGATTGCTGTTGTCTGCTGGAGTGCTGTTGTGGTCAGGTGAACTTCATTTTCAACATTCTGCGACAGTTTCCCAGCCAGTTTTACAATCACTTCTCCCTCCCATACCCAGCAGCATCCACTTACTTGTCTATTGGGAATTTTCTGTTGGTCCCTGCCAGATTACCACAAGGAAACTCAGTGGGGAAGCTGGCAAGAAGTCAGAAGTTGCTCCTGCTCCTGTTGCTTTTTTTACCTGCTTTTGGTCATTCCGTTTGTTTACGTAAGGAAATATCTCTGAAATAATGACCCAATGGGGCACGGGTTGTCTAATATGTGCATGTTTATGGGTATATATGCATGTGTGTGTGTGCGAGTGTGTGCATATGTTTATTTGCAAAATTAATTCATTTTGAAAAAAACTAGGAATGTTCACGGACCACAGGATTTGGTTTGGGATCAATTTGGCACTTCAGAAAAAAATCTCTTTGGCCTGGAATAAATCATACCTTAACCGTTTCAATTAAATTGGATTTTGGATTGTGAAAGTTCTTGGTAGTTAACTATAAGACTGTCTACTATCATAAAGGTGGATTTAAAAGTGGTAATAGAAGAGGACAAGATTGAGGCTGTTTTGAATGTGGAATTAAAAATGATAGGTTACAAGAATGATATGGAAAAAGATATATACTGGATTTACAAATGAAACTGGATGATGTTTTTATAATTAAAAGGGATATACAAATAACAAATCCTAACAGTAACTTGGATAACTTTGTTATCTTGGATTTGCAAAAATGTTAAACATGACAAAGTTTTTGAAATCACTTATTTTTCTTTTTCCTTTTCCTTTTTTCTTTTTATATATGTTACTGAACCATTGGCTTGCATAGCCAGTGGTAAGGGATTTGGAATTGGAAGGCCATGAGCTTTCAGTGACAATATTTGTTGCTTGAGATAATCTGATAACCGCACAACAAAGCTATCTTTTGGAAGATAAGGGCATCATACTGTTAAAAATAATTTTTAGTGGTTGAGGGAGGGTCACAGAGAGGGTGTGATGACATCATGAAATGACAGAGCCATTTTCCCTTTGCTTTGTCAAGAAGCTATTTTGAAGACTACTTGAAGGCTTATTTCTTTCCTAATTGTATAAACTCATAAGCATGAATGTTTTTATAGTCTTAGGATTTTTCAGTGTGAGATGCTAAGGACCATACCTAGATTCACAGATTAATGATAGACCAAACTCTATCTATATTCTGTGTGGACTCATTCTTCTTATTCCATTAATCAGCTACCTGGATTCTGCTTCTAGAGTGAGAAAAAAGACAAACTGAATACGTGGGCAGGTATTTCCTTCCTAGGTAAGTTGTGTATACTGGTTGCTGTAAATTTCATCTCACTTTATACTTGGATGGATGCATATAGACATATAACCAGATCTATGGGATACAAATGAAAACTTTCTAACACCTCCAAATGGCCATACATGTGCTTGAATTACTCCACATATTTACAATTCAACTAGTAATCTTAAAGTTGAATACAGTGGCTGAAATATATGTTGACAGCATGGGATGTTATACTGCCAGCTATTGTAAGTGTAAGTTGATAATTAAGTTATATTATGGATATGGATGATAAATTATGCTGCCTGAACAAAAGGACCAACTGCTGAGACATCTTCTCTGCCTGCTTTATTTTTGCATAATATTGGAAGCTTGTCCATGTGCAATGATTTTCTTATCTAAGAATACCAGCTGCTTACTGTCGGCTGAAACGAGTTGTTCCTTTCTCCATCACTGTCATAAGGAGACAGAAATATGTGCATGACTTTCATAATGCCTTTTCATAATGATGGATGCACTTTACTTAGAAAATTGATTATAAAAATAGAAAATCAGCTTTGAAAAGCAATTTAAAGCCAGGGCATTTGTCTGTTTGTGATCATATTGGAGCTAATGAGTATATTTTGCTTGTGTAGTTAATATTTTCAAACTGTTACGGCATTGTTAATGTAGGGAAGCCAATGTTTGTAGTATGATAAACATTTTACTGATTTGCACCCATATTATATGCTAACCATTTAGTCTATTATTTGAATGGAAGATGCATGCAAAATGCAAATATAATTTACAGTTAAAGTAGCTATCTCATTTAGAATAACAACAGAACTGCAGTAAGTACATTGATCTATTTTTATCTTAAAATGACAGAAGTGGATCATTTATATAACAAATTGAATGGAATTGCTATTTTATGATTACAGTGTGTATTACATGTGTGTGAGTATGATTTAACAATTTCTCTATCTGTAAGTTACAGATGGCTTCAAGGTATGGCAAAGTATTCAACTTCTCATCCCATGCCCCACTTTTAGCTTGTGGACTATAGGAGAGGTTGGGGAAATGAAAACTTTTGTTTTGTCATCTATAAGAAAAGAATAGCTACTGATGAGCAATGGAATCACTTACTGTATAAACATGTTGGTGGCATTGCCCGGCTTTTTTGCCAAGAGCAAGTCTTACATTTATCAGAGGCCACATCTTTGGCATTTTATCAGAAAAGTAGAAAAATGAATTACTTTCTTGTCGATAATTTGTATAACAAAAAGAAATGAAAAGGAAAATTCTTATTGGCAGAATGTATCTCTAACATTCAATATTGGTGGGTAAATGTTTATATAACTATTGCTAAAAAGTGCAGAAAATATTTTTACTACCGTAAAATGGCATGTGAAATACAAGGTCAGTATGTGAAATGTATGAACGATTTTCCTTCATAATATGCTATTGGCATTATTAAAATGGTGTCAAAATTGTAAAAGGTTCTAGCCCATTTTCTTAGATATCTTATATAAAGTTATTATGTGATAATAAAGGAAAAGGTTAGCCATGAAAAGACTGAAACATATTAATGGTTTGATGCAAATATTTTGACATATAGCAAGAAGGGTTAACAATTAATGACTGTTCCTGGTAATATATCTCAAGACAGTGTACATTATATGAATCGGAAGAGGAGGAGGAGGAGGAGGAGGAGGAGGAAGGAAGATGATGATGATGATGATGATAATGATGATATTGCAGGAAAAGAGTTCAAATATGCATTATCATAGCATATTAAACAAGAGAATGCAGGATGAAGTTAAGCCTTTTCAAGTGAATTGGTATTCCTTTTGCTCTTTCACAGTTGGTTCATTTCTTGAGGATGGGATAGAGGGCAAAACTAAGGTTCTGCTTAGGACTTTATTCCCCTCCGTAAGATTTCCCTTCATTTTGTAGCCAAATAAACTCCCTGGAATTTTGTTTGGCCCCATGAAGCTATAGTTCTTCACTCTGGATTGAGATAGTTAGATGTTTCTGGCTCATGTAAAACACTGTTAGTTCCTTAAAACCATACTCCACTGTCTACAGCTTCTCTGATATAGCAAATCCTGAAAGCTTCAAAGAATTGCTTTTTGTCAAGCAGCAGCCATACATACGGTATAGCAAGCTACAGTGGAAACTTGGGATTTTCAAAAGCAACTTATACTGTAAAAGTGTAGCCTCTGTTTAACAATCCAGTGCCTCTCCTCCTCCTGGACATGCGGAGGCATCATAGGGATGTTCTGTACCTAAAGGAATGTCTTGATATGCAGAAAGTCATTGCATTGAATTGAAGACATATATACTGAAGAATATATAGTTTTTACATTTTCATGCTTGTCATGCTAGTGATGGCTCTGGAAAATAGGCAAAGTTAACAAAACAGGTACCAGTGGAATTCTAGAAACACTCCTGGAATTATTATAGTAAGGTATAATAGCAAGCATGTCCAGGTTTTCCCCTCTTCCACCTTATACTAAACAAAATCAAGATGGTTCCATCTATTTCTTCCATCTATTTCTGGACTATAATCTTTCATCCCTCCTTAATGGTATATTCCTTCATTTCCCCCTTAACAGTGCTTTCATATCGTTCCCAAGGTCAACTATAAATATCTTTTCTACTAATCAGACCAGTAGAGGTAAAGTTCTCTGTGGTGTAACCCATACTTACGTAGGGCTTTAAAAGTGACAACCAGCATGTTGAATTGCACTTATAAATGCACAGGCAACTAGTGCAGCTCATGGAATTGTGGTGTTACATGTGCCGTTTAGCCTGATATCATTTATTACCAGTGTAGTTGCATTTTGTACCAAGTCCTATAGTGCTATAGTAGCTATCTTCTCATGAAGGGGTGGAATTCATGTTTTGCAATTTTCTATGTGCCTTTCCCCTTAATTTGAATATAAATAGAGCTGCTTTTTATTTCATTTATTTGTAGAGCCAGGAATGGATCTATTGTACAACTTCCAGACTAGGCATGCTTTGGCAATGATAATATGGCATACATTTTAATATTTCTTGATTTTTTTTCACAAATACATATGTATGCTATGTAAAAGCCAAATATACAGATGGCAGTAGAAACAGTAAACTATAGTTAATCATTGAATGCCAATCATGAATGAACATGCCTGACAAATAAAGCACTGGTTTTTTTACAGCTTTTGTATTTTGATAAGTCTGAATAACAACAAAAATGGAGCCAGAGGAAAAAGAGGAATCATTGTTACTATTTTTCTGGCACAATATGTGGCATTTGGATGTTTCCCATTTTGTAAATATGAAATACATTGACTTACACATGACTTGTGAAAGATTTTGTAATAGGTTATGAGGAGGCCAGAATATGACTATTATAAAAAGCCCATATTGATGATTGTATATAATCTATTACATGATGTCTTGGTATTGTGACTCAAGCATCTTTATTTTATGTATTTATGGAAAATATGTTGCCTACAGAGATTAAATCTCAAGAAAGGGCAACTTAGTAGAGATTGAAAACAAATTCAGTAGGTGTTCCAGGTGGATGGTGAGAAAGGAAAAAAATGTGCTGTACCTTAGGCTTCTTGTTGTTCCTCCTGTGGAAAATAACTTTCTTGCAGAATTATGTCAGCACAGAACTTTCCTACTTTTGAAGAAGAGTGGTGGAGAACCCAAGGAGGAAGAAGGCACTCCAGTGGGAATACTGGATACTTGGATGCATGCTAATGAGAAGACAAACTAAAGGAATATTTATGCCACCGGAGCTGATTTAAAGCTCTGGATATAAAAGGCAAATGTCTTCTGAGATAGTTCAGTCAGCCCAACAGAAAGGACACACACCTCTACAATTACCAACAAAACTAAAGCTTTACATTAGGAGAAAAAAAAGAGTGTTGTTATTATTATTATTGTTATTATTGTTATATTATTATCATCTTGATAATATTTGCAACCCAGATCTGCTAGGTTTACTTACACATCCACCCATCCAACACAAATATGAAAGTAGTAAATTATGACTCTTGTATTATTATCTGCTCTATACATCAATAAATTCCCCATACTATGGGGCAAGAGAATTATGGCTTAAAAACCAAGGGAGCCATGAATATATAGTAGTATATGCTACTATTCAACAGTTTTACTTTTGGTGCAAATATTTACGGTACTTCACAATAAATCTGAAAACAAAAGGAGAGATTAATACGAATATATTTGTTGAGTTTTTTTGGTTGAAAATTCCAACTGTGCATTCAAGTTTCCATATAAAACATTCTATATTAGTAACCTATGAATAATATAGCTAATATGTAGCTTCCCAACTTTGCCAGTTTCAGGTCTACTGAAATGTAAGAATATTTCCGTATCTGCTGAAAACAGTCTTGTGGCAAAATAGAAAAGTTTAACTCAGTTTTTTAAATATATTAGATCAAACAGGCTGGTTGCAAATGTGTGTTTCCATGTGTCAAAAAGTTAAGATGGTATGTGTAACTGCATGTAGAGTCCTAACTTTATGAAGTAAGTGGACAATTTGATTTTCCCTCCCTCTACTTTGTTTCCCAAACTAATAATGACTGAAAAAGGTTTGTAAAATGTTTTATAACAGAACCGGGAACCGGGAATGATTATTAAAGTCCAAATTTAGCTGAAGTAACTACTTCAAACACCACTCCCAGCTATATCTCATTCTTATTTGCAATTGACATAGAAAGCTATAGTGTACTCAACTCTGTAAATGATTTAAACCACTGGTTAACAAAGATATTTTACAAATGCTGTAATGCTGTGAATAATATTTTATTATATGTTAGAAAAACACCATAACAGATATTTTTATTTATTATGATATGCACAGTACATTTGGTCAAACTGATGAAAACAGATCCAGATCTTTGGTTTTAGTAAACTTGGGAGATATAATTTAGAAAAACAGTCAAATAGAAGGAGGACAGTCCAGATGTTTTTGATCGTCAGTTCAGTTAATAATAATACAAGCCATTGTAGGAATTGTTTGGTGGCCAACAATTTGTTTATTTTTGTTTAATTTATATATTAGTAATCAATCCCTCGCCCTCCTTTTTTTGTTCCATTGAGTCAATCTTGATTTCTGGAGACTATCTGACAAATGTATGCAGTTTTCTTGGCAACATTTTTGGAAATGGTTTGCCATTGCTTTATATGGCTGAGAATTACTGGCTCCAAGTCACTCATCTGGCTTTATGCTTACCTAAGGAGTAGGGCCCACAATCTCCCTGTTTCAAGTGTAGTGCCTTTAGTCACTACACCAAAGTGGATTTCATGGAAACTTTACACAGCTATTAAGTCTCATTGGTTTTATTTTGTGCAAAACTATGTTTTACCTTTTTTGACTCTGATGGTTGAGTCATCTTGGGGAGTTTCTGAGGTACAAAAGGAATTTCAGAAGAAAAATGAAAAAAATATATTATTTATTATTATTAGATGTTGAAGTGTTTATTGTATATCTCAGTGGTGGCGAACCTATGGCACGGGTGCCAGAGGCGGCACTCTCTGTGGGCACGCGCGCTGTCGTCCCAGTCCTAGGCCTTCAGCTGGGTTGTATAAAACCTTTTCGCTTTAGGCCTCCGCGCCATATGCAAAAAAAAAAAAGGTTCAATCAATCAGTCAATTTCAACTTCTCGCAGGAAAAAAAAGATCTTGCAAAGTTGGAATTGATTGATTGAACTTTTTAGTCCCATCCAGTCTGCCATTACCACCGCAGCCACGGCCACCCAATGGGCCACACCCACCCAATGGGCCACACCCACCCGGCACTCGATGATGCATAAGTGGGTTTTGGGTTGCAGTTTGGGCACTCGGTCTCTAAAAGGTTTGCCATCACTGGTATATCTAAACATATTTATTTGATTTCTGACCATCTGATAGAAACCTGCATATTTCCTTCTTTTGAAAATGTAACTAGAATTCAATTGCTCAGTAATCTGGAAACAATGAAGATGAATGATATATTAGCTAATTTTTCAATAAATTAGCAATTTTATTTTTAAATCTTAGGGGAGGTCAATAATGAGATATAGGAGTGCTATTTGCAATCAATTGATCCTATTTTAAATTATTTCTAATAAGATAATCTAAAAGACGTCCTTTGGGACAGTTACAAATTATGCCTGGACTTCATGTACTACTACGTATATCACATCACTCAGGAAGTCTAAGATATTTACAATACATTCAGTATATATATTATACTAACTTAAAGCTCTTTTAAAGCTTTATGTATTATATTTTGGGATGCAAATATGAAGGAAGATCTCTAGAACAGATATTAGTTATTTAAAGTTTTTAAAAGAACCCTTGTTTATATTTTACTTTTATAAAGATTTACATTCCAAGACCAAGTGGTCATATCCCCAAATTGTTCTATTATTCATTTCTTAAATAGAGTTTTCTTTAAAAAGTTATTAAAAGCAAATAAAAACCAAACTAAAATAAATATTGTAAATGTGGCTAAGATTAAAAGTTTTTTTTTGTAGAAGGACGCCTAAACCCTTTCACTTTTCCACTTTTAACTGATACTTTTCCAAAACCTTTAATATGATATACATTTGAGTGTATGCTTTTATTTAACACGATCAGATTTTGCATTACTATTCAGTCAAAAGTGAGAAAATATTATGGACGCTCTTTGCAAAGGTTTTGTTCTGTTTTTGATAGTAGTTCCAGGACTATCCCATTGGTAGTTATGAGCATAAGCTTTTTAATGCACAGTACTTCAGCCAATCTGTGATAAAAGAGAAAAAAAGAGATCACTATGGAAACGGCAGGGTGATTCTAAAAGGCTTCTTTATAAAGTAAATGTCTGATGTTTGTGACTGTGGAAGCAAAATATTCATAAATCTGTATGATACTATCATTTCTGATTTGTTATCATAGCAAATGCCAAGTGTTAGCAGTCCGGTCATAGCTTTATTAAGCGCTTTCTTTTGCAAAGCGAATTACTGGTCCATAAGAGAGAGAAGGCAGAAAAAGCGAGACTGTGGGTAGGAGATGGCAGTGCGTCTTATTTGTTTACACTGTACATTATATATATACAGTATAATGTATGTATGTGTATTTGCATGTGTTAAACATTGATACTTTAGGGTTTATATATTTGGAACACCAGTATGATTTACGGAAATGTACTAACTCAGAGAGCTTGAATACAACTGAGAAAATGTTTTCACTATTTCTTGTCTGCCTTTGATCTCTTATTGAAAATCTGTAACCTTCTGACTTCAACACAAGAGATAAATGCAGAAGAGATAAAATCTTCACAGCCCAAAGAGAGTGTTAGGGACCAGCAAATAAAGGTAACTGCTGTGGCAACAGACCTCCTGGACTTGCTTGGACATCAGTCAGTTGGATTCCCTGGATGAGTTTCAGAAGACCACTACGCATTGAGGTAATGCAGCATCCTTGGCCCAGGAAAGGCTAAGCAGTGCTGACATTTAGTGTATTTTTTTTTTCAGTCCTTGCTGCTGAAGTACTTAGTAAAGCAGGAGGCAGTAATATATCTGATCAGTTTCCTGTTCTCTAGAATACAACTGCGAACTCAGGCTGTAAGAAAACTATGGTAATATTGCCATTTAAATATGCCTTTTATTTTGTGTTTTCAATCAAACAGGATAACTCTGAGCTTTAAAAATTATAGATAAGCATTTATAAATATTGTGCAATGGAAAATTCAGGTTTATTTGATTTAATTTGTTAATGATTATTAGAAATACAGGAAATTGCAGGGACAAGTGTAAAGGTGGATTTGCAGATTGTTGAAGTGGATTTTATGTCCACATGAAGGGATTGTGTCACATCTAAACATATGATAGACAACTCATTATTATTTTAGGAAAAGAATTATTATGCACTTTAACTTTAAGCGTATCATTATAGAGGTCTAACTAAAACAGTGTTATTATTTGGAAGATTAAAACTTCAATTTGGAATATAAAATTAGAAGAAAGGATGGCTTGCTCAAATCATAATAATAACTAAAGTTGGTTATGATTTTTAACTGGACCAGTATTCCTAAGAAATGTGGATATTTCTCAAGCCTAGTGATATGCAATCGGCAATGCATCATTTTGAAAATGTAGAAGCAAATCTCTGAGCCATAAGTTGAAATCTAAAAATGAGTTGGTCTGTCATATTGGTTTCGTTCTTTCATGAACACCATGGTAATCTATGGTAATCTATCCATGAAGAAATTTGACTTTTTGAAAGGAAATTAAATGACTTTTAAGAGCTTCCTAAAGGGGTGTAGTATGTTGGGGGAAAGCCAATAAAGCTTGTGTTTTAAATGGTAAGGATCTTGCTTCATTTATAATTCATGTTGTGTTCAGACTGTATCAGAACATGATGACAGCACTAACTATAAAGGGCAGGCGGATGGTACAAGACCAAGGTCTTGGATGTCTGAATTTCTCTACAGTGAAGATATTCTACACATGCCCTTTCCAATCAGTAATTCTAACTGAACGAAGATTACAAGGTAGGTGTGAATGAACTAACAGACAACTTTGAGGAGATTGAAGGGGATAAACCACACATTTTTTGTGAATTAATCTTTTTATTTATTTATTTATTTTGTTTAAGTATGTTATCTTGTATTTTGTTATTTTTCTGACAAAGGGTTTCAGCTTTTGCTTCTAGCTAAGAAGAACAGAGAAAGAACAGAAACCAGGGGAAACAAACAAACATGTACAGTATTAAAATTGCAGACAAAACAATATCATAAAACATCTTTTTCTTTTCAGCAATATATATTTATATCTAAAGACATGTGAAATGTACATTTGTGCCTAGAGCAAGGTGGGTGGCTGAAAACTCTTCCCACCCATGGTGGGCGGCTGAAAACTCTACCCCCACCTGTGAGATTTCTAATGAGTTTTCAAAGTAATAGGCAGAATTCTCACTGGAGCTAATGAACTACCAACTGGAAGTTTATTTTTCAACATATCTTTATAATGTTACAAGAAGGTCAATATTGCAGGAATATTTGATAAACAAAAGCTGTCAGTAATTTTTTCAAATTATTGTGCAAATAACGCTAATAAATAAGGTTTACAAGTATTACTGCTGTAATTTGTGCCACTGCCTACTGCATAACTCTATTTCTATGAAAACAATTCTTAAAAGGTAATTTGTTGCAGTAATTTGAGGCTTATAAGTTTAATAAATTATATAACATCGGACTTTGGGCAAACTGGCTTGTTATCTTTTTCCAGGATCTGTAATATTAGAGTTATTTCACTAGCATCCAAAAGATTATAACACCCAGTGGCTGTGGGATTCCAAACTAGCAATTGTTATCTACTGTTACAACTAACTTTATAACTGAATATTGATCTTTTTTCATATTTTTCTTACGCTGGATATTTTGGTCAGTAGCTTTACCTCCATCTAACTGATGTAGGCTGCAAACCAATGAACAGCAAACTTGCTTAGGTCCTTATGAAATACATACTGATTTCAGAACTGTACCATTAGAATGAAATACAAGTTGGTATTTAAAATAATTTATATCTAAGAGCTAACCGAATTATCATCGTTCTTGTCAAGGAACTCTTCATTCAATGTTAAATTTCTTTAAATCCTATACTAGGAAAGCTACTCTTTTAAATACATAAAGATGAAATGTGTGATAGAAAATATGCTTCAAGATTTATAAAGCAACTATTAAATAAAGCTGATATAAACTGAGTATTTTCTGGGGATGCTTCTCATCCCTACACACCCACACACAGAGAAAGAGAGATATACATATTTCTAGATCTAAATTATTTCTTGCTAATACATTAAAATTGTATAACTATAAACAAAACATCATAGATAACACTAATGAGTGAGTTAAAGGGAATGCTATAGCTGCAACCTTAAATATCATCTGCGTATACCAGCTGATCCCTCCATTCTACCTTAGTTTTTTGTATAAACCAAATCATTTGGCAAGCCAGAAAACAAAATGAATCCTAGTGAATTTTAAGAACTCTTACTATAGCAATTTATGTTTGTTTCTCCTTCTATCTTAAATTGAGAATATTTTTTCCTGAAAAACACTCAGATAAAATTAGAGTATTTCATGCCAAAAGTATAGTTATATCATAATTTTTGTTTAATGACATACGGAGAACATGCAAATAAATTAACACACATGGCTTTCTTGGAGAAATGTTAACAGATCTAGATGAAAAACCCCTGATCTTCTGAGGAATATTCTTTGATACTGTAGTGATGCACTAGTTCACAGAGTCAAGGGAGGTCTTGATTAGGCCATCATGAGAGGCCAGAAGGGATTGTCAAAAAGATAAAAAATGGGAACAGTCATCTATCAGAGACACTTTAAGGACAGGGTATTCCAACATGTATGGAGCTAAATTAAACACTCTCTTGGCTTTTAAAAAGTTTTTAGCCCTACTTTTTCAGAATAGAGAATAGTACACTAACTATTGTTGCAAACTTTTTAATTCTATTTTTACCAAAAGGGAAAATTTTAGTAAAATCTCTGAAGCAAATCTAGTTTCCTTTTGATTTAAAGAGTGGTTTCATACAATTCTCAAATAATATATTTGGGTGGTATAATCTCTCTGAAGCTCTTTGAGAAGCAATTCCACCCACTCACAATTAGAAAAGTTAAGCAGTTACATTGCTTGTGCTGTGGTTCTAATCTTGGTATAGTCCACTTATATAAGGGGCATTTAAGATGTCAGGTAAGGATTTTGGGTATCATAGCTAAAGCACTAAGTCTTAAAATATATATAGTGAGATATAAGTATTCAACTATATGAAAATAATGGTGCTTGTCATCTTATGACATGTTTTCAGTTCTCTTTACAGTTCATATTGCTATAGTACTTGTGTTCAGAATGTGTTTAAATGACTAATCTGGGATTTGCTTCTGATTTATAGTATGGCAAATAAAGAGTAGGTAATTTTGTTTGTATCATTGGATGCACTGAATGAAAGCTTTAGGACAAGGTGAAATATATTAGCTGTAGAACAAGTAGACTACATATTAAGGAAAAGTCATAACTCATCTAGGCAAGGAAGTTGAGAAATATTCTACTTTCTTCTAGTAGTTTGGATGGGCAGATACTAAGAATACTAAGAAATGTCACTGCACACTACTTGGAACGGATAGACTTGAGTCATCGTGGTGCTATAAAGCTGTATCTTTATTCAAGTTTCTCAGTGCTATTTTATTGTTTGCAAAACAGCATTTGCATAGTGATGATACTGGATAACACTATTAAAACAAGTTTGGGGTAATACGACAAATGGATACATCTGAGAAACACTGATTCACATATTTGAGAAATTATATAATAATTTTTTTAACAGGCTGACCCTGCCAGTTTGAGCTACTTGAAGAAGCAACAGGGTATCTATGAAATAGATTTTTTTCAACTATGAAAAGTTTGAATATGTTTATTTTAGAGTATCTTTTATACTTTTTAATTTTATCATAAAATATGCATTGGAAATTTATAGACGGCATTATTTTCTTAAAATATCTATTGTTCTTTTCTTTAAAAATCTGCATTAAAATGGCTTGGCCAAGATTCATTGTTTTGAATTATATTGTTTATCTTTACTGTGGAACATTTTATCTTTTAAAACTGAAGATATATTATAGAACATCCCATGTAATAGGTTCACTTAGGAAAGAGCACGTATGACTTCCTTTTATTAACAACAATCCATTGTGATCCTTTCCATGTAAGAATAAAACACTGCTCAAGTCATACTCTCAAAGTCCTACTCAAATTCCACTGCTTTCTTTAAAGGATATGTTAAAACAAAAGTGAATATATACAACAGAATACCAATCTGATCTCAAACTTTCTCTGAAGATTTTGAATGTGCAGTGCTAGGACTCTATCCTGTGAGTTTTAAAAAGTGTAAATCTTCATTTTAATTTCCTCTCATTTTGTCTTTGCTATTCATTCTTTTACTTTTATTTGGAAGGAGAATTACTTGTAGCTTATAAATTCCAAAGCTGAGGGGCACCATTTATAAATAAATTACAGTGGGTTCAATCTGTTGGGGAATAAATATTTTTTCTTGATGAAATATTCATTTAGAAATACAATGGATACAGTTCATGCTGTAATGAAAAATGAAAGTTAGAGCTATTATTATGAAAAATTCTTACTTGCATCCAGATATCATTTGGAATATAATTAGACTAAACTCAGCAATAGGAAATAGTTTGAAGGCTAAAGATCAGCCAACATACACTGGGCTACAACTAGCATAAATCATTTAGACATTTTTCACAGGAGGTATAATTCAGTTCCTCAAAGTACCGCCTTTTTTCTTGAACATAATAATTTTCATTATGCAATTGTGTTTTTTAAAGAATACACGTGTTTGCGCGCACACAGACAAATACGATCTCTTGGTTTCTTGTGAAGGAAAAAAAATACCTAGCCATGGAGCAAACATTGCATTTACCCCCAACAGAGGTACAGAGGAACAGAGGATTATGGAGGGTTAAAAAATAAATTCAGGCTCAGTGATTGTTGAGATCTGCTAGAGACTGGGAGGCTGGTTTCAGCTCAGTCCGGGGAACAATAGGTACCTGTATTCAGCATGGACCACTGGGCAGGGACCAGGCAATCTGGGAAAAGCTTTGCCTACGCTGAGGCTTTCTCTCCGGGAGAATGCATAATGAGAGCTCCACTTTCCCGTGGAGCGGAAGCGAGGAAGGCGAGAAGGAATCCCGGCGCTTGCATGAGGGGCCGACTGATCTTTAATCGTTTCTAGCCAGCCTTGACTTGGCCTGAACGGGAGGTTCTCGGTCTAGAACTCGGCGGGCAGCCTTTCCACTTGCTACTTCAGTCAGACACTATCGCCGCAGAAGAAGCAGCACATGCCGCTTCTCGCCTCTTCCAGACAGGCGCGCGCGCGCTCACGCCTCCTCCCCCCCCCCGCTGGTCTGAGCAGGCAGCTTAAGTGTCACCGCTATAACCGAGCCCAGTGCAGCACCCGTCGCCATGGTGTGAAGAGGGGGCCCCGGGAGATGACAACAACGAAGGAGCTTCGTTCGGCTTTCAAGTTGGGGTAAGGGAGAGTCTTTATTTCCCTTAGACTTTTCGGGTTCTTGAAGAGTAGGGTTTTATCCTATGCTTACCTTATTTTCAGGGTGAAGCTCTTTGCAAAGCCCGGATCGTAGGCATATGTTGTCTATGCAGAAACTGACTTGCCCCGCTTTTTCGGAGATGAGAAACTCTTCGAATTCGAGTGGCTTTCTGGTTCGGCAGCCAGAATGGATTGTTTTCTTTCTTTCTTTCCCTTTCTTTTTGCAGAAGGGAGGGTATGGTCCTTGGAGTAGAGAGTGCTTGCTTGTTCATTAGGGTTCAGAGTGAAAAATGTTCCTTTCGCCCTGGCTATTCGCCCCAATTTTTACTTTTTTACACCCTTGCCTGTCCTGAGGTCAAAGACTTTTTAAAAATGAATGAACTTCCCTGCCGAGTTCAAATAATATAATCTACAAGGGCTGCAGCAGAGGATGTCATGAGCTCGGGGATATTTTTCACGCAGGTGTGAAGTTTAAACTTAAATATTTTTTTTTTCTGAGTACTTTATATTAATTGGAAGTATGCATTAGAAAAGCATAGAAAAATGGCAACTATTTAAAATATTAGCACAATGAAATGTTAACAAAACACATTGTGGTGCATAACAGAACTAGGCAGGTTTTTTTTGAACTGCATAAATAAATAATACAGTGATTCTCCCTACATCATAGATCTGTAGTGGATTATTGTAAGCAATTTCCTAAATATGTAATTCAGAGAAATCCATAACAATTGAGGAAAAAGCAGTTTGGACCATAAATTTTAAGTTATATCTTAAAAAGATGGCCAAGAAAGTTAGCAAAATAAATTGAATTACACAGTGAAACACAAAACATCTTTTAAAGTCCAATATATGCCTTTTGTTATTTATAATGATGAAATAAAAGACACAAATTATTGTCTGTTAGTTAAAAATACAGCTAGGACTAGCTACAGCGAACATTCCTTTTAAAAGTCCTAACAGATTCAGCAAAATACTAGCATGGTATAGAACAAGTTATTATCTTGTATTGGTTGTAAAATATTATCTTGTGGTATAGAACAAGTTATTATCTTGTATTGGTTGTAAAATAAAGCAAAGGAGTCAATTTGAAACCAGTTTGTATTATGATCTGCGAGAGACATGCATTATATTCAATCACCCATTTTAAGTTTAATTTTGAGGTCTTTTGTGTTATTATGTAATTATGCTTCTTCATGGAAAAATAATGTTGAGATTCGGTTTGCTTTGAAACATTCATTTCAGCTGGAATGCATGATATTTATTCAATGTGATGCAAGGACAAGAACATACTTTTTCCTTTTGGATCTATTGTGATGGGCTTAGGAGGATCTAATCTTTTTAATTTTTATTTTCACACCCCATAAAATTTCTTAAGTCTTTCTAAATGTTTAAAAGACTATTTTTGGTTGCTATGGCCAGCCTGACCTCTCTCTTTGCCATTTTAGGGACTAAGGCAACCCTTTTTTACATTAATTCCATTTACCTTGATTTATGTCTAAAATTGTGACTAAATGTCTTTGTTTCCAAGTGATAAATGTGGCATGTATTAATCATTTATTAGAAGTAAACACTGCTGTCCTACTCAAAATACATTTTGTTCTGAGTTAATGGTATGGAACAAGCCACTCTCAGCAAACAACTATCTATTTTAAAGAGCCACTGAAAACTTGGCTCCAGAAGGAGGAAATTGGCATTTACTTTCTTTTTCATCGGTGTTTCGTTTCTGATATTTGATAATGAGACAGCATGTAAACTAAAACGAATGCCAAGCGTTCCATTCTCCAGCCAGATGTATATTGGGTCAATTTTGTATATATATTCCATAACATCCCCCACATAGTGTTTGTCTGCTATTTTATTATCACAGTATAAAATAGATGTAAATAGAAGTATTCTTCTGATAGAGGCTCACTGTTTTATACTAGTTCATTGAATACCATCAGATTTTGTTCTTACAAAAATGTTCACCCTACTTAATGTCTCTTGCATATTAGAAAATCTCTTTCAGAAAGATTTAGTTTTTTTATATGTTTTTCCCCCAGTACAAACTGCTTATTGAGAAAATACAGCAGGGCTTTCCCCCCCCTCTGTTAGATGAAAATTACTGGTTTGACTTGTTGTTTGGGTTTTGTATGCCAGGCTAATGTAATAATGATCTCAGGCTAGCAGAGAAAATGATTTGGGAGTTTCAGATGTCTGAAAAACACATTAATGCTTAACTTTTACCTTAAAACAATTGGCTAAAATTGCAAATGTAGATGCAGCGTGGTCCAGTAAAATTTTGATTTAATTAGCAAGTACACAAAGTAATATTTTTAAAGAATATATTTATTTTCTTTAACAGGAAGAAGTGCATGATTAGTCCCATTGATTTTAGGGGTCCACTCTATGTCTAGATGCAAGGTATTAGCTAATGGTTTTCAAAACTGATTGCTGTCCCCCAATTGGGCATCAATTGGGAGACCAAAATAAGTAGTCTTTTACTATTGTAATAAGAGTTGTCCTGTTGAATAATGTTTTATGATTTAAGGAACGTTTTGTTTAAAGCACTTATAACCATTATATGATACTTAATTCTGTTGTATATCATGTAAAATTGAAAGTATAATTGAAGATTTTGAGATTTTAGATTATAAAGATGATGTTTCTTCTTCAAGAAGGTCAGTAGATGAAGACTTCAAAATGTTCAATATAGAAGGAGACAAATGTAGTTAATAAATAGCATGCATTAGTCTTCAGATTAACAGATTTTGGAAGTTGGATCTTTTAGAATATTATTCAGTATTAGATGAATTGAAGTATGTAATGAGTTTGTTAAGGTTTATATAGGTAGAATTATGATATATGAAGCTTGAAGTGAAGGAATTTAGCCTAATCAAAACAAAGAAAAGAATCCCTCCAGCGAAAGAAAAGCTCAAGAGAATATAAATTGCACTTTGTTCAAAGTCTGATTACAACTAAACTATAAACTTACCCAAAAAAGCACCTCATTCTATTATGTATTAATGACATTTATTTGGCAGATAGTTACCTTCAAATATATTCACAGTGAAATAGTTGTAAATTAAGAGTTTAATAGCATTTTTGGTTGAAAGATTGTCATCATGAAGAAAGACGGGATATCCAAGAAATTCCTAATCACAGTCATTTCTAAATATGCAAAGTGGTACATATTTGATTTGCCCTTCTGAAACCAATGCATGAGGTGAAACAACATTATAAATGTATAAATGTGTGAACTTGCAAATGAAAATATATGTACAAAATGTATGTACTAACAACAGGCATGCATAAAAAAACATGCACATGCAACACATACATATGCTGCATTAGGGAAATTGCTTACAAAGCTGCATTGACAAATATATGTATTTTAAAACAAAAATGCATAAGACTGTATATCTCTATCAGAAAGGGATGACAAAGAAAGAGAAGCAAGTTGAAAAAAGATAAACTAAACAAATTTAAAATAGATCATTTATTCCTACTTGCGTAAATCAGTGGCTAGATAATAGGCAGTTATTTCCTGATATCAGAAACCAAGAGGAAATACTTCATAATTAACTGAAGTACATAATGCTGTTTTTAAATATGTATTGTCACTCTTCTAATGATGTATGTACATTTTCATCTTTTGTATGTTTACTTAAAAATATTAAGTGATAGAATTACACTGTCTCTACTAACTGGTGCCAGATATAGCACCATTAATTAATGTAGCAACAGAAGATGCTGTTTAAGCATTTCAGCTGTCACCTTTATATTGGATTTCATCAGTTGCACTACAAATGTATATACCACTAATTATTCTTATGTTTTGACTTTCTGTAATTTGTGAACTAAGTCTTACATTTTCCATTATCTTTTCATCTATGTAGGCTTATACTGCCTTCTGTTTCTGAAGTATAATATTGTTAGGCATATGTGTATTTGTGAAACATGTGGAGAGTCAATTGAGTAGGAGTGTGTTAAAGCTCCTTCATTAAATGAAAGCATATTAAACATTATATCTTGTTAATTTGTTTAATATAACATTGCCAGCATCCCACGTCTGTGCTTTAGAAATGTTATAAATACTACATCTCAAATCTCTGAAGTCAGATTTATATGTAAACATGTAACTTGATGTTCAAAATGCTACCTCCCTCATTCTCTCTGATACACAGCCAAAGAAGATACAACAGAAATGCTGTATTCATTCACTTTCTTAACAGAAGTGTTTTTGTTCACACTTCCAATCTGACATTCATTTTAAGCAGGGCAATCCTCTTTCCCATTGTTTTGATTGTTCTGTTTTTTCCCATCCTTCTTTTCTTCTCCAGCTATTACTTTAGGTTTGTTTTCAAAGAGTATTTTTAAATTTCAGGTTCTCCCAAGCATGTTGATACTATCTTCTCTTTATCCTCAGTGAAGCTATTCTGGCTCCTTTTGTATTGGCACAAATTACATGATTTTATTGATGAGTTCAATTTTTGATTTCTTTGAACTTTTCAGATCTGTATTTCTTTGGATTTTTTCTGTTTATATGGTCATGACTTTGTATTTTGAGTGTGCATGTAACAGTTCTTCGCAATTGGCTGCCAGGTTAAAACATAGAGCATGGTAATGCCCATTAAATATTAAATATTTAACTATGCTGACTTGAGAAGCCAGGAAGTATGACATTTCTTCTTGTTCCTCTTAGTAGTTTTACTGCACTTTTGCTCATTTCTTCTGGAATGAGTAAGGCTCCATAAAGAAAAGATTCAGGCTAGAACACGGGCAAGAAAAACAGAATAGTTTTCTCTCATCATTTTTATATAAAAGCACCTTTTTTGGATGGAACCTTGTAGGGTAGGCAAGGCGGGTTGTATGACGTGTGTGAGTTCCGGCACCTTTTTTTTTTTTTTTTTAAGAAAAAAAGCACTGTATAAAAGTAATTATGTGTTGTACTGTCACATTACAAATCTTAGTGGTTTTGAATTATTGTCCATTAATGCAAATGAGCATTGTGTTATGTCTAATGCAATGTTATTGCAAGTTATTTATGTGACGAGAATTATTGCTTCACAACTACCCAACACAGATTTCCTCCAAATCCTTCTGCTGTTGATTTCTTCCCTTTCAGCCCCATCTATACACAAAGCCTAGGCTTTAATTGGATGTCCTATTTTGTGTTGGACGTTAGAAAAATCCTTTTCTATATAATCATTCCTGCAAATTGTTTCCAGTTTGAAATTCTTACTTTCTTCCTCTTGGCCAGAAAAATACTCAGCCTATGATTTCCTTTTGCATACTTTACTGTATATCTAAATTGCACTGTAGAGAAATATTAGCAGTGAAGAGCAAACTCGTAGAATATAGTGGTCTTCTTGTATTGCCCTTTGGCATACTGTTATTAATGTTTCAATTTAGAGTATTCCTCTGACTACCAGATACCCAATGACTTTCATTAAAACAAGATCTAGAAGGGGAATCCTGGGAAATATTATCAATTCTTCATGAAGATCAAAGCACTGAACTTCTGCACATATCCTTTGAAGCTTATTAAATTGAAATACATAATATTATTACCTGACTATAGATAATACTTCCTTATTTTGAGGAACTATTTGAACTTAAGTTCTCCTTTTTGAAGTCTTTATGAATTTATATTTTTCTCCCTAGTTAATTATTTGTTCCTAATCAAATATTAGTAATAATATTCCTTCTTGATACACAATGTACATTTTTTTCCATTTAATATTCATTATCCATTGCCAATACAATTTTGAATCTACCATATTATATTACCTTTTTATGCATTGTACAATTATGTTTTTAGCAAAATAATTTATTTTTATGACAACTTTCTTCTAGTATTTTGTGTGGTTTTTCCTCCTATTTCATTCATACACACACACACACACACACACACACACACACGTTTAGGGTTCTTTTTATATCTTTGTTATTTTTGTTGCCTAGCCTCACATGAACCTAAGCCATTGGTTAATTTATGATTCAGTCAAGTGTGTAAATCCAGAAAATGATAACAACCAAGATTAAATATGTAAACATAGCCATCAAGTCAGGACCCTTTGTTAGCAAACTGATGTTTTGATGTTGAGTATAACTGGAGAGCCAAACAAGCAATCTATTTGTTGTTTTCCACCCTTTCACCCTGTTTGCCTGTATTGATAGGAAAGATATGACTTTCTTCCCATTCACTAGAAGAATAAGGTTGGAGGCAGGGATTATAGAGACCATTTGCTATAGTTATGGATTGGGAACCTGTGTTTTCTTTATTTATTTTTTGAGGGGTAGAGTTTATTACTTTGTGTTATTGTTATTATAGCATAGGTAGTCCTCAACTACAAAAATTCATTTAGTGACTGTTTAAAGTTACAGTGGCACTGAAAAAGTGACATATGACTATTTTTCACACTTACAACCATTGTAGCATTCCCATGGACTCATGATCAAAAGTTACACACTTGGCAACTGACTTATATTTATGATGGCTGCAGTGTCCCAGGGTCATGTGATTACCTTTCATCACCTTCTGACAAGCAAAGTCAATGGGGAAGCCAGATTCCCTTAATTAACAACTGCAGTGATTCACTTAACAACTGTGGCAAAAAAGGTTGTAAAATGGGGCAAAACTCACTTAACAAATGTCTTGTTTATCATCAGAAAGTTTGGACTCAATTGTGATTATAATTCGAGGACTACTTGTATCATTGTTAGCCTCCCAGACTTGTGTGTCACAAGGTGGGCAGCTGTATAAATCTTTTAAATAAAATAAATAACACTATGAAGAGGAACTATAACTATACTGGTTGAATATATAGTTACAATTAGAAACTATATATTATGATCAGCTCTTTGGTTACATAGAACAGAGGTCCCCAACCCCCAGTCCGTGGACCTGTACCGGCCATGGCATGCCAGCAACTGGTCTGCACAAACAAGCAAAGCCCCATCCGTAGATGCAGGCTGCACACAAACCCATGCACTCTCCGGTCCATGGAAAAACTTTTTTCCATGCAATCGGTCTCTGGTGCCCAAAAGGTTGGGGATCTCTGACATCGAATATTGTAAATTTGTTCAACAAAATACAGTCCTATTTTGTCTTTAAAAGACACTTATTATATATAAGAAAGTCACAAACAGAACAGCCAAAGTCTTTCTTTCAGATTATTGGGCCTTGATCCTATAAACTATCATATGCTGTCAAGACCTATCCTTATTTTAAAGTTAATCAGTTCAGAATCTTTTTTTTTGCAGTTCGAAAGATGTAACAGGACGTCTTCCAACTAAATGTACAGTAAAAATATTATATGAATGAGAACCCTGGACTGAGATGAGAATATAAAGAACAAGATTGAATATTCTGGTATGTTTTCTCTATAATCTTCAGACTTGTGAAAGTTTTATGTAAGTTTTTATTTAGTTCTGTCAGTGTTTATTTATTTTTATCCTATATTTATTACTAGCTGTACCCGGCCACGGGTTGCTGTGGCTCGGTCTGGTTAAATGGAAAAGAAGTGTGTTGCTTTTACGTCCAACAGATGGCGCTGTTTTTCAAAAAAAGCATGTTTTTACCTGTCACAAGTGTGACATCTATATAATAGTAGGTATATAAAAACACGCACATATTCGAATGCAACATTGTGTCAAAATTTCAAAGCAATCAGTGAAGAACTTTCGGAGATTTAAGATTTTGAACAAATGAACATTTACATTTTTATTTATATAGATTTTTATAAATAACTCAAGACAGCCAACATATGTAATATTCCTCCTTCCTCCTCCCCCCCCCCAACAACCTGTGAGGTGGGTTAGGCTGAGAGAATGACAGGCCAGCTGACTTTCATTCCTAAAGCAGGACTAGAACTTACAATCTAGTGAGTTCTGGTTTCTAGGTCAGCATCTTAACCACTACTCCAAACTAGCTCTAGATGTTAATCTAGTTTAGAAGTTAACAAGGATAATTAAAACACATTTCTAATTTTTATAGGCTTGGTTCATTCTAACATGTCTCCCATATCCCCTTATCTAATTTACAGATTTAGAAGAGAAACTTCTAATTCTCTAATTCTTGTAATAAAACATTAACTGTAGGTGCAAGTGAGTACAGATGTGTTGTAATAATATATTTGGGTCACATCAAATGTAAACTTCTCTTTAGGGTTAGTGCTTCTTTGGCATGAAGATTCTCACAATATGACTAGTAGGCTCTTGCTTGCCAGTAGTAACTGTAGTGGCTGCTCAAGAGAAGAGAAGGGAAAAACATATAGCTGTTCCATTCTGTAACCAAGATTTTCCCATCATGGAGTCAAAGATGTAGTCTGAAATATTAATAAGTAAATTAACATCACAGCAGGAGTAGATAGGGGTGGATGATTTAGTTAGTTTCTTATGTCTGTTATGCTTACATGTATTATCTGTAAGACCAGAAATACTAAAATGTTCTTTCTCAGAAAATAATGCATTGCATTTTCTTTGAAAATCAAGAATCTGATACCTCTTTTGAGCAAGAATCATGTTAAAATATATACAAATGCAAAATCAAGACAATCAATATTCCTCTCTTTTTTGTGCTATTTTGGTATACCTATAATATTGTGTCCAGTTCTGCTATTTTGGTATACCTATAATATTGTGTCCAGCCACATTTTAGGAAGAACATTGACAAAACATGCAAAGAAAAATAGTGAAGATGATAAGGGGCCTCAAAAGAAAAAAATACAACAGATTATTGAAGATGTTGGATAGGCTTAGCAGGAAAAAAAGAAGTCTGTAGTATATATGTTAGCTCTTAAACATTGTCACGAAGAAGTTCAAAGTTGCTCCAGATGGTAGGATAAGTTACAGTGGGTTTAAGCGATAAAGAAATTTTGATTGGACATCAGAAACAAATTTCTAACAGTAATAGTTATTTTGCACTAGCCAGGGATTGGTATAGTTGATCTCACAGGCAACCTCTAAACCTTATATTATTTGATTGTTTAGAGGCAAATTTGATGTAGTAGCATTCATACAATTAGTACTTGCATGAATGTTGAAAATTCAGTTACAGGCATTTTGCCAGTTGATTACTAACAATAGTATTTAACCCAAACATCAGTTACATATTAGATGTGGCGAAGCTAATTATGCAGAAGATCATAGTCCTTAAACATGTACTGGGAGATGAACAGCTAAGTGGTGACAGAAGAGAGAAGATCTCAACGCCTTTTAGCAAAGTATGTTAAGTTACAGGAGATAACTCAAGTCGTTGCTTAGTCTACTCCATAACTACCATTAATATTTTGCTAGTAGTATAAAGTATTAGTAAGAAACTAAATAGCAATTAATGTAGCTTATTCCATATCTTTCTGTCATGACACAATTTTAACCTGATTAATTCTTAATTCTTAATGTAATGTTTCCTAGAAGAGGTGTAAAGTTGGGTCTCAAATTTGGTAACTATAAGATAGTTCCTTAGAACAGAGGTCCCCAACCTTTTGGGCACCAGGGACCGGTTGCATGGAGAAAGGTTTTTCCACGGACCGGAGAGTGTGTGGTTTTATGTGCTGCCTGCATCCCGCGGATGGGGCTTTGCTTGTTTGTGCGGACCAGTTGCTGGCATGCAGCGGCCCGGTACTGGTCCATGGACTGGTAGTTGAGGACTCCTGCCTTAGAAATTAACAAAATCAACCATTAGTAGACCTTAAGGACAACATTAAAAAGGATAGCTGCAAAAAGTGGGAAATATTTGCTATCACTGCAAACATTATCTTTATACAAGTTGGTCATATTGATGTCTGGAAAAACAAATTTTTCATTCAAATGAATGAAATACTATGTTTCTACTTGAAAAAATCAGAATTGTGGCATATGTTCAAATTACATTCCTTATTATGGGTCACCTTTAGGGTTACAGATAAGAGGCACTATTTTTCAGTGCTTCCATTTTTTCTAGGTGGGAGATTTAATCAGTGATGGAAGAGAGTGGGATGCTGCAGATTTTGATTAACCTTAGCTTTCAATATTTATATGAAACTATTAGGAGAAATCATCCATTAATTTAGGATGAGATGTTAACATATGCTATTGATATAATTCCACACCCAGATAAACCTAATATGCATTGGAGAATTTGACCACATGTTTAAAGATTTGTGTGTGTGGGGGGGGGGGGTGCTGAATGGAAAAGCTGAAATTGAACTCTTGCAAGGCTGGGATGCTATCTGAAAATGCCTAACTGTCGGTCAGCTCCTATTCTGATTCTGAATGAAGTTGTTGAATTTAGATTTTGGAAAAGTTTCTGCATGCAATTCCAAGAGTTGTTTTTAACTTACAAAGCCATGGCTCCTAAACTGTGGTATTCTGACACCCCACAGCAAACTCACAGGAGTGCCGCAGAATATTTGAATAAAGAGAAATGTTAGAGTTGACTGTGATGCCCCAGGATGCCCTGGCCATGAAAAAGTCGCTGAGATGTTAATGGAAACCAGGAACATTTGGGAATCTCTCTTATAATGGATAGCATGCTTGTCTCTCAGGTATTTCCAGGAATGATTGCTTCAAGTAGAACTGACCCATCCCATTAACGTATACTAGGAAGGCCTCTTTGCATTCAAATAGTTAATGGGGCAGAGAAAGTCATGCTTCCCCACTGCTGTCTTTTTTATTTGTAATAGCTTGCCCACAGAGGCTTGGTACGTGCCCACTCTGTGGGCTTTCAGGAAGATGTAAAACAGCATAAGGGGACTGGAGGTTAAAACATATAAGGAAAGGTTGATGGAATTGGGTATGTCTAGTTTAACGAAGAGAAAGATGAGGGGGGACATGATAGCAGTGTTCCAATATCTCAGGGGCTGCCACAAAGAAGAGGGAGTCAAGCTATTCTCCAAAGCTCCTGAAGGCAAGACAAGAAGCAACGGATGGAAACTAATCAAGGAGAGAAGCAACTTAGAACTAAGGAGAAACTTCCTGACAGTTAGAAAATTAACCAATGGAACAACTGGACTAAAATAAGAAGATGGATCGAAGAAATAATAGACCAACCTGTAGACTGGAAACCAGAGATCTTTTTGCTGGGTATTTTAAACAGAAAATATAGTAAAGAAATACGGTACTTAATTCTACATACAACAACGGCAGCAAGAATAGCATACGCACAGTTCTGGAAAAATGAGAATATACCATCAGAGGAAGAAGTGTTAAAGAAAATCCTGGACTGTGCTGAGATGGACAAATTAACAAAAGAGATAAAAGAAAAGGAAGACACAGAATACTATTTAATATGGAACAAGTGGTATTACTGGCTGGAGAGTAGAAATAAGAGAGAATAAATGTGGAAAGGTTAAAAGTGGAAAATGTGTGTATAATAATGTATGAAAGAAGAAAAATGCAAATAAGAAATAATGGGGCAACAAGGACAAATACTCTAAAGAAGAATAAGGGGGGAAATGTAAATAATAGAAGATTACTGTTACGAAATTGCTGTTAAAATATATACTGTGTATATATGTGTGTTATGTTTTGTTTTGTTTTGTTGGTTTAAATAATAAAAATAAAAAATAAAAATAAAAAATTAACCAGTGGAACAGCCTGCCTCCAGAAGCGGTGAATGCTCCAACACTGGAAGTTTTAAAGAAGAAACTGGACAGCCATTTGTCCGAAATAATAATAATAATAATAATAATAATAATAATAATAATAATAATAATAATAATAATAATAATAATAATAATAATAATAATAATAATAATAAAAAAGTTGGAAGGGACCTTGGAGGTCATCTAGTCCAACCCCCTGCTCAGGCAGGAAACCCTATGCCATTTCAGACAAATGGCTGGCCAGTCTCTTAAAGACTTCCAGTGTTGGAGCATTCACCGCTTCTGGAGGTAGGTTATTCCACTGGTTAATTGTTCTAACTGTCAGGAAGGTATAGGGTTACCTGCCTGAGCAGGGGGTTGGACTTGATGACCTCCAAGGTCCTTTCCAACTTGATGATGATGATGATGATGATGATGATGATGGTGATGGGTATTTGTCATCATTAGATTTAGGTTGAGTGTCAGCTTTTGTTGTTAATATGATAATAATATCAAGAATACGTTTTACAACTTCATTATTTTAAAGTTTAATTTGTAAACTGTTGGGAGTTACATTAGAATAAAGTAGTATATATTGGTGATAAATAAATATATCCAGCTCTTTGATGTCATTTTATGTTTTGACTGTACCAGATATTTGATATTATTGTTACTGTTGCATATTTTATGTGAACCTTTTCTTTATTTTTAATTTTCCATTTTTATTAAAAATATTTTAAGTTCCTAAATAGGTGCATTATATTGTCACGTATTTAGTTTCTAGGACATTTGTTTTTTTTAAATAGAAATTTGTGTTTGATTTTGTAAGAACACTTCTTACTATCAGACCTCATCTTTCCTCCTCATCTTCTGAAAGAATTTACATTATTTTCTTTTCATTAAGAATTACTCATTAATATCTACAAAACAATTTTGTATTTCATAGTAAATCATTTTCCTTCTAACACATATACTGACTGTTAAGAAAGTTCTTTTTCCAGAGAAGAGGAGTTTCAGAGACTTTTTTAGGTTTGTGATAAGTGAAGATAATAAAGTCTCCAGTATACACAAACATGTTATAAGCAGTAGACTTGTATTTAATGTTGACATTAGGAATAAAATATTCTGATATGGCTAATTTTCCTACTGTTTATTTCTTCCCATCCATCCCCCCCATCCTTGGTTATGTACATTTTTTCTGATCGTTCCCAACCATCTTGCATCAGACCCCTGAACTGCTCAAAACTATGGGATCAATAGCAGGTTCTCCTTCCTTGATCTAATTGGTCAAGCTGGTATTGGTTGCAGTATATGGCCTGTAAAACCAGTCTCAATGGTCTTTACTCAGCTGATCCATATGGGGAGTGAACCAACGCATTATTAACAGCTGAGCTCTTGAATGACTTGATATTTCTATGCAATTTCTGATAGTCATGAGAATTTACATACAAGATGAATATGAGCCACCAGATGAGATGAAGCAAGTGCTGCCCTGCCTGAGATGAGAGGTGAGGACACAATAAGAGCTAAAAGTTAGATCTGGAAAAAAAAATCAATTTCCCACAGCATTATGTTTGGAAAGCAGCTGTTTTGATAATCCAGCATAATTCCTAGAGTCCCTGGTCAGAGACTTTGAAATAGGAATCAATGACAAGCCCCAGGACTGTCCTGAATGCTGGCTTTGATAGTTTCTATAGCAACAGAAGCTTAAGATGTCAAAGAATAACTGAGAAACTTACATATTTAACTACTGGATGCTAAGTTTATCTTGAAAATATTTTGGACTTATTTTTTTACCTGTTCAGTTTCCTTTTTTGAAAAGTTATCAAAAAAGTAGTAGCAACAAGATAGGGAAATAATCAAACATGCTGGTGCTGTTAACATTGCTCATAAGTGCTTCTATTTTCTAAAACTGATAGTAGTATAATTAAACTATACAAAGTATAGTTTTGTATACTTTTATCAGTAAAAGAAAGAATACTGGAGAATTTTCTCCTCTTCAAATGTAAGGATATCAGTTTAATAATTGTGATACAAAGTGAGCTGTGTCTGTTAAAGGGCTTGACAAATTCTGACAGACCAGTCACTATCAAGTTGTGTTTAAGCTGTAGGATTGCATTGAGTTAACATTTACTATACTTCATATTATCATTTTAGGGGCACCAATACAACATAAAGCAATAAAATATCCAAATATGATCAATAGTACATGTCCCAAAACAAAAAGTGATTTCAATTCCAAAATGGGAAGAACAACAAATAAATTGATTTTTACAGTTCTAAAATCACTTATGGCAAATCTATAGTAATTAAAATTTATTCTAATGAAAATATATATGCATGAATAGCAAGCCAGCAATTAACAAAAGAGGGTGATATCTTAACTTTATAGCCTCTCCCATATGCAGGGCCTGAGAAAGTTTGGATTGTGAAGATCAAGTTCAGCACTTTGAGTTAAATCTGTAAAGCTACCCCCCCCCAAGTGTCTATATGTTCAAATGAATAGCATATGTACTGTGAGAGCTCTCTCTCCTCCCCCCCCAACAAAAAAACAGTATGACTAGTTCTGAACTATTCTTATAGGCTATAAGAATATAGGCTATTCTTACAGGACAAGTAATAAGTCACTGCATGTGGCAAAGAAAAAAAATAATGACACACACATGCACACACCCACAAGCACCCCCTCCCATACACACATACAGACAATTCTTCCAGTACTCCTCAGAGTAAGGTGCGTATATCTAGAATATTTTGTTTTGTATTTCACATACCAGTTGCCCACATTCAATTAAACTACAAGCATATTCCTGATGGTATGGTCATATGCTAGGGATGGCTAGTCAACCATATCAGCTGCTTTACAATTTGGTTTCACTTCAGAGCCCCTCTCATCTCTAAATATTTAGATTTGGGAGTTCCTGTCAAACTAGTTTTTATAATTAAAGTTTTAAAAATACTATGATGGTTTTTAGTCAGCGTATATATAAACTTTTACACTGAACTTCAGAAATCTTTTGGAACTGATATGTTTATTACTTAAATAGAAGTCTGTCACCTTTTGAAATAGCCTACTTAATGATAAGACATTTTTCCTTTTTAACAAAAATATATGTTCAGTTTTAAGAAAATAATGTCTAGGTCAATAGTCATTCCTTCTTTTTATATTTCTTGCAAGCATCTGGTTGGCCACTGCTAAAGGCAAAATGCTTATTCATGTGTCATGTAATATAAATTTATATCCTTTCTTTTTTGTCATTTTCTACAATTAATATTATTTTACCTAGTTCCAGATAAATATATTTACTGTTGAGACTAGATCAGATTGCTACCTTCCATTTTTGAAGGCCTTTGACTATGACTTTCAATTGCATATAACTTTTATGATTTTAGAGTTTAGAAAACATCAAACTACTCTTTTTGAGCAACCAAGAGGTGAGACTTGCATTACTTATCATCTCTCATCTCAGCATTTTGAAACAGCTATTTTTTTCCTCAGTCTTATTTCCTTCGAGCATACATATTCCCAGGGCTTTTTTTCCTCATAGAACGCCCAGAATGGAGTTCCGGCACCTTTTTTGGATGGAACCTTGTAGGGTAGGCAAGGCGGATTGTATGACATGTGTGAGTTCCAGGACCTTTTTTTTTTTTTTTTTTTTTAGAAAAAAAGCACTGCATGTTCCTATGTAGCTAATTGCTTCATTCACATTTCTGTGGGCTTGTTATAGTTTTTATGAATTTTCATCAACCTTTGTAACCAAAATACATTCCAATCCATTTCTCTATTTATAAATTCTCAAATATCAGAGTTGACACATTTCAGGAGTGTGGCAGTGAAAAAGAGTTTTCTGTCTTTGATTCACAAGCCCTTCATATGTTCATAATATGAACATGTGCTTATTAATAATTTTGCTTTACATAGTGCATAACATTTTCATTTTATGGATTTTATCTTTTTTATCTATGTAAATATATTTTATGTGGGTAAACCAAATATAAACCAGTACATAATATGAATATGTGCTTATGAATACATTTGGTTTATACAATGCATAACAGTATATTTTCACTTTGTGGATTTCATCTTTTTTATCTATATAGACACATTTTAAGAAGGTAAACCAAATAGAAACCAGGTTCTTGCAATATCTTAAAATTATTTCTGAAGTGAGTTCATAACCTAACATGGAGCCCATTCAAAATAATATGAAAGATAGTAGTTCTGTTCTCTGAGCTTGGTTTTTTCTTGCAGATGTTTTATTACCTGACAAGGTAACATCTTCAGTGCTCAATGTTTCAGTGTTCAGGGGCACTAAAAATGCTGCTAGTTGGGTAACAAAACATCTGCAAGCAAACAACCAAGCTCAGAGAACAGCAAGGATTCTACTGTTCAACCTTGAACCACATATATTATCTTCTAAAGATGGAAGTACTATAAAAAAAACTCAGAAAGGATTATTAGGCCATTGATTAGAACTGAATTCTAAATTAAAACATCAATGATAAATAGCTGTCATCAGCCTTTGCTTGAATACATTTAATGGGAGGGCAGCTCACTACTCAAGGTAATTAGTTTCATGGGCAAATTCATGTATTGTTAGAAATTATTTTTAATATTTAACTGGAATCTGCCATCTTGTAATTTGATACAGTATTTTTGTGGATGATCTTTAAGTCTTTTGAGATGACAAGAGGTCTTACTCTTCTCCTTCTGTGACATTCTGTGCTCTACAGGCTTTGGTTGTCAGCAGTCTGCTTACTGTGGTTAATCTGTTGCAGGTCTGCCATGTCCTTTTCTGCTACTGAATACTAAGCCTCCTCTGCTAGTTTTGTTGGACACCTCCCTGACACAGCTTCATATTTTTTGTTTCCCCTTTTCCATACACAAAGCCCTTGACCCAACTCAATAAATTTTGAAGTTCATATGGACTGATGGTTTTCTTTAAAAAAGCTCTTATGAGGACTATTCCTTGTTGACGCAGAAGATAAAGCTTCCTTCCTTCCTTCCTTCCTTCCTTCCTTCCTTCCTTCCTTCCTTCCTTCCTTCCTTCCTTCCTTCCTCCCTCCCTCCCTCCCTCCCTCCCTCCCTCCCTTCCTTCCTTCCTTCCTTCCTCTTCAGGGGTTCCTCCCTCTACCCTTACCATTCCCTCCCAATTGTGACAAATAAGAAACAGTCCTCTAATGTATGCCCAAAGTGTTCAAATTATTCAGACTTTTGAGTTGTGCAAGTCTTGGATGTATCCCCACTCTCTTAGGTGCTTCCCTTTTCTTTTTTCTTTGATTTTGTCTTTAATCAGTTAATTACATAGAACAAACAAAACAGAAAATAAAAAGTATTGTGTATATATGCTGTATGTATAAGACTCTGAACTCATGTATAGTTTTACAGAGTTTCAATAAAGAATGGCTATATTTGATTATATCTGTAGCCAACACCCCAGAAAACAAACTCAGGATCCAAAAAGATCTTGACAAACTTGAACAATGGCCCTATCCAACAAAATGAGTTTCAATGTGGAGAAAAGCAAAGGCTTACATTTAGGCAGAAAAAACCAAAGGTACAAATACAGATTGGGTGAGACATGGCTTAAAAACAGCAACTGTGAGAGGGACCTTGGAGTCTTAGTGGACGATTACTTGACTATGAGCCAGCAGTGTGCAGCAGCAACCAAAAAAGCTAATACAATCCTGGGTTGTATAAACAGAGGAATAAAATCAAGATCACGCGAAGTATTATTACCGCTTTATAAAACCCTAGTAAGACCACACCTGGAATACTGCAGCCAATTTTGGTCACCATATCACAAAAAAGATGTTGAGAATTTGGAAAAAATTCAGAGAAGAGTTACTAAGATGATCAAAGGCCTGGAGACTAAAACATACGAAGAATGGCTATGGGACTTGGGTATGGCTAGTCTAAAGAAAAGAAGAAGTAGAGGAGACATGATACCAGTGTTCCAGTATCTGAGGGGCTGCCACAAGGCAGAGGGGGCCAGGTTGTTCACCAAAGCACCAGAGGGAAGGACGAGAAACAGTGGTTGGAAACTGATCAAAGAGAGAAGCAACCTGGAATTAAGGAGAAACTTCTTGAGAGTGAGGACAATCAACCAGTGTAACAGCTTACCCCCAGAGATCGTGGGTGCTCCATCACTGGAGATTTTCAAGAGGAGAGTGTCTGAGATGGTGTAGGTTCTCCTGCTTAAGCAGGGAGCTGGACTAGAAGACCTCCAAGGTCCCTTCCATATTCTATTCTATTCTATTCTATTCTATTCTATTCTATTCTATTCTATTCTATTCTAAATATATAGTCTATATCTGTGAACAATTTGTTTAATTTCCATGTAGATATGTAGTTCAAAAGAACATAACATTAAAGTATTAAAATATTCAATTCAAATAAATAAATGAAATATTAATTATAGTAATAAATATTGAGTGGTTTTTTTCCTAGAATATGTTTTTAAGACATTGGAACAACATGCATTTGAATGAATATTTGAATGAAATGTTATTGTATCGCCAACAAACAGTTCACTTTTCTATACAAAAGCAGAGAGGAAGGTTGGGTTTCCTTTGTTTTGCAAAGTCTGAAAAGACTCAAAACAGTGGGCTGACTAAGAATTCTGGTAGATTGAAATTGATAAGCTCAGCCACCATCTTCTCATTAACCGTCCCTAACGGGGAAGGATCACTATTTCCTTCTGGTTTGGTAGATGTCCTGATGAGAAATCTTGTGTTACCAGGAGCTATGATGTTTCCTCCCCTTCTAAACATAAAGGCAGATTTCCCCCATGTATGTTTGGTTTCTAGTAGTAACTCTGCCACTGCCTGACTTAATCAAGTTTTTCAATGGTGCCTGGGATAGGAGGTGTAAAATATTTTGTCCACCCTGAACTATAACACCAAACCAAACCAAAGCAAACCCCAAACACATTTTGTTAGGGAAATGATTGGTAGTTCTTTTTCTTGCAAATAGATTATGCTGGATGGGAAGGGAAATATGGTTGGAATTCAGTCTCCACCTGGAACCTTTCTCATGTGACAATGTGCACATGCAGTAACACTGAGCGACCCATGTGTGATATGTGGTAAGGATACTACTGAGAGGTCAAAACTTTTTGTATGAAGATATTTTTCTTCCAACTCAAGAATGGAAGAAAAGCAAATTACTGCCAACATGAGTTACCCAAAGCAGAACAAAGTGAAACAATGCTTTTCCTTAATTATTGCATTGCTGATTTCTACTTAATGTTATAATCAACTATTTTTCCAAGATTACTTTTCATACGTACTTTCCCCAAGTGAGATATTTTCCATTCTGAATCCAAGAATTTCTTTTGTCTCCTAACTACATAACTTTGCATTTGAATGAATTAAAATTATTATTTTCAGCAAAGTTCTCTAACTTTCAGGATGTCTTAAAATAGTATTTTAGTATTGTATTTCCTTTCTTTGAAGCTCCTCACCATTTGAGGAGTAAGCAAAGGAATATAAGCAGCATTTCATCCTGGGCATCATATGACATAAGGTACTGGCCTAAATAAATTTTGATTTAGCTTTTAGGAATACAGTTAACATATAACGGGTGGCCTCATTTGTCATTATTGTTAACATTGTCTAGCAGAAATACTAAGAATTTAATTTAAGATCTTCATTGACCAAGACATGCCTATTTTCAATGAGCATATATCTTTCCCAGTGTTGTTGTGTTCAGACTTATTTATGTTTTTAAAAAAGATATGAGTGAAAGTATAAAAAGCAGTAAAAGCAGTCCATTATTTTGATAGCAGGACCTGACTTTTACTTTTCTTTTATATCCTGATATAATGATTAGGTCTGCACAAATACAGACATACAGCCCACCAAGGAGCCTTGTGTGGCCTGCCACTGTTTCTTAAAAAGTAATCAATTAGCTGCTGCCACCCAAAAATTAGCATTGCCAAATATCCTCAAACCTCACCATGGCTGCCAGCATCAATGCTGCCACTGCTCTGCTAGCTGCCAAACAGCTGATCAGTGTGCCTGGTGTATACCAAGGGTTTTAAATGTATCAACATGGCTTTTTCCTTTGTACAGTTGTAGAGGGTAATTGTATACTGTATATAAGTACAGTATCAGGGACCAAGATGGTATTAGTGTTATACTTGTACAGTCTAATAATCCAGCATGCTTCCACAATCCTTATTCATTCCAGACTTGAGAAGAATAGCCAGAAATAAATAACTTTGGCACAATTTCAGAAACTATATATACTGATATATGTATGGATGGTGTTTACTTTGGTTACATTAAGAATTCATACCGTGAAACCTATCTCTATTAGCACATGGGAAGTGTTCTGGCTCTGAAAATGGATTTTATGATTTGACTCAAATTAATTTATATACATAGTAATTGTCCACCTGAAGGCAGGACAAGAAGCAATGGATGGAAATTAATCAAAGAGAGAAGCAACCTCGAATTAAGGAGAAATTTCCTGACACTTAGAACAATTAATCAGTGGAACACCTGCCTCCAGAACTTGTGAATGTTCCAGCACTGGAAGTTTTTAAGAAGAGACTCTCTGAAATGGTATAGGGTTTCCTGCCTGAACAGGGGTTGGACTAGAAGACTTACAAGGTCCCTTCCAGCTCTATTATTATTGTTATTGTTGTTGTTGTTGTTGTTATTATTATTGAAAATCATTACAGGATGTGCTTGTTTGGAAAAAAATACTACAAATAATGAAAACATTTTTAAGAAACATCCAGATACTCAGGGTTCATTCAATATTTAGTAATATTGTACATTTGCCTACAGAAGGTACTAGAATCAAACTCTCTCTGGGTAGGACTAGAGAAAGATTTCTTTTTAGAAGCCTTGAAACTGTCAGTGCCAATCAGCACGGATAGTATTGGATTAGACAGGTGTCTAGTTTAACTGAATAAAAAGTAGTTTCCATGATGTCTTATTTAGCAAAACTATAAGATGCTCACAAGTTTGAGATGCCATTGTGAATGTTTGGGAGGAGGCAAAGGGGGAAAGTGGTGAAATGGATGTCATGATGCAAATTTATATGCCAGTCATCTTGCAAGATTGAATTCTGAAATAAGTATGTATGAATTAGGGAATGCATGCATACATGTATTTAAAAAGAGTTGTGAGAAGGATGTAAGGAATCTCAAACTGAGATAATTGAATATCATAGCTGGTACTAACTGTACAAGAAAGAAATCAAATTCCTATTTAGAATTTGGAGGCGTTCATGATACAATAGGCTTCTAGTTTCCCAAACAAATATTCCCATATGTTAAGGAAAGGACCAAATAAAATATTAATTCTGCATTGACATATCAAGTTATATTCATAATGTATTGTTCTTGACTGCTGTTACTTTGGTAGAATAACGAATAGATTGGATTAATGTACAGTTTTATTATTATTCATATATTATCTGGAATATACGCAAAGGATCATGCCCAGATTTTCACATTTTGAATTTGCATGTACGTAATCATCCACATACTAAATTTGAAAAATAGCATAGAATACTTTTATTTATTTATTTTTCCCTATGGAAAAATGTACTTATGATTGCTAATTATTTAAAGCATTTTCATTCTTCAGTCACAAAGTTTCTCAGAAAATCTTAAAAATTAATGAGTCACAGTAATTAATAGTTACAATCAGTGCTTTATATATATATATAAAAAAAGGTGCTGGAACTCACACACGTCATACAACCCGCCTTGCCTACCCTACAAGGTTTACCTTTGTAGTTGAAAAAAAAACCCTTCAATTTTTAGTGTATCTAAAAGACTAGGATTTTGTTCAAGGTAAGTTAATACTATTAATGTTACCATGCACTGTGTGGCTTTAAATTACAAGAAGGCATTTTATTAATCTTTTGGGACATTTACCACTGGCATACCCATTTAGTTTAATGAGTGGAAATGTCAGCTTTCTNTGTGGAATGAAATTGGCCCAATAAAACAAAATTCGGTTGCTTGTAAAAGATTGAATTATTTTTAAGAAGTTGTCAAACAAGGTGGAAAAATTTACATTTGCAGTTTAATATGGATATTGACTTCAAACAAATTAAAATTGAAACTTTGTCAGTGAACAGATTACTTTTAATTTACCTTAAGTTAAACCCAATTTAATAAATAGATCTGATTAAATCTCATACTGTAGGTCTACCTTTACATCTGACCAATACATAATTAATATATATTATTATTAATAATAATACCTCCAAATCACAAGACATTGGCTTTATTCTTATTCTTCCCCTCTGCAGTTTGAATATAAAGTATAAAAGACTAAAAAGAGATTTTCGTAGACATCCTAGTTTTTGAACTACCCAAGGAACTGAAACAGCAAAGTTTCACTGTTGAGCAAGCTTCCATGCCAGCCGCCTTTCTTTCCTTTCACACCTCTTTTTAACCTCTCTCTCTCTCTCTCTCTCTCACACACACAAACACCACCTTCTGTAAGGGAAGGCAAAAGACTCACTCACTGTCTCATGAAAGATGGCCTCTATGTTTATGTGTCTCCCACCGCCACCATTGACTTCCACACTACATGGTCCAACCCAGCCAACACACTCTGGTTGTGGTGCTCCGGCGCCTCATGGCTCCTCCTATAGAAGGCAGACAACGCTGGAGGGGACCCCGCTCGCACCGTACTGACAGTGGGGCATTTTCAAAAACAAACAAGGATAGGAAGGGAAACAATGGGAAAAGAACGCAACTCTGGAAAATCTGTCGAAAAAAGGTGCCGGAACTCTGTTCCGGCGCGTTCTATGACAAAAAAAGCCCTGGTTACAATTCTTAATAATAAAATATTTCTGAAGTTAGCATGAGGTAAAACTTGAAGCTTGAATCACAGTATAGTATATTTCAATATTTATTTATTGGTTTGTTTGTTTATTTATGAAATTTATTTGCCACCCATCTTGTATCCAACAGCTTAGAGTGGCTATTTTACACCAGATATTGGGAGCATTGAGTTATCTTGTTTAACATTTTGTTTGGGATTTATGACTTTTAGTATATAATATGACTATTAATAAGATAAAATATAATTGGTCATTCTGTATTTTATATGTTATTTATGGTATTATTGTAATATAAATGGGTTCAGAAGTATATATACAATATTTGCTTGTGAAGATATTGTCTCCCTGCTGGATAAAAGAAAATGAATAAAATTACTGAAATACAGATAGACTTTTTATTCTACAGTACAGTATTTCCCAAAGGATATGAAACCAGTTTTGGGTGTCTGTTACAGCTGACCTTTGAAAGAATAAATTAGGTTTTTCAAGCCTTCTCTGATGTGTAGCCAAAAGGGAGCTGTCTAGTTACATGCATTTTTAAACATCTGCTAGGAGAATCTAAGATCAAAATGCAAAATCTTTGGCTCAGCGGTCGTCCCTTGAGGAAATGGGAAATCTCTGAACTTATAAAACTGAAGCACTTTTAGGCATATAGTATTTTCTACACAGAAAATTGTTTCTCATTGTACCTACTGACTACGAGAAGTGTAAAATTGATCAAATACAGTACAAACCTGAAGCAAATACATAGGACACACACACACACACACAGAGAGAGAGAGAGAGAGAGAGAGAGAGAGTCTGGAATATATTAAGTTCATTTAATTTTCATTTCCTTATTGTATATAAACCATAAAAGCCCATGGTAACATGTATGTGATTAGTCTGAGAAATTGAAGGTCAGTTTTCCAGCTTTGTAAATTTGAATTTGGCTCCTCTAATCAAATGTTCTAATGGCTCAAAATGTTATTAAAGTAATATTAATCTATTGGAAAAATGTTATGTTATTGATAGTTCTTAAGACAATTATCAATACATATCCGGTGATATTTCAATGGCTAAAGTCACACAATAAATTAAACCATAGTTTGGTTTTGGCTTAGAAAGCCATGTGAAACTAGCAGTTTGATTTGAAAACAACTAATGTATCTTAATATGTCTCAACTCAAGTAATGGTGATTTATTTTATAAACCACAGATAGAAAACTATATTTAAGTGCATTGTGTGACCAAGAGATTGATCATACCAAAGATCTGTTTCTTACAGCATGCCTTTCCAATCTTTTAGAAAAAATGTATACCTATCCATTCCATTATTACATGAGGTAAAGCTATGTTTTGCAAACCATGAAAGGAAATAAATTAAAGAAATTGAGATTGAAATACAAGATTAGAAGAAGAGGAAATATAAATCAAGTTTATATCAACAACATTCACTATATAGGTAGTCTTTGACTTACAACATCCTAACAGATGCCATATAATCTTTTATTCAGATATATTATTTTGCATGGTTTCACCTTTAGACAATATGTCTGTATTTTTATTTATTTCATTTCATTCATTCATTCATACACTTTATTTTTTAGTCTCCTAATATATCAAGTCATAATTTTCTATGTATCTTGCTAATTATCCTACAGGCCTGTGCTATTAGTTTAGCCTGCCCATTTATGGCTTTGGTCAGTCAGAATTGTCACATAATGTTTTTTTTAGTAAAATAGGGAAGATGTATTCTAGATAACCTGCCTTAATCATGCTCGTGCTATAGGCAGTAATCCTTGTGGAGTGAGAACTCAGTTTTACCCCAATCAAGCATTTTCTAGAATCTCTAATCCTGATACTAACCAAGATACTGTTGCTTTCATACCGCAACATGGATTAGATGAAATTGTTATGCCCCACACGGGTTTAGGAGTTTCTGTTCACTTTATTTTGTCTCCATTGATGCTGCTCCATAAATAACAGCGGTCTTCTGCCTTAGTAGGGACTATAAATTTTCTCTCTCTAGGAAACCTCTGATTACAGAGGGGCTAATGATCTTTTGTCCATTAACTGGAGCCATTGCTTTCCCACCCACCGGATTTATCATTGCCACAGAAGGAATGGTAGTCTTTTGCCCATTGTCTAGGTCTCTTGTCCCTTTGTTACTGCCTTTTATTTACAGACTTATCAGTTAATTTCATTTGTATGATCACGCCACATATTCAGTAAATTATATTTTATGTGTTTTGGTGCTTGAATTATTTGCATGTGGCTTAAGAATCTCAGTTTGTTTTCTAAAGATCATTTGATGCTACAGAATGATCCAATAGTGTTCCTTTTATTTGAAACTTAGGAAGTGCCTACAAAATATTATATCCTAATGTGAGGGTGGACAAAAGAGAAAAGGAGGATAAAGAAGGAGCAGGCAAGTGAAAAGAACTTTTAAGTTCTTCCTGATCTATTGAAATTGCAAATGTTAACTTTTCAGCATTTATTCCAAAACACTGGTGATCTATCAGTTTGTCAGAGATAGGAGTAGTTGAAGACCCAAGAATTTAACATTCATTTCATTTCTCTCTTCTATAAAAAAGAGAATACATCTCCCTTTTTAAAAAAACTTAGAATGGAATACCATGCCTTATATCTTGGCTCATCCTTGTGACTGGTTCTTCATCATATTTCTTCATATGGGAAGTTTGGATGCTCTAATGCCTTAATGAATTCTTCAATCGCTATGAGCATGTGTTTCTACTGACTTCTTACTTTTTCTGCTGAGAGTTTGCAGTCATATATTATCTTTCTAGTTAGTGCTTTTTCAACATCCTGTAAAAATTGAAAAGAAAAGGGAAGTTTGAAGGTGGGAGCAGAAGGATGGAAAAAGAGTTCTTTTGATCTCTAAGAATTATTCTTAAATAAAACAAAGGTTCATGTTTAATATGGATTCTTGGGACAAAGCAAAGCTTTGTTGCATATTGCTCTCTGAAATATGATGCAGCCTGAAATACAGAAATAATATATTCATTCCCAGCATACTGTATACCTGCTCAGATATTTAAGGCTGCACCCATTGGCGTCTCACAATTAAAAGGTCTTTCTTTGTTGTGGCACTCTGGCTTGGACTGTTAATGACTTTTGCAACAGGGAATGTCACTATTTAATGTTACTGCAAGAAATGTCATATATACAACTCTATGATGAGAGAAAGTTAAGAACAGAGATTACTATAATTGATGTGAAGATACATAATTTGTAAGGGTAACAACAGTTTAATGAAAGGAAAATAAAATTTAAAAGAAAAATATTTCAGCATCTGTGAATAGATTTATTTCATTTTAGAGTTAAGTTACCTTTCCCCTTTCTGAATTTTGGCTTTATTTAAATGATATTTTATTCGAGTGCTTGATTGATGATAGCTATGTGTCATCAAATTGGGGTTCACTCTTAGATATTTAGATGTATCTACTCTTAGTTACATTTTCTTCAGAGCGATGTACCTTCAACCTGATCGTCAGGTCTTCCTAAGTCCACCAATGCTGCTATAATTAAGTCCATCCACATTACTACTGGTTGTCCCTGTCTTTTTCTTTCTTTCTGTATTTTACAGCATTATAGAGTCCTCAAAAAAGCTTGTAGACCTTAAACCTGAACTTTTTTTATTAGGTATAATTCCAGAAAAACTTGATAAACAAACTATATTTAGATGTATTAACAGCAGTGAGGATTGTATTTGCTCAGCATTGGGAAAATGAAAAAAAACACCATTGGACGAAGAGATAATCAAGAAAATACTAGACTGTGCTGAAATGGATAGACTTACATTGAGAATCAAAGAAAAAGAAGATACAGTATATTATGAAACATGGAACTTATTTTATCAATGGCTGGAAAAATGGGATAGAACTTAATTTGTATTACTAAGCAAAACAAATCAACCCAGACAACACATTGTTCATTAAGCACTAATGAATTGAAATAATAGAAAATTAATAAAATATTATTAAAAAGCTAGATATTTGTACAGTGTGCAAAATACAATAATTTGTGCCTGAAGTTAGAACTCTACAATGATTTCTTCTTTGATCTATGTCTTTGTTTTCCAGGCTATCCATACTATTCTTAGGAGTTTTCCCCAACCAGAGTTCAAAAATTCAGGTTCAGATGTTCAAGTTCAAAAACAATACTCTTTTTATCTTTGTCAGAGCCCCTCAAATGTATTTGCCTTATTCCTTCCATTTTCCCCTTTCTTGCTTTTGCCTATGTATTTTCGGGGCTTGCCGTACTGTTGGGGGAGGGTGATTGCATGGGAATTATTATTTGCTTTGCTCTGCTCTGTACGAGATGCCCTCCCTCTGAGTAAGAGGAATGCAACCTGAAAACATCTGCCTTATCTCCAGACACCGGAACCTGGGACTGTTGGGAAACGAAACCAAGAAAGACCTTGAGATGGGCACTAACTTTCCAGCTTCTGATAACATGGTGGCACCTGTTGATTGGCTGGATTTCAAGTAGATGGTTGGACACTAGGGGGAGGAGTTTTGAATTGCCTTTTGATGTAATCCTTTCCGCGCCAAATCTTTAGACCTTGCTTTGCTCTCTTGCCATCACTACCTCTCAATAAAAGTTCATTTTGAGACAATGCCTGTTTCAAGAGTTCTGCTTTCTTGGGAGACCTAGTTGAGGCAGGTCCTTACAACCTCGCTTCTTCAAAAACTAACTTTTTTTGGAATGGTCACAAGGAAAATTGTAGTCTACATGATTCTGAAAATCCTTAACATTCATTGTTACTCTATCAAGTGCTACTCTATGGCATATTTTTCCTTGCTTGTTCGGATTGATAGTCAATCCTAAAAGGCAGAAACTTTCCATCACGTCATTATCTTCATGATCGGATCAGGACTCATTGTTGTACCTGTTGTCATTAGTGTGGTCTTATTTACATTTAATCCTAGGCATATATTTTACTACGTTCATTAATTTTGCATTATTGGAGCTTCCAGATTATTTGCATTTTCAGCTATCATAGTATCATCAGCATAGCACAGGTTAGTCATGTTTCTTTCTCCAACTACAGTTCCTACTTATTGGAGTTTTACATTTTCTCCCATGGGTTTATTTCCATCTTAAAAACTAATGCAAAGAATTTCCCTTGCATTTTACATCCCAAAAGCTTTTCTTTTGAAAGAGAAGAACATTTAGACAAAATACTCATGGGTGCAGGTTGATGTTCTTGCAGATGAGAAATTGCTATGTATAAATATGCTTCCTTTTGTTATACATTTTTCCAGGGGACTGTAACCTCTCATTTTTCAGTTAAATCCTAAGAGAAGATATTATAAGATAGGCTCCCTGTTAAAGTCACCAGTAATACTCAGTTTGTGACCAAAGCTTATAAATGTATAGAGTTAAGATACTAAAGTAATATTAATTAGAATAGAAAGAACAGCATCTTAATCTTGGAACATTGTTATAGAATTCTAAACTGTAGTAAATTGTAATGTAACATTACAACCTTTGGAGGGTTAATTAACTGTAAAAGTATAACACTGCTGAATATTTTTAGTCTAATTTGTTTTTAACATTGTGACCAAAATATTTTATAAGAATTAAGTATTAGAAATGGAACTGCATATAAAAGTATTTATTTTTCAGTTGCTGATGATGGATTGAATTGTGATTTAATTTCAAAATAATGACTTGAAAAATACAGGAATTTCATCTATTTCTGTTTCCAATACCTTTGTATAGTTTGAAAAAGAAATTTTAAACAAAAACAAAATAATGAAAACCTGTCAGTAATATTTTAATGACTTATGCCACCTCACTCTTTTTTTTTTAAAAAAAATTAATCATTATACATATGAGAAAGACTAATATAAAAATAATGTAATTTAAAAAATAGTGTAGGAAAAAGAAAACTAAAAGGAAAGAAATAGAAATAGAAAAGAAGGAAAAAAGAAAATAGCAAATATACAGGTAGTCCTCAATATAACTATTTCTTTAATGACCATGTGTGCATTTTAATTTTGCAAATAATTTTCATAACAAAATGTATCTCCTGTAATATTTTCCTATATATACATTTTTGGATATATTTACATAATATATATATTGTTATTGCTTGCAAAATAAACTCTGAATTTCAAAGAACAATAATCATAATAGCAAAATACCAGTTTGTATATTATTGTGAAACAAATATAAAGTAAATGCATTTCTGGCATTTATGTTATAGTATAGTATTCTATTTTAACCCCTTTCCCATTTAATGACTCTTCATAGCATCCTTAACTATAGTTTGATTACTCTGCAGAAGGGGAAGCCAGCACAATCAGCTTCTCACAAAATAGATGACCTTCAATTGTGCCACAGGGATATTAGAAATGATCACATCCTGTTTATGCTGATTAAAATGAACAGCCAAACAATTGATAGAGCAGGTGGCTGCAATGTAGAATGCCCTCCTGACAGGTTGCTTATTGATAAGAGGTAGTATAGCTTGAAATTACAGATACTGCACAGTAGTGTCCTTGTTGCTTGCAGTTGAACAGTGTCAAATCTATAATCAATAGAAAAGAAGATGCGGGTGAAACTCTGAACATCTTGTTGCCAAATACAGTGATGTAAGTAAGCAACAATAGCTTGTCCTTATCTGCATCTGGATTCTGTTCATGAATATCTACCTAACCCTAGCCTAAGTGTTTAGATTGACTGTTGGTTTATCTAATTCCATGTTACTGATTCTGTCAATCAGAGATCAAATGGCTGGTAAGCATTTGGTAAAAGCTGAATCTTGATGGGTTCTTTTGCACCGTGACAGTTGCAGGGGAAATATCAAATTGCATTCTCCTATAGGTTGCACTTCTGGTATGATAAAAGCAACGTAAACATAAGCTGCTTATTGTTATGCAGTTAGTAAATGCATAGGAGCCTCCGTTTCAGAATATAGTGAAAGAATAAAAGTAGCTATATCACTTCTAAATATTGTTTGTCATATTGATTGCAGATCTTTTTCTTACGATGATGTTTTTTATCTTTTTATAAGCTGCTTAGAATTGCTTGAAACTGTTTAAAAAGTGGAACAAATAAGATAAAATAAAAAGAGTGGGGATTTTGTATAGTTATTTTGTATCTTGGCTTAATGTATACACTGCCAAGAATATTTGGAGTGAGATAATTAACTTATAAATAAGTATTGTAATTATTGTGAACATTTCAGTAGAAGATCTCTCCCCTCTTTGAATTTTGTTTTACATCTCATTGCACGCGCGCACACACACACACACACACACCCCAAGTCTGGAAGGTTCATGCTTGCAGAGTTAAATTTTTGTCTACTCTGAAAGTGACTGGTTTAACAGCATTGCACATATTTTAACAATTTTCTTTTAGATTCCATGTTTCTAAAATATGGTAAGATACAAGTAAATACCATATGAATGATTGCATGAATTTGTAGACTAAATCTACAGGGAATATGACCAAATGAATGAATGTAGTGTGAGGACTAGATTTAGTATGATCAGAAACAAACAGCCTCAGATCAGAATGGTTTACTACAGTAATAAGGGACAGGCATCACCTGCCCTTCCCATCCAAAAGTAAGAAGTCTCAGCTTCTTAGGTACCTCAGGTAGGAAAAAAGGTTCAAGAACTGAACTATTCTTTCATTAATATAGCTTATACACCACTTTGGTAATTGATGGATTTCCTCTTAAGTGATTGTTTTCAATTCTTGCAATAAACACCACTTCTCAATGCATTGATCCTTGAATCACTGGCTGAGAGATTTTTAGTTTTTAGAATTGTCTAGGCCTCAGATATGTATAATTAAAGCATACTTATTTGCCAATTCCAAAATTTTCTGTTGTGCTAGATGTTGAATGATGATTGCCAACATCGTCATTCAAGTTCAGATGGAGAAAGATGTTGATAATGATACAGAGAAAAAGATATTTAAAATTAAAAGTTGAAATGTAACAATAGAAATTAAGATTAGAACAGAACAAACTCTTAGAAATATAAGTAAAATAAGGTTTAAAAGTGATACAAATAAAAAATCACATTCATTTAATCAGTAAGTATCAAGTATATTTTCTGTATACTTATATAATAAAGCATTTTTGTCATAAGAACCAAATGTGTTAGACCTGATTGCTACTATCACATAGAAAGGACCAACGATGCATGATTTTCAAGTGAAGTGATAGAAGAGTTTTGTGCTAATCCGTTACTGATTATGTATGTATGTATGTACGTACGTACGTACGTACGTACGTACTTACTTACTTACTTATCTTGTATGCTTTCTTTCTTGCTGAGGTGAGATAATCCTGATCCCAGTGATTTCAGTGGAATTTGCTGTTACTGTATTTGTACTCCTTTTTTGTTATTGACAGAAGTCCTCTTTATGGGCAAATAGCAGCTAACATTTGCTGTATTCTTACCGAACTATTTCTGTACTTCATCTTCTGTGTTGTTGTCAAAAGTCACAACATATCTTCAGTTCTGCTTATTTTTTTTTCTTTTTCTTTTTTCTGTATATTTACTGAGAAAAATTATCCCAGGAGGGATTGTTTGACTATTTAGAAACTACGAACATGATACCTAAAGATATTGTTGTTGTTTCACAGTCCTGGTTGCATGAGCAGTTACACTTCCCTGTAGTGTAGTTAACAACAACTTGAAACAAGTTATAGTTACATAACCCAGGAAAAGTCCAAAGCAGAATCTACTGTAGATCTTGTACATTACAGTATACAGATTCTTCTCTTTCCTCCTGTTTATTTAGTTATATTTATTTGATTGACTCCCCCCCCCTCTTTTTTGCTGTGCAAATCAAATAAGACAAGATTTCTTAGAAATATCTTTTGGTCAGGAAGACTTGCAGTAATATTGCACTGGGTACCCACTTTTGAATTCAGTACTGCACATTTTTTTACTTTCATTATTTTTATTTTCCAAATTTTGTTTTTGTTATTCAGGAAGGGATTGGGAGAATTCATTTTATTTTAGGTGAGATGAAAGATTTCAGAAATCTTTTTAAAAGAAAGCTATGCTAAACATTTAGACAGCCTAATGATGCACACATTTCTTTTAAAAAGAAGCAGGGAATTATAATGTTGATTTTCAGAATTTTGGTTGTCAATCCAAGTCCTTGAAGGTACAAAAAATGGCTTAGCTGGAAATCATTTGCAGAAATTAATATCCTTCCAAGGATCATGGACTTCTATATAGATAATCCAGAAGTTATAACAATTGGTAGTGAAATTTCTGTTGCCAAGCATAACACAACTAAAAAAAAACTTTAAAAAAATCTGAGCCTATAAGAAATAGCAAGGCAGATTTGGAAACAGGGTTAAAATGGCCCACTAGCTGAATTTATAGTTAGCTAGTAACTTACAGCTAGTAGTGTTTGGATTCCTCACAATAATCCAAATTCTTTAGAATAATTATCAGTTTCTACTATTGTTCTGGACTGCTTCTTATCAACCTGTCTTCTATTCTCTCTTACTATTTGTTTTATCACCAATAAATATTTATTATTATTTATGATCTTAGACCAACAAACACAACTACAAAATCATTTAAAATACAAGAATTTCCCATGATGGCAGGGAATGCTGGAAATAGAACACTACAAAACTTGGCTTTTTGACTGCTATACTGCAGTTCTACTTTTTACAATCTCTTTGTCAGAAAAATAAATCTGTATATATATATATGTGTGTGTGTGTGTGTGTGTGTGTGTGTATGTATGTATATATCTATATACATCAGAGTAAAATGCCGGTGTTTTGGGAGCTTGCTTATAAAGCCGGCCATTTTTGTATTCTGCTCATGGAGTGAATTACCGGTCTGCCCACCCCAATTGGCCGTATTGTTTCTAGCTGTTCCGCATCAGTCCATGTATTCTTAAACTCAGGGGTCATTTCCTCCCTTATGGTTGCTCTCCTTGTCTGCCTGGTTCGTGTCTGAGTGCCTGTTGCTGAAATTCAGATTTTTTAAAAAAACATGAACTGGCTATAAATGACTTAGTGGGCAAATGATGATGATGATGATGATGATGATGATGATGATGATGATGATGATGATGATGATGATGATGATGATGATGATGATGATGATGATGATGATGATGATAATAATAATAATAATAATAATAATAATAATAATAATAATAATAATAATAATAATAAAGTTGGAAGGGACCTTGGAGGTCATCGAGTCCAACCCCCTGCTCAGGCAGGAACCCTACCCCATTTCAGACAAATGGCTGTCCGGTTTCTTCTTAAAAACTTCCAGTGTTGGCGCATTCACCGCTTCTGGAGGCAGGTTGTTCCATTGGTTAATTGTTCTAACTGTCAGGAAGTTTCTCCTTAGTTCTAAGTTGCTTCTCTCCTTGATCAATTTCCATCCGTTGCTTCTTGTCCTGCCTTCAGGCGCCTTGGAGAATAGCTTGACTCCCTCTTCTTTGTGGCAGCCCCTAAGATATTGGAACACTGCTATCATGTCCCCCCTCGTCCTTCTCTTCGTTAAACTAGACATACCCAATTCCAGCAACCGTTCCTTATATGTTTTAGCCTCCAGTCCCCTAATCATCTTTGTTGCTCTTCTTTGTACTCTTTCTAGAGTCTCAGCATCTTTTTTACATCGTGGTGACCAAAACTGGATGCAGTATTCCAAGTGTGGCCTTACTAAGGCATTGTAAAGTGGTATTAATACTTCACGTGATCTTGATTCTATCCCTCTGTTAATGCAGCCCAGCACTGTGTTGCCTTTTTTGGCAGCTGCAGCACACTGCTAATAATAATGCCTTCAAAAGATCTTTAGCAGACTCAGTTTTCCCCAGTTAAGTGCCCAGCCTACCACTTTTAGAGATACCAGTTGAAAAACACTATTACAGCAGTAAAGCAGATTAAAAAGGCAGAATTGTTCTAGCTTCTATTTTTATAGGATCAGACTTCTACTTCCTAAGTGCTGCCTCACTAGATAGACTAGACAGGAAAAAACCCTGCAGGAAGATTAAAACTACTTTTATTCAGATTGGCTATAATAATAGAATCTTCGTATTGCACTAAACATCCTCCTCCTTCCTATTCTCCAGTAATTCAAGGAGATATCTGCCTGATCTGCTTCCAAATATTATTTTGTTTCTCAGGGCTTTAAAACATTTCAGCTCCTTTTGTCCGAGAAACAGTTTTTGCATATTTCATCAGGGTCACCTTTCTTATTCTATGTAAAAGAATGACAGTTCTGGTATTGCTGGAGGACATGCCATCGGTGGGGTGACCGAAAGGAGATAGCCCTATTTGGGGTGTCCCATCTTGTTTGCATTGATAAAAGAACATTGAAATCAGTGAATGGGGGTCTGCTTTTTTGCTTGACTTTCTGTAATTTAAGGTTACAAACTAATCAAAAATATCTAACTCATCACAGTCATTTAGACTTCAACTTAAAGGGCTGCTTTTTAATACTGCATCAGTTATTTGGCAAAATATATAATATCCACAATTATATCTCGGATGATTATTTATTTTATTTATCTATTTGTAAAATTTACCTCAAGGTAACTCTGAATTACAATCATAAAAGATAAAAACTACATTAAAACATAAATAAGTTAGTACAAAAAGTCAAACACTGCAGCACAATTAAAAGATGGGAAGGCTGGAAGCAGTGATGTGGGATCTGTTGTTAATTGATCAACAACCTCCACTGTGATGTTTCCTCATTGGAACCCCAAGCTAACTAGACTGGCAGAGCTAGGACTTTTGGTCCTTAAGAAAAGTTAGGGGGGTTGGAGTCGACCTCATTCGGGGAAGTAAGAGTGGGCAAATGCAATGGCAGAGAAGGCCCTTCTCCTGGACCCCACCAGCCAGAATAACTGGGGCCCGCAACATGCTTCTGCTGAACTGGCATGCATTACAAAAACCTGTTAGAATACTCCATGTTGCAGCTACGCTAATGTTGGAGGATGGGAAGGTGATATGGATTCCATCTCTCTAATCTGAAGTTCAATCTGACCTTTTGAAAAATTGTAAATGCTTGTGGGTGCTACATTTTGGTGGCTGGGATAATGAAGAGGGTACACCATCTGCTCACTATATTTCCCGAGCTATCTGTGTTGATCTCTGGTGTACCATTGGATTTCCCTGGACTCCTTGCTTTGAGATATTTCAGGTTTCATATTGAGGATATGTTTGAAAAGAATCCAAAAATTGCACTTGTGTAAAAATTGTGGATAAGTTGCTGGCAGCTGCAAATATATATAGAAATTTGTGGATAGCTTGCTAAGCTGCAAACTATAGGAATCATGATTAAATCAAAACAGTAGGAAGGTTTGATACTGTTTTTTAAAATCCTAGTCAATATAGAGCCTAACTATCTGCTAGCGTACTTTTCCCATAATAAACCTGCCTGTCTCCTCAGATCAACTAGAGAAACTCTTTTGAAAAAAAGGAAGATCTGGAGGTTTGTCTATCCAGTACATGGCAAATGGCTCTTACTGATGCCCTCCATCAGTAGCATACATTCTCTAAGAAATTACTCTTGTCCCCACCACCAAGAGGTTGGTAAAAACATTTCATTCCTGTCAATTTAATTGTCAATTTATTTTATTTTAATGTTTGCTTTGCCAAATTTTAATTACATTATTTTAAATAAACTTATATATTTATATTGTTGAAAGCTTCTATTATTGCTAGAGGGTAGATTGGTGTAGAAATCAATCAGTCAGTGCTTTCCCTCTTCCCGTTCAATGTTTTTTTTGAGGAAACATCTGTGAAGAAAGTATCAGTGGACAAAATTGTAGAGTTCATGAATGCTGAATTAATTTGGAATAAACCCTTAGCAAATTAATAGGAAACCAGATAAAAGCTTCCAATACTCACTTTATACAAAACAACTACATCCACTATGTAAATCATTTTGAATGTGGACCTGTTTACACCCATTGCTCTATATAGTATATTTTTAGCAGAAACAAGCAATTTTGTCATGAGATTTTCAGTATAAAGTAATTATGTGGCTACAGATTGCCCTTTGGCTGTTTCTGAATGACGGTCACATCACATGGAAACCAAAACAAATACCATGTTGAATGTTCTGTTCAGTGTTTAATATCTGAACAGGCTCAACTATTGAACCAGCTTTGTGCCAAAAGTTCCCCTTCAATGTTCCCAACTTTAATTTTATTATGAAAAAAGTATTCTTCTTTCTCATTTTCAAGTTACTTCAAAGGTATTTATTTTTAGAATGTCTTTGAGATGTAGTACTGATAGCAGAGGATGCTGTTGCATTTATTACAGGGTTCTTCATCACTCTGCAGCCTGCCTGTTTTCAAAAGGAGTAAGTTTGCTCACTTCACTTGGAATTTGTGACTCCATAAAAGAGAAGTTTAGTTGGTTGAGGAGAAAAGTTAGGACACTCACAGTCATTCTGCAGTGACTTCCTAAAGAAGGTAAGTTACAGAATTCCATAGCAGCCATCTTTTTCCATCAAATTTATCATTTGCCAAGATACTTGATCTGTAGGATGTTTCTATATGCTAGCCATTTTTAATTTTTTGCAGCATAAACAAGAATTCAGGCATCTTAACGATTATTTGATTTGTTATAATATACAGTTTTGTGTAGTATGTAAGAAGGTTTGGAAAAGTCCTTATTTGATTGAATGCTACTTCCAGGCCCTATTCACCCTAATATGGTATTTCTGTAAATGTAAGTCTAATACTTGAAACAAGCAAAGCAAATTTTAATAGCAAGAATAGTTTTTATAATATTTATTTTAGTACCAATGAAGCATGAATAAAGCTATATTTAATTTAATAATAATAATAATAATAATAATAATAATAATAGTAGTAGTAGTAGTAGTAGTAGTAGTAGTAGTAGTAGTAGTAGTAGTAAAGGTGGAAGGGACCTTGGAGGTCATCTAGTCCAACCCCCTGCTCAGGCAGGAAACCCTATACTATTTCGGACAAATGGATGTCCAGTCTCTTCTTAAAACCTTCCAGTATTGGAGCATTCACCACTTCTAGAGGCAGGTTGTTCCACTGGTTAATTGTTCTAACTGTCAGGAAGTTTCTCCCTAGTTCTAGGTTGCTTCTCTCCTTGATTAGTTTCCACCCATTGCTTCTTGTCCTGCCTTCAGGCTCTTTGGAAAATAGCTTGACTCCTTCTTCTTTGTGGCAGTCCCTGAGATATTGGAACACTGCTATCATGTCCCCTCTCATCCTTCTCTTCATTAAACTAGACATACCCAATTCCAGCAGCCGTTCCTTATATGCTTTAGCCTCCAGTCCCCTAATCATCTTTGTTGCTCTTCTCTGTACTCTTTCTAGAGTCTCAACATCTTTTTTACATTTTTTAAAGTTCTATTAACTTTCTACCTCTATTCTTTTTTCCCTACCCTGCATTAATTCCTTTCATAATGTTGATATAGTAAGGTGTTTTCAGGTTTCATTTTAAAATAAAATTAACATTTATTTCAATGTAGAGTCCTAAAGTTTTTTGCCCTCAGTTTAGCCATGCTCCAATATTGCGAGAAAATATGGATTTTAAAAGAAAACACCGTTTTTGTTAAATGGGAAGTATGCAATGAGAAAAAGGCTGAAAGGAGCTTTGTCCTGCAGCACTTGTCTGAAATGCTTTAAAGTGATACAAAAATGCTTTATAGAGGTAAATCACATCATATATTTCCTTTCAGTGAAGAAAATCCAGTTCCGTCAATGACACAAATACCTTTTACAGTAACTTTTTTTGTATAAGTCTAATAGTGATCGGGATTTTATACATTTATTAATGTTCAGAGCACATTAGAAATGACATTACAAAATTAAGTTTGGTTTTCTATTCCTTTATTCATGATTGCCAGTACGGAAATTACTGTTTTCACAACAACAAAATATTGAGATGATATTCCAACTGAGCTGTTTACCATAGTCATTATAAAGACTCTAAGTCAGTGATGGCGAACCTTTTAGAGACTGAGTGCCCAAACTGCAACCCAAAACCCACTTATGCATCGTCGAGTGCCGGATGGGTGTGGCCCATTGGGTAGGCATGGCCCGTGGTTGCGGTGGTAACGGCAGACTGGGTGGGACTAAAAAGTTCAATCAATCAATTCCAACTTTGCAAGTTCTTTTTTTTCCCCGCAAGAAGTTGAAATTGACTGATTGAACCTTTTTTTTTTTTTGCACACGGCGGCGGAGGCCTAAAGCGAAAAGGTTTTATAAAACCCAGCTGAAGGCCTAGGACTGGGGCGACGGCGCGCGTGCCCACAGAGAGGGTTCTGAGTGCCGCCTCTGGCACCCGTGCCATAGGTTCGCCACCACTGCTCTAAGTCATTTAACTTAATTTTTTAAATAATAACAAATACATAATTTTATGCTTGCTTATATTGAACACCATTCCAATTTTTATGCATGTTCCTTCACTTTTAAAATGTGGAACTGTTCAATGCGCCCTTTATATCTAATTGCTGTAGATAATTTGGAACCTTGAAAAAAGTTGTCCCTAACTTAAGCTCACATGTTTTATTTGTCTTTATCCCACCTCTTCTCATGATTCAATCTATTTACAACATTTCTAATACAAAACTTTCATTAACCATAAGAAGGTATCTTTTCTTACCCCATAATTTCTAGGCTTGATGCCACATATGAACGAATATATGAACAACAATATCATGTATCCTAATATCATAATACTGAATTTGCTGTCAAAAGGGATACTTGAAGCTTCTGTCATATTTTGATTCATTGATACTCTAATAGAGAGTTCTAAAAGTACTTTCTGGTTTGGAATGCACATGGCATATGAATTAAAATCAATTTAGGTAATTAGAGCGGTCAGATGAAAACACCGTAAGATGACCATACTATAATAAGATTGAATCGCCTTTGATTCGTTTTTCTCAGCTCTTTATGTATGATATGCAGATTAGATGTACTGCTGTTCAGCATCTAGCGAAGTTTGCCATGATGAACAAAATTATCATAGAAATCAGTGTTACTATCATATTATATTAGCAAAGTATATTTTATTAGCGTTTGTTATGATAGTCTATTCTGAATAATTTCCAACTAAAAATTTACATGGTTTTGTGATATAGGCTAGATGTTGTCAAATCATTTATCTGATCATTTAGTAACATTTAGTAATACTATAAAAAGCCATAGTTTAAAGTTAAAGAATTATTGCTTTGTTTTATGTATAGTCACGTGTATAATTCATGAAAGAAAATTGTTTGATTAAATGAACTATAAAGCTCTACTTCTACTTCAACCACAATGTTATATGTAAGTAAACAAGGTTCTAGATTTTTTAAAATCTAGCCCTATGCATTTAGACTTCTGTACCTCAGATTTTCCATACTAAGGCCTCGACAGAGAGGTAGAGGAGCTGCATATTGTTAGGGATGGGTCAGAAGTGCAGGATTTGGGTGCCCTAATGATGTGAGATGTTTTCTTATTAAGCAATGTGTAATGGAGAATAAATAATGTTAACTCAAGAAAGTGCTCTTGCAATAATTTGAGATAGCAATATGAAATCACATAGAATTAAACATATTCTTGGAACATTTTTAGATGGGAATTTGAAACCAGACAGAATGAAACATGAAGTATCTTCCTCCTTGTTTCAGTGAAGAGTAACAGTTCATGATTACTAGCCACCTTGATTCAATAGATAATATCTTTCAGCTCCAAATATGATAATTAGACAGTTCATTAGGTATCAAACTAATTTCTCTGCAAACTATCTTTGAGCTCAGTTCAATATTTTCTTGTTATTTATTCAGTCCACATTTGCCTCTACCAACTAAAAACACACCATAATATAGCTGCTGATTGACCTCTGAATGAGCCCATGAAATTACTTCTTTTAATATTGATTTATTAAGAACATTTATATAACTGCCCAACTCACTTATGCTGACTTTGTGTGGCTTACAGAAATAAACCCCAATATAAAACTTGATAAACTACCAATCCCCTGGTGACTATAATCAAACAGACCACTTTATGAACTCCATGGTATCCTGGGACCCCAGGCTTCAGGGCCTTTAAAAGTGTCAAAGTGGGAGCCAATCTTATTTCCACAAGGATGATACTCTACAGGAGGGAAACATCACGGAGAAGGCCCTTATTTTTGGTCCCACAAGAACTTTAAAGAAGGGACCCATAACATACGCTGCCTTTGAACTCTGCTGGGTCGGGTAGATATAACTGGGAAAAGATGGTCCTTCATATACTGTAACTTGGCCGCAGGTGTCCGCTAGTGTTTTTCATTCTCCATGACACAGTGGCAGATATTCAAATGTTTGGAAAGGATGGAAGATGTTGACTCATACTGGGAGTATAAAAATGAAATTGAAGATTACATACATTTCATGGACATGTGTTGCTCAGCTATATTCTCTAAAGATAGTGATGAGCAAATATGGAGACAGAAAAACATTCATCTGTGGAAAACAATTTAATAAGCTACAGCTCAAATTGCTATATATTTATTCCTGAAGTAAGTATTTTCTTATTTCTTAGCAAGTGAGAATTGGACTTCATTACGCAGCACCAATTAAGGTATAATTCATAAACATATCACCCATATTAATCAACTTGTAGTTGAGATGGGTGGTAAATAAATTTAATAAATAGATAAATAAAAAAATAAAATCATGATAGCAGTGAGTTTCTAGGCTCTCAGAGTATGTAAAGGAGAGTTTTATAGACTGCAACATCCCCAATAGTCTTCATATTTTTTCTTTTTTTCTTGATGAAATATTACCCCAACAAATTAATAATAAATAATGAATTAAATGGAATATGATAACCAGTTTTCATATTTTTAAGAATTTACTTTCCTTGTTTTATAGAATGCAACATCCCCAATAGTCTTCATGTTTGTTTTTTCTTGATGAAATATTACCCCAACAAATTAATAATAAATAATGAATTAAATGGAATATGAGTTTTCATATCTTTTTAAAAATATGTATTTTCCTTATTGTATTTTTGTCTTTTATTTTCCTCATTTAGTTATATGAACTACATTCAATAGCTTCAAAGAAATAAACCTCTGACACTCACCAATAGTCCAATATTCAGGAAAAAAATAGGCTATATGTAATCTTATTTACAAACAAAAAAAGCATATTGCTTAAAGATTTGGCCACTGCCTCGTTGATTATTTTATGAAACTATTTCTTAATTTAAAAAAAACAGATAATGGCATAGTTTGTATTAAAAGACATCTAGCTAGAGGTAATAAAGTGCTATTCTTTCACCTCTGAATTCTTGGAAAATTCCTTTCACCTGCTCTATATGTTTCAGGTGTATCTATGTTTAATTAATGGATATGTTACTATGGCATTTAATGTGCCCAATTTTTCAGCTTAATTTTCTGTGCCGCAGTTATTTTAAACTTGGCTGATTGGCTGGCTTCTGCCATGATCTAATCACTTTGCCACACTGATTGGCCTATTGATTGCATTATAAACGTCAATCCTTTTGCAGAGAAAACAAAGTTGATGTGCCATTGTTGATGCCATGCTCTGAACTCAACCAACAAGAT
>NW_015386475.1:841011-848921 GCF_001527695.2 Protobothrops mucrosquamatus
AGATCTCTGACATTCCAACTATTCCAGCTTGATACGCACTGAAGATAATGTGCAAGAGATAGGTTCCAAAATAGCTGTGATTCTTATCTTAAAAAGCTGATTAATATGCTGTGTTTTTATTAACATAGGCATAGGACAGACCACATGATTCTAAATAGCATTCCAAACAAGTTCCTGTCCCCCCCAGCTTCTGATGTCTGAAGCACCCATCTTTTATTATTCAGTTGTATCTCAGGCTTTGATGATTCAGTGGTCCTTCTGAACTTTCTTATGATTTCTCTCTGCCAATTTCTTTGTTATGCAGCAGCACATCATGGAATTCCTCTTGCATCATTTTAATTTGCTTTCAAAGGTAACCTTAAGTTACTTTTAAGTTTAGATGGTTTCTTTCTATCCATCTCCTTAATAAAAGTAGTCCTCACTTAATGACCACTCATTCAGTGACAGCTCAAAGTTTCTGTGGCACCAAACCATGGAATTATGACTGATAATTGAAGTTTCAGCTGTCACAGGATCCTCATGGTCACACAATCATGATCCAGGTGTTCGGTGACAGGTTTGCAATTACAATCTTCTAGTGTTCCACAGTCACGTAATTGCCATTTGAGACTTTCACTGCTGGCATCCAAAAAGCAAACTTAATTGGGAAACCAATTGCAAATGGCAACCATGTTACATAACACTTAATAACCATGTTGCTTAGCAATGGAAATTCTGGTCCCAGTTACCATCATTAACCAACGACTACCTGTAATAGCTCTTCTCTGGTTGGGGAAGTGACAGAGGCTTAGAATGGAGCAGTTGGCAACATTCTGAGTAACTATCCAACTATGTCTGCCATAGAAATGCATTAGGGAAACTTTATGGGATTTCTTTTTCTCTACAGCTACCAGCCTGATGCAGCCAATTGTGGCCCTGTTCTGTTTACTTTCAGGAAGCTATCCTGCTGAAAGATGGAGTTCCAATTCCAATTTTTATATAATTTATGTTGGGTGGAAAAAATATTTTAAAAAATATCCTGAAAGGATGTTTCAAAATGGGTTAGCAAAAGCGAAGGAATGCCAGATTTCATAGGACAGTTGAAAGTGGCAGATTTGTATTGGAATAAGGAGTATAAGCAGGAATATTATAATTAAATAAAAAACTTATAAACTTCAGAAAAAGAGTTCAAATTTCACCAAATTCACTTCAAATTCACCATGGGGAAATGTGTGTGGCTATACAATTTCGTTATGACTTATTTATATCTTCCATTTTTGTTTTTGCTATAATTTATACAGAATAATTTATCTGATAAATGGATATTCTATACTTGACTGTTCTGATATAACAGATGCTCCTATGACATAAAGACAGCTAAAAATAAGCATGTATATATGTATATTTTTAGATATGGTGAACAATATTCAAATAAATGGTACGGTTCTTTATTAGATCATAAGGTTGTCATCTCATATATAAACTTACTTCAAAATAAATTCAACTTACTTGTAACTCATACAGTATGAGTTGGTAAGATCAGTGAATGATTGTAAAATTGTATAGTTGTATTCAGCATCAAAGAAACTAAACTTAATTTTTGCAAAGTAATAGTGATGACATAGGCAAGTAAATACAGTGGTGTAGTTTGAAGACCATAAGTTCTTCCAAAAGGTAAACTAAGCAGCTTCCAAAATGGTGGGTAGGAAATAACAATGTTAATGAGAAAAATTAATTCAGGTATGAAATTTAAACCTAATTAGAATCAAGTAAAAATTAATTATTTTAAATTAGATTTATGCTGACTTGGACTGATCAACCCACACCAGGTGTCAGTGTAACACATCTCAAACTTGCAAATCTAAAGATTAACGATTTGACTTTGATGTTTGATGCTCTAAGTAAATTTTCTTAAATGTTTTGTCTGCATAGGGGAGGAAAAATATTTCATAAGTTATACAACAAAAATATGATCCACAGGAAGCTCAAGGATTTGGAGTTCTTCATTAATTTATGTAACCATTTAAATTCAAGTTCTTTGCTCTAGGATGAAATCTATGATATAAACTGATCATCCAGGTCAGTTAACAAATTTGGAATTAAATCAAGATTATCAAGATTATGTTTTCAATCGTGATTTATTTTTAAGTTGTCTATTGAATTCTATGTATATGAAAATGACATGTATTTTACAACACAAAATTATCTTTTCACAGGTAAATTATCTCTTTTCTTATATATTCAAATGTGCATATCAGTTGAATTTTTCATGTATATATTTTTTTTACAAATGTGTGTTTGTGTGTTTGTTGCCATGTCTTGTTTTTACCACTCATCTTACAACAGTAAAGCATTAAAAAGCAAACAAAATATCTCACTCTGAATTAACTGGACATCAAGTATCCTTAGTATATATACAGAGGAACTCTAGGGTTATAAACTTCTTGCTGCGAATGGCCCTCACTCCAAATCATTGCATCCCTAGGTGGATTAATGTTTGGTTGTTGACAAACATTGGAATAATATAGATTCGTAGATGCAGCCACTAGAAAAGAAGGATAATGAAATAATAACATAGTTCAAATTTCTTCCACATATTTTGAAACAATCGAACAGTCCTGTTATATTTATAGCCCCATATTGGCATTAAAAATTATAGAGAAGACAATCATAACATTTAAAAACAATTAGAAGAAGATATTTAACAAGAATTTAATAAAACAGTATCTTATTTAGCTTCCTGAAACATTTCCATTTATCTCAAATAAATGTTAGAAAATTCTTGTCAGGTAGCTTGTCTGAAAGAATAGACTGCTTTTTCTCTTTCTCTATGGAATTCATGTTTTTTTAATGTGAAATGTACTTATGAGAAATTTACAAATTATACTCATGAAAGCTAAAGGAAGGTCAATGGGAATGTTTCTCTTAGGGTTCAGTATAATAGTATACTAGAGTAGAAAGTTTCATATTTAATGTCCCTATTAGGTCTCTTATATCCTGAACATTTGCCCTGGGGACTGTATTTTTTTTAAAGAAAGTAAGTTTTCCCAGTGTTGATTTCTTGGCAGGACTTGTGATGCATATCATAGAAGTGGCCTTTTCCATGCATATAAACCTAACAATATTGATGAAAAGAGATGATATTTTCTAAATATCTGGAGGAACCCTTTAATAACACGTTGGCTTGTTTTAATTACCTATATTTCACCTGAAGCTGGGAATTGCATGAAAGTTGACAATGTAATGCTTTATAATATGTAATTCTGGTAAATAGTTTGGCATTTAATGTAAAAACAAGTAACTCTCATTTATACAGCATAAATTAGCAGTTCCTTAGAAGAGGAGACCTTATATGCCATTTTTGCAAACGTTATGTTTAATTTTACAAAAATTATGCTGGTTTCACCATTTGTAAATGTTAGCAATGTATTAGAAATATCTTTTGTTCTCATGGAAACAAATGAGAAAATAATGTTTATGTTAATTTCCATAGTAATTTTAATGAGTTCCTGGAAAATGATAATCATATTATTTCATATTGCTATATTTTTATTTATATTTCTAAATCCCCACATTTACAATATATTTTTAAATGAACATTTAAAATGTAAATGGTAATATGGGGTACAACGAGCCCAAAGAAATTGAATGCATAAAAGAATCAATGTTCTGATGAATAATTATTTAATAAATGATATCATGTTTTATGTATTGTGATCATATTAATACATAGCCACTATTCTTCTATGCTATTCTTTATATCTCTTCATTTTTTATTTTAATAATTCCAGAAATAAAGCATTAGATATGAGTTAGAGGAGAATCAGTTTTTAAAAATACAGGCCAATTCCATTTATGCAGTTTTGGTAGATTAATATTAAAAAAAAACACAAAAGATTTCTGTTGGGATTTGCTGGTCCAAATCCATTTTCTTTTCAGTATATGAAATGACAGTGCATTCTTGATGTCCCAATATTAATTTGTCAGGCATGCATGTATATTCATTTGCCAAACATCAACCATTTTGGGAGATTTCTATTAGCTTGTCTCAGACTGCAGGCAAGCTAAATTTCTCTAACAGGCATCAATTCGATGTATTAAATGCTGGTTCTGCCCTAGAAGATATATTGATTTTTTTTCTCAGCAAAGTGACAAATACCATTTTCATGACCATAATAGAGATTGATTACAATTTTATGGAACACAGGGGGAGTTGATCTTGGTGAGACAGCTTGAGGGCATATCAAAATTGAAGAAAATCATTTGGATTAATAAAGAAATTAATTAATTCATGGGCTGCTGATAAAGCATTAGAAAGACAATGGAAACTACAACATGGTCATTCAAGAACACTGAAGTAAATTCAAATGTATCTAACATTGCTAGTGACTAAAAAATTAGGACAATTGTAAAGATGATATTGCTTAACCCTATTTATTTTTTTTAATTTAAAAATGCTATGCCGTAAATAATTGCTTGTTTTAATGTGGCATGAACTTTCCAAGGCAGTAACATAGATGAATCAAGAGGATATATATATATACAAAGATAGAGATACTATTGTAGATAAACTATATATCATGATTATATGTTAGTCCTTTATCCCCATATATCTATGGATAGCTTCTCACTTCTGTTTGTTGTTCTCAATTTTTGTGGAAAACATTTTTTTTTATTTTTTCGTTTGTCTGTGTCTGCCTGCCTGCCTGCCTGCCTGCCTGCCTTTCTTTCTTTCTATCTATCTATCTATCTATCTATCTATCTATCTATCTATCTATCTATCTATCTATCTATCTATCTATCTATCTATCTATCTATCTATCTATCTATCTATCTATCATCTGTCAAGTTGGGCTAATGAGAATGACTGGCTTAAAGTCACCCTATGGCTTTCATGCCTATAGAGTACTAAAACTCACAATCTGTTTTTTAGACTAGCACCTTCACCACTACACCAAACTCTATCACAAATTTACAGATTTTCTGCATTCAGACATAACATGGACAAGTGATTTAGTGTTACAAGAATTTACAATTCCTCTGAGTTCAAGCATTCTTCCAACCCTTCCAACTGCAGTATCACGCAGTTCAAAGAAGCAATGTGATTTATCAAGTTTTGCCAGATCAAGGTGATAAATATTAAATATTAATAACATTTTTGGAGTTGCTAAAATCCCCTATTTCAAATTAAAATCAGCCATAGTTCTTCTATAGGTTGAAGAATGGCAAATTGCAGTTACTCTAAAATGGAAGAAAAGAGTTGATAAGCAGGCTACAAGAAGAAGGAGAAGACTGTTCAGAGGTTGAATGCAAAGTGTGAGCTGGCCCAAGTGCGCCAAATACAGAAATTTAGAATGCTGATGGAACATGTCCAGATTTTCACACAAGTTCACCGAAAATAATGCTGCTTCTCCCCATCCTCTAGGCCAGGGGTAGGCAACCTTGGCTCTTTTATGACTCGGGGACTTCAATTCCCAGAATTCCTGAGCCAGCTGTGCTGGCTCAGGAATTCTGGGAGTTGAAGTCCCCGAGTCATAAAAGAGCCAAGGTGGCCTACCCCTGCTCTAGGCCCTTATCAGTTAATTGAAAATGGCTGTCTAAATGGTATTAGATTTGCCTATCTGTGAACAAAAACAACCTTTTTCCTTATTAGAGGCAGCCAGAATCCAACAGAGGCTTCATGTTGAATAAAAGGAACAGTGTAATCCTAGCATCATTTCTCAACCTTTGATAACAGACCATATTAATTGGTAATCATAGTACTTTATAAGCCATGCATGTGGCTTGATTTGTGAAAAACAACAAATGTGACTCATGGAACATATGTGCTAAGTATTCATGGTTACAAGAGATTGTGGGGAAAGGGAATTACTGAAGAAACTTATTGTCACTTCACCAAACCAGTGCTATTTGGAATTCTACTGAAATAAGACTAGCTCTCTTTGGATTATATTGTATGCTTGGTTATCCTTTACAAAAATTCAAATTTAGTGGGAAATGAAATGTAGGTAATAAATTCACTAGGTAATTTTATAATGACATTCTTTGGTCAGCAGAATAATGTCTACATGCTTAGCACAAAACATTATCATGACATGTAGATAACAAGAAGTTTACATTGGTTATTAAAGTTAAGTAATGTTTCAGTGAATGAAAAAAGTATTCATTGCTAAATTCAATTTTATTGTTATTATTATCCAAAGCAACTGTTACATTTTCTGCTCTGTAGACAAAAATACTAAAATTCTAAAAATCAGAATACAGCCTTTTCTAATTTAGTGACCACAATCACTTCCAACAACTTGTCTGTTAACCAAAAGATCCATAAGTGAACACATGACAGAGAGAAAGGGAAGACCACTGGTTGTTGCCACCTCATTTAGATAAATTTCTCTGATATAGTATCCTGTGCCTGATATGGTTTTTTTTTTAATTCTTTTCTCACTTCACACAGCAGAGAGATTGTTTAAACAAGCTATTGCTTCCTGAACTGTTTTTCTCCATAGCTCAGCAGGTCCGTAAAAAGTTAACAAGCTCAACACTGTGAATTAATTAGTTAGAACCTTCCAACAGCAGACAATGCTGCCTGAAACTGACAAGACCTTAATCGGTTTTGCACTGAAGGCTTTTGTTGTAAATAGGATCATTGAATGGAAAATTATTTTTATTACCATTTATATTACCATTGTATTTGTGAATGTTACTAACTTAGGCAGTTGCTAAATGTATATGATATTTGATACACAATGAATTTGAAAGACCTACAAACTGTTTTTTAAATCTGGTTAAGAAGAATTTAGTTTTTAGAAGACAGAATTAAAGGGCTGCAAGGGACCTCAGAGGTCTTTAGTCCAACCCCCTCTCAAGGTAGGGGGCCTTATATCATATGGGTCAAATAGTTGTCCAGTCTATTTTTGAAAACCTCCAATGGTGGAGCACAAACAACTTCAGGAGGCAAATTGTTCCATTCATAAATTGTTCTCATTGTCAGGAAATTTTTCCTTAGTTCTGTGTTGGATCTCTCTTTAAAAAGCTTCCATTTATTACTTTCTGTCCTCCCTCTGGTGCTTTGGAGAATAAGTTGGCCCCCTCTTCTCTGACAGCCCCTCAAGTACTGGAAGACAGCTATCATATCACTCCTAATCCTTAGGCTATAAGCACCTAGTAACCATTCATCATACGATTTAGCCTCCATACCCCTCATCATCTTTGTTGCTCTTCTTTGCACATTTTCTAGGATTGCAGCACCAGAACTAGATGCAGTATTCCAAATGTGGCCTCACTAATGTGGTAGAAAGCAGTACTATCACTTCCTGTGATCTCAATGCTATCCCTCTGTTAATGGAGCCTAGGACTGTATTTGTTTTTTTGGCAGCTGCAGTTCACTATTGGCTCATACTGGTCCACTAGGACACCTAGATCCCTATCACAGGTACTACTATTGAACTAGGTACTACCTATTCTATACTTCTGCATGTGGTTTTTCCTGCCTGTGTGCAGAATCTTATTTTTCTCACCACTGAACTGCAGTTTGTTGGATAGGGCCCATTACCCAAGTCTGTCAAGATATTTCTGAATGTTGAGTCTATCTTCCAAAGTGTTAAAAATTCCCCCCAGCTTGGTGTCATCTGCAAATTTGATGAGTTCCCTTTCTATCCCCTTATCTAGATCATTTATGAAGATGTTGAAGAATATTGGGCTCAAGACAGATCCTTGAGGCATCCTACTGCATACTTTCCTCCATGTAGATGTAGGTCCATTGAGGGCTACATGCTGGCTGCGGTTGGTCAGCCAGCTGCGAATCCATCTAGTGATGATGCTGTCTAACTCACATTGCTCTGACTTATTTATTTATTTATTTATTTATTAGACTTATATGCCGCCCTTCTCCCCACAGGACTCAGGGCGGCTCACAGCATATTAAAACAGTA
>NW_015386475.1:849021-895381 GCF_001527695.2 Protobothrops mucrosquamatus
AAGCCATGTCTTGAGGGCGCGGCGGAAAGCTAGGAGATCCGGAATCGTCCGGATCTCGGGGGGTAGTTCGTTCCAGAGGGTGGGGGCACCCACAGAGAAGGCCCTCCCCCTGGGGGTCGCCAGCCGACATTGCTTGGCCGACGGCACCCTGAGGAGGCCCGCTCTGTGGGAGCGTACCGGTCTGTGAGAGGGAATCTGTAATAGGGTGTGATCTCCTTTTGTCAAATGTCTTACTGAAGTCCAAATATACTATGTTCACAGAATTTCTGTGAATCCATTAATTTAATCACTTTATCAAAGAAGGAAATAAGATTTGTCTGATAAGCTCTGTTTTTAACAAACTGGCTTCTAGTAATCACCTTGTTTATTTCTATTTGCTCATAAATCCGCTGCTTGATTATCTTTTCTATGATTTTCCCAGATATTGATGTCAAACTGATTGCCTATAATTTCCTGGATTCGTTCCTTCCCCCTTTTGTAGATTGACACCACATCAGCTCTTTTCTAGTCTTCTGGTAGTTTTTTCTCTGTCCCCTAATTATTCATTTAAATGCTTACTATTTCCAGCACAAACACATTTGTTTTATAAAAATTAGGTACATGATGCACATTAAATCACTGTGTCTAATTTGGTATTTTGTGCCTTGAACCGGATAAAATTTAAGTGTATTTAAAATTTTAAATACACTTTTAAATATACAATTGCAATGCATTCCTTAATTATTTTTTAAAACTATCAATGTAATTATATGAAGCATTCTGCCCAATTTTCTAGTCTCTCTCCATCTGTGATAAAATGCAGTAATGCCCAATAAAGTTAGTTGTATACATTTTATTATAAATTTGGGGGTTTAAAGGGCTTTTACTGAAATGGTTTAAGATCACATTTTAGAAATGAATTTCTCTAACAGTGCTAGCTTCTGCAACCCTGTTTGATATGGTTTGATTATTCTAGAAATTGCTAACTACTTGTTGTATTTATGCTTGGTAAATATAAATCAAGTTTGTGTGAATGTAATTTTGAGCAATTAATGTTGTGATTGCTTGTTAAAATGATCCATTCCCCACTTCATTTATTTATGATTTATATGATGTATTGAGAATTTGGCCATGTGGTTACTGAATATTCAAACACCTGAATCTGTAATAGGTGAAGGGCTCTCACACAAGCCTCTTTAGATTTATTTATCGTGGACCAATTACTAATTGAAGGTAAACAATCCAAGGACTTGTATTTGCAGACAGAAGATAACAGGGAAATCGAAGGTATCAGCTGAATACAGATCTATAAAGAGATTCTGTCAGCTAAAAAAGAATAAAATATGTGATTGCAGATATCACTCCCTCTTTCTAAAAGAGTAACAAAAGCAGCTGTTGCCACATTAGTGTGAAAGAAAATATGGGATAAAATGAAGAAATACATAGTGCAATTTGATTTGTGTCTACCCAGTTTTAAGTTCCATAAACTGGTTAAACAGTTTAGTTACCTTAGAATTATGGATAAGAAGTCAAGTCAGTTTGTATGTGTTTTATTTATTAATGCATTTATGTCCTGGACATAGGTGTTCCCTGAGTGCATAAGGCCCAGTTTCAGTCCTATAACAAGCATCCTGTGAGGTGGATTGGATTGTAAAATACTAAAGTCAGGTTTGACGTTGAGTAGAGTTAGAACCTTAACCTCCCCATTTCTATATTATATTATATTATATTATATTATATTATATTATATTATATTATATTATATTATATTATATTATATTATATTATATTATATTAATTATATTATACTATACTATACTATACTATACTATACTATTATATTATTAATTATAATATAATATAATATATTATTACTATACTATACTATACTATACTATACTATACTATACTATACTATACTATACTATACTATACTATACTATACTATATTATTAACATTACATCGCCATGCTACGCTACGCCACTACACTACATTACTCTACACTACACTACACTATACACTGGCTTGCAATACAGTGTAGCACCTAAATACACTATATCTTTATTAAACAATCTAAGTATTAGGGACAAAGGAATAGCACATTAGAAACCACAAGATTAGTTGCAGCTTAATTCATGGTTTTTAAAAAACAGTTCAAAATAAATGCTACCCAATTCAATTTAGGTCCTGAGTTTCACTTGACATTTGTACCTCCAGTCAATACAAATAGTGTAATTTTATTTCTTTTAAAAACTGGAAAGGGATAACATACAGAGATGTCCTGAGAAAAAGAATAGAAATAAGTGAAGAGGTTTTTGAATTATTGCCTGTTAAATTCTTATTTTTAAAAAAAGGCAAACAATAGACATTTTTGATCTCTGCATAAATATTTACAGTTTTCTGAAAGATTGTGTTTGTGTGGGGAGAGGATTGTGTAACAAATGACCTTTAAAATGTAGGGTTGTTAAAAAAATAATCCCTAATATTTGGCAGGCATCTTTAAAAACACAGCACATATTGTGAAGATATCTCTTGAAAAACAATCTGCTAAATTACACCTGGAATTCTGATTCAGATTTACAGATTTACAGAAGTCTCACTGAAACCATCATCTTAATTACATTGATTAAAGTTTTGTAAGTTTCAGTGGTTTTATACATTGAGATCTAAGCCAATCTCTGAAATCATCCAGAGTTTATAATTAGTTTATGATTTTCATTGTTTTAGAGGGATAATTCCTATTGAACATAGTGGAATCTTCCTCCTATAAACATCTTATCAAGAGGAGCATGCTGGCAGAGGAATATGTGTGTGTGTTTGTAGAAAATTCCATTTTTCCATCATTACTAATACCATATCATCTATTGATTAAAACTTTTTTTTAAAAAAAATCAACTTACAATCACACAGACTAAAATAAATATGAATGTTCAGAGCAATAATACCCTGAAAGACTGACTTGGATATTGCAACAAAATTGAGATGGGTCAAATGTATACAGTTACCCAATGATATTATTACTGAAATACTGGCAGGTATGCTATGATGAAAAATGTTAATACATGGATAGTTCCTAAGGCACAATGATAACACTTTTGTATTTTTATTTTTTACTAAAAAAATGTGAAATTGGATTTAAGGGACAAAAATATTGCATCATTAAACAGAAGTTTTCTCTAATTTACCATTTCGTTTCAAAAGAAAATATATACGTTTGGGACACTTTTTGTGAAAGCAGGTCTTTACTGCATGAGTAGCTATTTTTCTTTCCAGATGGTTTTCCTGTAGGTTTGACTGTAGAATAGCAGGTGTACCATTCCAAAGTGTCTTTACAAGTGGCTCAGCAGGATCTCTGCCGTACATCCACAGGAGACTGCTCATCTGTTTAATCCTTATATTTTAGTCAACCTTCCTTATTATGTGTGCAGGGCTCTGACGCTCAGCTGGATTTTGACACTCAGAATGAATTGATGGAGCTCTTTGATCTTTCCAGTGTATTGCTTCTGTTTCATCTTTCATCTTAATGCATTCTCTTTCCTCACACTTTATTTTAGCTTTATTTTTCCATATGAATTCATCAATTTTATTTATTCTGCTTTATCTCACAACAGTAATCATTTGGTATGTATGCAGTTTAAAAATATACAAGATGACTAAAAAATGTAAGTTCGTTGAGAATAAACATTTTACAGGAACCAAACGTTTACATGAGAACAGGAAACGTTTCTTAAAATATACAATTAATTGCACAGATTTGATATACTATTATCAAAATATATATTGGTTTCATTTGCGTCTTTTTTCAGTATATGTATGCACAATAGACATATACATTTGTTTTGGGCACTGTTGGAGTGTTTAAACCAATTAGATTTATATGTAAGAAAGTTTTTAATAATTTTAGCATTGTAGCTTAGTGGAGTAGGGAGTATCCAGTTTATTAAATTATAAAGCTTATAATAAAGAATTGGTTATCTGAGGGTTTGTATTCACTTTATTCTGGCCTTTTTCTTCTGTAATTAGAATATTGCAGTTACTGATACTATTATTCCATGTAATTTATACAGAGGTAAGATAGTCATCAGCTTCAAATAAATATGAAGATTGGCAATAATGTACTTTATTTGCACTGAAGCCAGCATTTCTTTTTTTAAAAAATGGCAGTAGTACAGTTTTATAATCTGTTAGAAAGAATCCAGCTTTGAAAGTTTCTTGAAGGGCTGGGAGCAGAATTTTATAGCAAATTTCCAGATGTCTCTTTTCAGATTTGCATTAGAACTTCAGGTCAAGGACACATCATTCTGCTTTCGAATAAAATATACATGTAGTTGCAGCAGAATGGCCCATGTAGTAGAATAAGTTATAAAATATGATCAACAGTAGAACTTTTCTTCCTTCTTGCTGCAATCTTATAAATGGGTATGTGAAAGTAAAAGACTTATATGAATAAGAATAAGAATCTTATGGCAATACTTTTGAGCACATCTAAAATCTCTCCCAAAACTGTTTTTAATTTGTTTCTTAGATTTTCATCCTTTCTTAAAGAAGAAGTTCAAACTTCCCTCTTCTAGATTTCACCATTACAATAACTCTAACAGATAATTTGATCAGAGAGACAGCTACTGGTTTAAAGTTACCAGTGACCTTTGATGGCCAAGAAAGAACTTGAACCTGATATTATATTCCAACACTTCCTTTCTATGCTTTCAATGCAATCCAGTGGCGGATTGGTAAACAAGTGGAAGTCTCTTTCCATTCACGCCAAAAGAAGAGATTAAGGAATGTAGCTGATACATGCAATATAACTCCATAAAATCAAAATTATGAACAAAGCAAATGGATAGATACAGATATTTCACACATTTTTACTGAAGCAGATTATCAGAATGAACTGGTAATTTTCTGCAGTAGAAATATGGTTGATTTTTTTTTCTTCTATTCAGTTGTGTCTGAAAATTGGAGACTGGATAAATACCTGCAGTTTTCCTACCAAAGTTTTTCAGAAGTGGTTTGCCATTGCCTTCTTCCCAGGATTGAGAGAAAGTGACAGGCCTAAGGTCACCCAGTTGGCTTTGTGCCTGAGGCGGGACTAGAACTCACTCTCCTGCTTTCTAGCCTGATGCCTTTAACCTCTATACCAAATGGGCTCTTAGAAATACTGTTACTGCATGGTAATTGTCCAGGTTTGCAAGTTCCATGTTTCACCAGAGGGCAGGTGGATGTATCTGTGTCTATGCACATATGTATATGAGTTTTAAATGTCAAATATGCTGATGCAGGTAGATAAAAATTTTCAGATCCTAGTATAGTTGTGTACTATAGCATACTGATTAATGAGCTTATACTGGCATTTGTCTCGGAATATTTTTTAGTCTAGGATTAGTATTTAGTAATATTCATTATAGTAAATAGTGATTTGACATTTATCACTCCTTAGATATTTTGAAGCATCCATCTCCAAATTGCAAATATAAATTCATTGATTATTGGGACTTTTTTTTTAAAAAAATAGTATTTTCAGAGTAAAAGCCTAAATTCAATATAATTAAATATATTGTTTCAGTAACATGAATAATGAATATGGGATAATTATCCTTGTTATGGATGCATTAAATTAGTGAACAATTTCTAACATGGCTATAATGTTGAATAAATGTGCAATCCCATTGAAACCCATTGAATGGGAAACCAGTATATCCATGCAATTAATGCAGCTGAGAACTCCAGACCAATGGAATCCCTCCCTCAGTTCCTCTGTAAGATTATTTCTTCTCTTATAGGACTTTCTAATGGAATTTTGAGACTCTGCCTTTACCGGGTAGTAAGCAATTTACATTGTATTTAAAAGTATATACGTAGTATTGCATACTGAATGTCATTTGCTAAATACGTATTAGAAGAATTACAGAATCACAGAGCAAGAAGGGGCTTTTTATATCACTGCATCCAATTTTCTCAGTGCTGGAGTTTAAACTAAAGCTTTCCCGTCGATACTATCAAGCTTCTCCTTGAATAAATCAAGTGAAGGAACCGATCACTTCTCAGAGTAATTGGGTTCCATTTTTCAACTGTTTTACTGTTTGGGAATTTTTCTAACACTGAAATAGCACTGCTTTTCTATAACTTAAATCCATTATTGTGTCTTTCATTCTTTCATTCTGCAGTAGCGACAGCTCTTGAATTTCAACTGTGACATTCTTTCAGATATTTGGAAAGTATTATCATCATATATCCTTGCATGTTTTTCTTATCAAAGCAAGGCCTTCCTAATTTCTTTTATCTCTCTTCAGAGCATTTCATTTCTAGTACTCATTATGAGGTATTTCCAATAATTTGGAAATAATATTTCAGTTGATGCAACCTGGTTTTTTTCAGTCATATCACATATTTAACTCATTCTCAGTATGAAAATAACTGTTATTCCAAGATCTTATTTACAAATATCATAACCCAGTCTAGCATCCCCAAAACTATACCTATTTCCTCAATGCAGAACTATACATTTGTTTCTGTAAAATGTTATTCTGTTGTTTTCAAACGATTCATCTAACTCTCCAGTATCATTTTGCAATCCAAATCGTTAAAAATGTAGAATAGTATTGGACTGAACCTTATGGTACTTGGCTCAATATTTGACAATGATGATCATGAATCATAAATGACAGTTGAATTTTCAATTAATTATCGGGTTTTACACCCTACATTTAATAGAGATCAATGCATAGTTCCACTGTGTGATGGCGGAATTGTGATACTGGGGAATTTACAGAAATCAAGCAATCAATACACAAATTGCACTTGCAATTTTTAGATTTCTGAAACCAAAGGACTGGATTAGGATGACAGCAATAAGGTCAAAAGGAAGCTACTAGTTCCATTCTATTCTAGCATGTATTATGTGGGGAATACTACAGTTTTTGTTACAGCAATGTTCTCAGTGCACTACAATCTGATATTTTGACAGAGAGCTTGATTGTCTCAGGTTATCCTGATAAGTAAGAATTTTAGGAATATTTCACATTATAAGCCTGGACAAGTTGCAGTCAATATTGACAGATCTCTAGTGGAGATCATGGAGGAACAATTGTCCACAGCAAAGCAAAATTTAACCAAGATGAAGACATATACATGACACAACTCTTGGCCTTATATGCTTATGTCCATATATCATTTGTCCTTCCTGGGCCTTCCCTTAGACACCCATGCATGGAGGTCTTTTTTTGTACAAAAAAAAATCTCAAGAACGTTTTGTGTAAAGTGTTTACTATTAATAAAATATCTGGCTGGGTATTATGGGAACTATATTGAAATATGTATGGAATGCTACAAATTGGGAAAGGATGTAATATATGATTACAGATTATTTACATTTTAGATAATAAGTAAGCCATTATTTAATTAACTGTATGCTAATTCTGAGGCACTAACTTTTCACCTGTGGATCATTGGAAATGTAATACCATCCTTTTGGCTATATGTGTAATTTTTTTCAAGACTTCTGTTGTTAAAAACATCTTCCCTTTCTTGAGGATACCATTTATTTTTCCCCATATGTATTTGATTATGCATATATTTCAGCAGTAAAGGTTTTCAGTGAGTTCTTCTTCATTCTATATAGGCTGTATGTGGCAATGATTTTTGTAAAATATGTTCTACTATCTGTGTGCAGTACAGTGATGTAAACTGAATTTGTTAAAATATTGGGAAGAAATGAATGACAAACATCAATGAGTGAATACATTTTAAAAAATACTACAATAGCATAAACATGGAACAATGTTTTCTTGAAAGCAGAGTGTTGTCTTGTATAATCTTAAAATACAGCAACTCATTGGGGCTTAACATGAGTAAACATTGTTATTTGGTGTAGTTAGGGTACAGTTTTATCCATAATGGGGGTAAGTCAATTCAAATTAATACTGATTTATATGGTCCTTTATTTTTTCTGAATTTATTTAATATGCTTTTAAAAATTAGATAAATATTCATATATTTAGTAATTTCACAATAGGTAATTAATTAGGGATGAAGCAAGCTATTTTATACTTGTATGCCATGTCAACATTAGTCTACTTTGTAATGTAAGAACTTCTTTTAAGAATTTCTTTTATCTTTCTGCCTTCATTCCTTCTTTTATTCTTGTCCCATCTTCTAATTATTCTCAAGATTAATATAATAAATTTAATAGTTTTATGACAACTCTGAGTAAATGGGTTGTCTCATAATCCTACAATTATTTAAGAAAAAATATAGTACTGAGAAATATTTTGATTAAAAATGTGAATTATTGTTGCAATCATGACATGTTAAAGTGGAGCTTCACATTGTCAATTTATAACACCTCTAACTGCTAATATTAATTAGCAAAAAGAAAAATTTGTACTGTACTATAGAACCATCCTGCTTATTCAAGGTGTTTTGCTTTTAGTTATTTTAACATAACCTAGTGTAGTCTTTTTATGGTTTGTTCTTTATATTTTAACTACATTTTAAAATTATCATCTGGTTTACTGACTGTATATTTTATTTTTATTGATAATTTTTCCTCAGAACCTTACAATATCTATCTTCCTTCCTATTTCAAATAAGCAATATATTTTGCAGTTTCAGGATTAATAGTAAAATATTACCTAACACATAACATCCATTTAGGAATGTAGCAGATAGAATTGTAGTGCCTGTTGCATTTGTAAGAATTCACAGTCTAGTTAAGACAGAAGGTACCTACAGAGAAGACTTTAACGGGTCCAATTAAGACTATCCATTTGTGAAAGGCAACCTCTGGGTAGAAGTTGGAACACCTTTTTTGTCCATGGGAACAGCTTGTGTCATAATTTAACGGGAATTGTCTAGATGTTCAAGAGGTTCTGTCTAATTCTTAATTTTAAGTATGTTTTATTAATAAGGTTAGACTTAAAATCTCTCAGTAGAGGTTTACATATGCATCATAGTTTGAACTTGAAGCCTGCTTTTGAGATATGGATATGCTCTTGGTCCCAAATCAATCTTGTCATTCCTTAGCAAGCAATGAAAGATAATAAGTACTATTCACCTGATTGCCTTCCTGCTCTGAGACAGCTGGTGACGCTTGTCTTCCTGATAACCAGGACTTTCAGATCTAAGGCAGGGATAAAGAAAAGCTGGGAGCTTGCTGAATCTAAATTTGACAGTCGATGGCAGTGTTCAGGGGTCAGAAGGGATAGAATCTCTGACACGTATAAGAAAGGAACAAAATTTATCTGCTCTGGTTGCAATGATTAGATGTCTCGTTGTCTGGCTTTCTTATAGTGGATGATTGATCGTGCCCGCCAGCTGCCTAATATCATAATTAACAAAGTTGCTACCGTGTCTGAGAAGTTTAATCGAAAAAAATTGCCAACAGTGTGATGCTGTTGTTACCCATAAAGATCAGAAGCAGGGCAAAGTCGACTTTTGGACTAATGGAGCTGCAGAACTATGTGGGCAGAATAAGAAGTAGAGCACCTGAATGGATAATGGTATGTGCTTTGTTTCTGAACTGCATTGTCCATATAGAGACAGATTTTACTTTTCTTTTTCAAGATGTCATTTGATATAACTCCATTAGTATTTGATGCTTTCTTGATGTTTACTATCTGCATAGTTACAATTGTTAATTATGTTGTGAAATTATTTTTTAAAAACAGTTGTGAATGTGGTAATTGTTGCCATGGTTATTCTATCTCCCTCCAATTACAAGCATATTCTCTAGGGTTTCCACGTTTTCTTAGAATGTGTCATGTAAAAAAAGTAACATAAAATAAACATGAAAATATAGTCGGTGCCTATTTGTAGTATGCTGAGGGATGTTCTCTGGTATATATATTTAGGCACTTGACTATGGTTATAGAAGTTTCTAACAATATCTGATTTACAATCCTGACTCTAAATTCCCCAGATCATTTAGGAAATATCCAGGCATCTCATTACTTGATCTGAAATCTTTATATGTTTTACTGGTGAAAAAAAAATACTCCACTGGGTTCTTTCTTTGTTGGAGTGTGTGTGTGTGTGTGTGTGTGTGTGTGTGTGTGTGTGTGTGTGTTGTAAGCTTTATTTGCTCACACGGTTGTCCCTGGAGTACCTGTGATATTGCCATTCCAATATATGACAGGGAATATTTACAGTGATGTGTATGTCCATACCACATATAACAAAGAGAAAGATAAAGAATGTGGAATTGTAGAAAAAAAGACAAAGGAAACAATAGCTGGCTTATAGAACAGCACACGGAAAATACTAATAGGAAAACATTTAAATTCTATACATTTCTGCAGCTTAGATTTAATGGAGCATGTGGAAAAAAGAAATCTTGATTTGACTGGCTGATAATTGTGAATTATTATTATTAGAATTAAATTATACATTTAATGGAACATGTACCTATAGGGATACAGTTTAACTAAATATGTAATGGTGTGATGGAAGATAGTTCTCATAACAAATATATATCTGAAAATTATTCTTTTATATCCTTTTTTACTCTGTTTGCAATAAAAAAATTGAAGTTGCTATTGAATATAAACACAGCCCATTCAAGATTTTAAAAATTAAAATATAAAAGTGTCTTAAGTAAAAATTCAATTAGATAATTTTAGATTGTTTGATCAAATTTATAAAGAAAATAATTAAAAGTGGTGCCAGCAGTTTGCCTTTTCTTAGCCTTTTTATAAAATTGCTCTAGTCAGAAATATTCTTTCATATCATCATTAGACAATAATTTTAACCTTCCTTGACATTTTTATTGTTTGGCTTTGGTTTAAGCAAATCAATACTTTGTTCTGCCTGGAACAAAGAATTGTATAAATAGAATAAGGGAAAACAGATTAGTGATGCAAATTTCAAATAGAAGGAAAAATATAAGTAGCTGGAATAAGTATATTGTTGCTTTAATCAGCACTCCCATAATATTTCAAGTAATTGAAATTTAGTGTGTTTTTAAAATTCAGCTGGAAAACCTAGAAACTGTATGGATTATAAAAGGAATATTAAAAAGGGAGGTGGGTAGTAGGATTTTATGAGGGATTGTATATTGGAAGTTTAACTTTTGTGTCAGATTTTTTTAATGTTTATGGTTTTAATATGCTTATGTATTATTTTGTTTTATTATTGATACTGTTTTAATTGTTGATAGGGAGCTGTACATAGTTCGATATAAGACGGGAGGCTATATAAATGTTTTAAATAAATAATAGTGTCATAGCAAATGTTTTTGACTTTTAATAGGACTATTTTGGGGGTAGCGGCAGTGAACTCCTTGTAATAGTTTCAGAGGAAGTAATAACTTTTAGGAATATGTTAACAGCGAATGTGCTAATATACAGATTATCAGATTAGCAATATGTTATTTGACATTGTAATAATAATAATAATATAATAAATGTTCCCCAAATGACACAATGTGCAATTTTTGTTGGTGATTAAAGTTTGATGAACCTTTGATTAAGCTTCCAGAAATTAAAACCCAATTCTAAAGAAATGAGCTCAATATAATTTTTAGATGCAAGAAACAAATGTTTTTAAAGATATTTTAATTTTCCTTTTTTCTTCTTTATATCAGTAAGAAGATAGTATAATACAAAGAACTATGGCACAGTCTGAGCCGTGTTACTTTAAACACCAAAATTACTTTCTAGAATTCGGTGGGAAAAGTTACCTGCAAAGGAATTTCAGAACTGTGGCCGAAACTATTAAAAATAGGTAAGGTGAAGAGTGTTATTTGTTAGACTGTGTTCTTGTGTTATTGGTCATTGATAGCCTAAAAAAGAAAATATTTTTATGTTTTAATATCAGTCTCTGAAGCTATTACATGATATCAGAATGTAGCATAAAAAGAACTATGTCCCAGTTTAAAATGTAGTTTTATATTTACATGAAGAAATACTATTGAATTCAAAGGGACTTAAACAAACAAAGCATATATAAGATTTCATTGATACTCATATGTGTGCATTGATTTTTGTTATTTATATATAAAGGCTAGGAAGAAGTCTAATAATTTTTATATTAATTATATTTGTACAATTTTGATTATGATGTAAAATTTTGAGGTTTTGAGGCATTGACAATATGACATTTTAGCACTTTACATTTTTAATAGGAACAGTTATCTATATGAAGGACCTTATCATTTGTTTTGCAGAAATATCACTATAATATTTTCGTTGTATTCAATCTACAGTATATTGGATTTGTTACCTATTTATATATTTAGTTTAATTTATCAAAGATTCATCATCAGTACTATCTTATTATTTATTAACTTTGGAATTATTCTTAGATGAATTTTATAATGTCTTGAACATGAATTCATGTCCACGTTCCTAGTTTTCAATTTAAAGTAGAAAGGACGTTAAAGATACAAGGAGGTGATCATGTTGTGTGTGAAACTCACTGACTAGATTTTGGCTGTACTTTACTTTAAAAAGGCCAGTATTTTCTGTATTATTATTATTATTCTTCCACATTTTTTTCAAAATCTAATGCTTTTTCAAAATATTAAAATATTTCAAAATTATTTCAAGTTTAACTAAAACAAGTTGCCACTGTATACAATAGATTTTTTTCAGGAATACTCTGTGTTTGGAATAAACATTCTCATAATCTCTAAACCTCTAATTACTACCTGTGCAACATGCTGAAGTATTACTGATAAACCGCTCCTGAATTAATCAGCTTTATTCCTTGTACAGTTTTAAATGTCGAAGTGCTTTAATTATTTCTTTATTACTTTTTTTTTTAAAATCTGGTACACAGCTAACAAATGAAAAGTTATGTTGACTTATTACTGTATGTAATTTGGAATAACAAATTCATCATTAAGTCTACAAAGAGGAAGTTTTTAAATAAAATTTTAGAAGATGTTTGTTGAATTGGATCACTTCAGAATAAACCTTTTCTTGCTCATAGGAAAACAGCATTTTTATATAATAGAGTGAAACATTAAGTACTGTAGGAAACCACAGTTTAACTTGGATTGATAGAAAAGCAGTGTATAAGAGCGCCTACAATAGAAAACAAGAAACCAATCAGAAGAAAGCTAGATAAAAAACCCCACTAATTGAAACTTCATTTTATCATGTATAAGGATTGTTAATTTTTTTTCAAACAAGACAATAATTTGATCATAATAACTTTAATGTCTGTAGACTGACTCTTCCACTTTCAGCTGAAGATGCATTTCAGTCAGTAAAATAAATTGGAGGAAGATATTTAGAGATCCATGAGATAGGCCTGTCTAGTTCAACTGTACAACTATTTTTTTCATTGATGAAACACAGAAAATTCTGCTCTTTATATATATTACAAAACAAAGATCCCCATTTTAAAGGTTAGAAATAGCAGTTGTGAGCCAACTTTAATATCGGTGTTAACTTTACTGAATGCTTAGTTTCTATCGTTTAAAACATATTAATGCTATTAAAATAGTAATAAATATGCAGTCTTCTGCCTTTCCAATTTATTTCTCTCTTTCATCAACTTTGAATTCCTACCTTTTGCCAAGGTAGAGCAGTACTTGGTATTGTCCTGTAAATGTTAAACAGCCTGAGGTGGCAGCTATCTTCTATCTAGTCCTTCCATTCACTCTTAAAATACCCTCTCAGGAGAAAAAAAATCTTCTTACAGGATTCCATAAAATATGACAGAGGTAGGAAACTAACTTGCTGTAAAAGTGGTTAAATTGCATTGGGGGTGGGGGGGATTTCAAGATACTGAAGTAAGAAAAATGCATTCTTTGAAGTTTATATTAGCATCATATTTTAACATGAGATCAAAACTATTGCTCTGAAAAGTAGCAATATTGAATCCAATGACTTGTGGAAATGCAGAAGAGCATAGGTTCCACAATTAATCCAAATAATTAGATTCCTGGTTAATTAAACTGTACTGCTTGTGTTTATTTTCTTGAAATAAAATTCACTGAATTCTGCAAGCTTATTTCTGAGTGAACACGAGTAAGACCATTGATATGCTTTTTTTTTTACCTATTCTTAATTTATAACCATGTTATTCCCAAATATTCACTTTTTATTTTAAAAATCTTAAGAAATTACATCTGTTAGAAAATTATATATTTCTTGTGTATATGCTCTAATAGTTTTAATCATGTATAATACTGTACTTAATTTAGTATGAAAGTATCATTGCACTTTGATAATTTCCTGCATATCCTATCTAGCATGATTATCCTCTTGTATCCTCTCATGCATACTGTTTTCAGCTTATGGATTTGTACTATAAAACCTGATTTCTAAAAGTTTACAACATTGTTTATTTACTTTCCATTTTTATAACATTTTTCTAAAAGTACCATGTATTGATTAAAATATTATGACTGACAGCCAGTGTGGCATTGAAGGTGTTGGACTAGCATCAGGGTAGACCCAGGATCTAATCCAACATCAGCCACTAGATAACTTAGAGCCAATTGCTCTATCAAAGCCCAACCTGCCTCATAGAATTGCTGCTATGAAAATTAGGAGGACAGAGCAGTATAAATATTGCCTTGACTTTCTGAAAGAAAAGAGGAATATTAAATTAACAAGTAAATGCTAATGAGAAACATATGTATAGTGGCAGATTATAAGAATGTAAAAAGAAAAAAAATCATATGAATTGAGGGTCAGTATAGTTCCATTAACTTACCCGAGGGATACATCTTTCATTTAATCATGTAGATGGCATCTAACCCAAATTGACAGCTAGAGTCTCCCAGCAATTTCAGTATATTGATGGTACCCAACTTTATATCTCTGCTCTTGATCAATAAAATGATTGCATGCAGGTTCTGTTTTAGTGTATAGAGTCTGGGGGAGTTTGAATAGGAAGAGCAGGCTTCAACTTAACCTGAACATGACTGAGTAGCTCTGCATATTAGGAGCCATCAGGAAATTTCCATCTTTATTTCTAGCTGGGGTTAAACAGTACCAAGCAGATGTATTGCACAGTTTACAGGTTCTCTGGACTCATGGCTCCTGTTTGAGGAGCAGGTGTTAATCATGGCCAGGAGGGCTTTTGCACAACTTCATATCATACTCCATTTACATCTATTTCTGGAGTGGGAGGCTGGGCTTACAGTTACTCACACCTTAATTATCTCCCAAACTGCAGAATACTTTACCTGGGCAGCAGTTAGGCAGTTAGTTATCTGATTCCTCAATCAGCACATAATACACTTGTGCTCAAAAAGCTACATAGGTTGCCAGTATACTTCTGGGTTCAGTTTAATATGCTGGTAATTATGGTAAGGAATGGTAATTCTTGGCAGAGGACTGATTTTGTCTAACTGTTCCATTAGGTTCAGGAGAGCCATACTACAGGTCCCATCTATCAGTTAGTGTCATTTGGCAAATCCTAGGAAAAGAGTCTTTCTCTTGTGGCACCCACTTTTTGGAGCACAATCCCCTGTAGATTACATTAGCCCAGGGCTAGGCAACCTTGGCTCTTTTATGACTTGTGGACTTCAACTCCCAGAATTCCTGAGCCAGCCATGCTGAGGGGAAGGGAGAGGTTTCCAAGCTGAGCCATGCTGGCTCTGGAATTCTGGAAGCTGAAGACCACGAGTCATAAAAGAGCCAAGGTTGCCTACGCCTGCATTAGCCCAATCCTGCTGGCTTTCCACAAGGCTTTTAAGGCAGGGTTGTATCACTAAGCTTGGGGATCCAGATATGTGACAGAGCCAGTACAACACTTGTACTGATTTATTTGGTGGTTGTTTTAGTTTTCACCTTGCCTGCTTATTATTATGTGTTATGTAATTATGTATGCAAATTATGTATGTATTAATCTTATGTGCTTTTATATGGTGCTTTTAGCTTCTGTTAATTATTCAAAATTATACATTTGAGATGGGCAGCCATAACAATTGATATAATTAAGCAAATAAATATCATATATTGTATAACATAGGAAAGATGAAAAAGTAGTAGAGCACCCTACATTGCAGTAAATAAGAGCTCATATCATTCTATCCCCTGTAATTAGATGCAACTGGAACCACTGAAAGACATATTTCCATATTTTATCCCTTGCAGGTAGCTTTGAGAATGCCATGGTTTGATAGAATTGTATGTTGCAAAGGAGTAGAGTAATACAGAGAAAAACTTCAACGTATACAAAAACATGATGTAAATATCAGCCTAGGTCTGAAAAAGAGGAAGGAAGAAAGAAACTCAAGATTTCCCTGCTTTATTCTTTTCATATAAGAGAGGGGAGAGAACTGTCAGGCTTTCAAAATTCTATTACTGTATTACTACAGTAATAAAACAGAATTCCAATAGTCTTTGTGGAATATGTTTCCTGACCTGGCCAATTTCAAAGGGAGGACAGAAGAGTATCAAAATGAACATAAATTTGTTATTTCCTGAAAAAGATAATTCCCTAGTAAAGTATACTAAAGGTTTGGCAGCTGTTTCATAACTTCTATAGTATGGTATATCCAGTGCTTTTTTTGTAAAAAAAAAAAAAAAAAGTGCCGGAACTCACACACGTCATACAACCCGCCTTGCCTATTCTACAAGGTTCCATCCAAAAAAGGTGCCGGAACTCCGTTCTGGGCGTTCTATGACAAAAAAAGCCCTGGGTATATCATAGGACAATATTTATAGGTAATTCCATAATTGAATTATCATTTAGCCTGACATTCAAATCTTATCCCAAAATCAGAACTCAAGTGAAGTTAAAATGCTTCAAATCATGTTGGTGTTTTAAGTGTCTAAATTTGGATAGCAGTAGGCTTTCCAAATAAGAAAAAAAAAAGGAATATTGGCTGGCATGGCCGACAAGCCCTGTAAACAAACAAACAAATTACTATTTTTAGACTAAATAATGCTTTTATTTTGTTGCATGACTCAGTTCTACCACCACACATCAGGGTCATCTGAAGCAGGAATGTTCACTCTGTTCTGCTTTACAGAAGCCGCCTTGCATTTTAAGGGAACTATACTTTTTGTGCAATTCCATTGGACATTCATGATTGGTTGACAAGATTCATGTGATTGGCCAGATTGCTTCATTTATTTAAATAAACATATAAATTATTTATTTAAATATTTCCTTTTCTGGAAAAGCTATTGTTCTATTATTGCCAAATGCCAAATTTTATACTTATAAAAAGAGGATAAAAAAGGAGAATTCTAGGTCTGAGGGGAGGGTGAAACATCTAAGGTTTCTCTAGTGTGTAAATCATGGTTGTTTATTCAGAAAAGAAAACAGCTCATTCAGTTTGTAAAGGAACATTGAGGGAATATATACCATCATTAAGGTGCATAAATGATAATATTTTCAAAATATTTCCTTGAAAATTTTCAGAGGAACAGTTTAAGAAAAAGAATAAGAATTTGTAAAGTAAAAGAATAATAAATACAGATTATATGCAGCTAATGACAAAAAATGACATGCTGTTTACAAAGAAATCAATTCAAGCTTATATTGATTTATTATAAGAACAGGAATTTGCCAAGGATAGCACAGTCATTTTAAACATTTGTTCTTTAAAAAATCAATAATACTTTTCATGAATTTTCCCTGTGGAATTCTAGCTACAATCTGACAAAGGCATTTGTCACTGACAGGTTCCTACTCCCACTTTTTTTCTCATTTTTGGACTAATTAAGCATGAACATAACTCAATGTGCTAAAAATTCCATTCCATTTATCTCTATCCATTCCATTATATAAATTTTATTGTAATGAATAAAAAATGGAAAGTTGAAATCATAAATTATTTGATTAGTGTTTTTTTCTAAATATTTAGCCAGAGGTTTGAGTACTAGTTATTCCTTCTTTGCTGAACTTATTTTCTACCTTTCCAGGTACAATGTGGATGTACATGTTTAAAAATTCAAAACGGCCACTGCAGTCATGTGATTGAAGCTTTCCCACTTTCTGGCAACACAAAAAAGTGATGGGGCTATAATTGCACAATTATGGGACCATGTTCATTTTTTTTTACTCTCCTGATGACATTCTGTATTGTTATCTCTTATACCCTACTTTTGCCTGCTGATCGTTGTAAGCCAATAAGCTACACTTAAGTAGAGCTGTTTTCCTATTATGATATAATTTAATAGAAATATTTATATTTAGTACTAGTCTGTTCCCTTTTCATTTCCATAGTAAGTAGGTTTAGGTTTAGGTTTAGGTTTTATTCAATTTATACCCCGCCCTTCTCCTAGCGGACTCAGGGCGGCTTACAGCAAGTTAAAAAACAGACAAACTATACAAAATACTAAGTTTACAATACAATTAAAATGAAATATTGATTTTTTGCCGTTTCTTTTTAAAATTATGTTAAAAACCAAATTAAAATCAAATTAAAATCAAATTAAAATATCCCTTAGGCCAGTCCCGCTAGCTGGAATAGCCATGTCTTGAGGGCGCGGCAGAAGGAGGGGAGATCCGGAATGACCCGGATCTCTGGGGGTAATTCGTTCCATAGGGAGGGGGCTCCAACAGAGAAGGCCCTCCCCCTGGGGGTCGCCAGCCAGTAGATGACTTTGGTGAGGTGCATTGATATCAGAATCACTCTACTTAAGTTTAGGTATCCTCAAGAAAAAGTGCACTGCTTTTTCTTATATAAACTTCATAATATCATGTGGAAATATTGTAAAATCTTGTGCATAAAAGGCTGAAGATAATTCTGTCCTTAAATTTATTTTCACCGGTAGTGAAAATTATGATGGAGTTAGAAATGTGAAAATTTTTAATGCAGCATTCCATGCCTTAGTTACAATTTTGGTTAAATAGAATTAATCCTACATTATTAAGCATTAATACCAAGCAGTCAAGCTACTATATGTCTGTAACACATGGGGGTATTTTTTTCCCCAGCAAGATACTGTATAAATATTTCTGAATGGAAATATTAAGCATATTTTATCATTGAAGACATTACTTTTCTGTGAGATGAAAAGATAAGTGAATTACTAACAAGCTTGCCACAAAGTTGTAGCAGGATTAGAAAGACATGCAATTAGAATACATCATTATGTATAAAATGTTAGTTGTTTAACCTAAGAATTAGGGTAGTATACTTATATAAATAAAAGTGGAATAATTAAAGATGCACATCAGACTATGCCTTCAAACCATGCCTTCTCCATGGCTGCACCCTTCCCAGACATCTAGATGGCCCTCGCTCTGTTAGCATTTCTCCCTGTTGTCCTGGACATTTGGGCTGGGAGGTTAGGTGAATGCTGCTGCTGATGTGGCTTTTTGTTTTGGGAATTGTTTTAATCATGATAGTATATGTTATATACTATTACTGTGATGTTAATCTATGTACACTGACCAAAATCACTTCTTTGAGTTGAAATAAATAAACATTTTTATTTACTTTATTCTGTAACCTCATTGGTTTAAATGCAATAATGCAGATTATGACAATAACAAAACAAAGTAACAGTAATAACAGTGCCATCCCTGACACGTAGAAAGCAGGGCTTTTTTCCTCATAGAACGCCCAGAACAGAGTTCCGGCACCTTTTTTGGATGGAACCTTGTAGGGTAGGCAAGACGGGTTGTATGACATGTGTGAGTTCTGGCACCTTTAAAAAAAAAAGCACTGGTAGAAAGTATGACAAGAATGTCAGGAAGAACCTCAGAGGCAAGTTCAAGTACTCATTTTAATGGGTTGTTTTGCTTGGTGATCTTGCTGGAGTCTCAGCCAACTCTTTATCCTGGCTTGGGGTGAGAAAATCTATTTTGTTATTTATGGCAAAACAAAAACTAATGCACCTACCCTGAGCTGCCTAGAGGAAGGTGGAATAATTAAGGAATAAATAAAATTGTTAGCAGGAATTGTGAACTACTTAGCTTTGATTATAATAATGATACAGCATAAGGTCATTATCTATTTCTTGTAGTGTTGATAAGAATATTTAAAGAAGGCCAGGTGACAAATTGGCTAGTTGACAATGGTTGCTGAAACCATTGGCAGGAAGATTCAGTCAGTATTGCACTGTAAACAGGTGTTCTCTCATTATAAGAGATTGAGGTAAGTTGTTGTTCAGTTGCTTCCAATCTTTGGATTCAAGGGACAACAGTTAATCAGGCTTTTCTTTCAATTTTTATAAATCTATGCTTATGATTCCAATCATAGTATCTAGTGAAGTATCTAACCATCATGACTTCTACTAGCCTTTTTTTCTCTTATCTTCAATTTTTATAATTGTCCAAACTTATGTTTCTGAAGTGAATTTATCCAAGGTATCATGATTGGGGTGCTATTTAGATTCAGTAGCATTTGGAGTGTATCCACATACACACAATACAAGTGTAGAGAATAAGGAAGATCAATTTGATGGAAGAAGCAAGAAGTGTTGCTTAGATAAAGAGGCTAAAACATCTTTTAAATCACGAGAAATGAGATAATATTTGGAAGCAGCTCAGGTTAATACCCCTTTAATTTAATGGAGTATAAGAAAAGAATGGAAGTAAATCACAATGAGACTTGGTTATTATTGTCAAAAAGTAGATAATAAAATAAATAAAAGTACTTTTAACCTTTCTGAGGAATTGATTTCTTGATCTGGTCTGTCTAAAAGAGCTTATAATAAGTTTCCATGCAGTTGAACTAAGAGGAAATCAGTCACAATACCTGTACAGTACTTTCCTTTTTCATTGCAGATAGTCCTTGTTTTGTTTGCGAGTCAAAGGCATTGAGACGAAGCAGGAGTAACAAAAACAAGTCTTCTTTATTCAATTTCACCAACAGAACAATTAACAAAATGGTGCAGGGCCTTTTTATACTCCCCTTGCAGGGACAGCATCAGCCAATCAATGCAAGGCTAATCTCCCACCTTGCGCATGCACACAAGGCTGGAGACAGCCTGTCTGGTCCCGGGCAACCACATGGTCTGCCCGGGCCTTCTGCAGCTTCCCGAGCCTGCTGAGTCATTCAGCAGGCCCAGGACATAACAGTCCTTATTTAGTGACTGCCTCATTTAGCAACCATTTGCAATTACGACAATGGTGAAAAAGTAACTTTGAGTAATCCTCACATTTGCAATCTTTGCAGGTCTGTAAAGCAAAGGAAAATGAAGTAAGATCATAAGGCACAGTCAGATTTTATTTGGTGACTGCTTCACTTAATGACTTGAGCTGCTGGTCCAATTGCACAGTTAAAGGTGTAATTGCAATTTTGTAATACTTCTTAATTTCTTAAGGAAGGTAAAATAATAATGAAAAAGGAGACTTTGTCTTTCTTTGTATTTTTACCCAATTTACTTCTGAGAATCTTCCAAAACTGGTTGGTTTTTATTTCCTTCCAGATCTTGAATCTTATTGCTCTCTTTGTTAATGCATGGAAACATAAATTTTGATTAAGGGAAAATCATATAAGGGAAGAATATGGAGTGGTATAGTTGTTAAGGTATTGGACTGGCATTGAGGGGAAGCATGTTTTGGTCTATCCTAAGTCCTGAAAGCTGATTTATTCTCAATCTAACCCACCCATCAGGGTTGTTACTGCGGCAAGAAATGGAGAAAGCAGCATCAGGTTTCCACCTTGAGCTTCTGAATGAGGATATACACCTAGTAAATGCATGAGTATTAAATACTGTTCTGCAGATGTTCAGCAAAGTTACATCTTAACCCTCTTCCAGAAAGCCAGAAAAGTGTGTGTGTGTGTGGGGGGTGCCTTGCTTCTGGGGCAAGATGTTCCATAGGGTGGAGACAGTAACAGAAAGTCTCTCTTCCTAGAACATGACAGTCGAAATTCACAACACATCCTTCCTACTTGACTGCGTGGGATGGGTCGATGAAATAGGATATTTTATTTATTGTAGGTACATTAACCTTGAATGTTCTGCTTTCTAATAAGAGCATCTTTGTTCTTATGCGAATCTCATAATACTGTGAATAATTATATTAAAATTCATAAAGTTTCTAAGAATATAGGCCAGATAATTGTTAATACATAATTTATATACTTTTTCTGAATCTGCAGTTCATTTACATTTTGGCTAAATTACCTTTGTTCTACATTTTATTTGCAAAAAGATATTCCTACTTTGTGAACTATTACTATAGAATCTAGCTTTCCTCCCAAATTGCAGACTTTTGCATAAATGTGCCTAATTACCTGAATTCAGTTTTGATTAGCAGTGTTAATTGATGCAGCTGTGGAAGGGATCTGTTTACCTAAATTACTATGTGCAAACAGCAATATGTCTAAAAGTGAATATGCTGAACTGAAAATACTAATTAACTGAGACACATTGTTATTCAAGTCACATCCCAAGGCCTTTTTAATGAAAGCTTGGATATGTCGGCTTTATGATATGCAGACAAAAATGTCTATATTACATATGATTTCTTAAAAATAATTCATGAGAGCAGATGGGATGTTGGGTGGGCTTCTTATGAGTTATTTTTAGTATTAACGTGACTACTTTTATATTGATAATGTAGACACTGTGTATGTATGCCCCGTGCATGTTCATGCATAAAATAGAGAACAGCCCATTGTATGTTTGATACTCTGCCAAATTAAACAAATTGTTTTTCTACACTTGCAAATCTTGTATCTTTACTACCTTTAGTAATTCTGAAATTATCTTGTTTTGTTTCTTTGTTTTTTGCCTTTGAATCAGTGTGAACTCCTAGTGACTGCCTGGACATGTCCCTCCAGGGTTTTTTTTTCAAAATTTCAAAAGTGCTTTGCTATTGTTTCCTTTCTAGGCCTGAGAGAGAGGGGCTAGCCCAAGTTTACCCAGCTGGCTTCCTACCTAAACTGGAACTAGAATACCATCCCGGGTTTCTAGATTGGGGATTTAACCATTACAATAAACTGGTTCTCTCTGAGAAATACCTTTCCTGTTGATTACATATCGAAGGGAACTCATTGAAGCCATGCAAAAAGCTGCTGAAATGGGGGACAGTCACTTTTTAAAGCAATCTTTCTGATGTAAAAATCTATTTAAATTAAATTAACTCAAGTATCTTAATTGTGTCATATTGATATCGTACTATATAAATACTACTTTACAAAAGCCAGACATTTGATCCTGAACCTAATTATATTTGGTTGTACTTCATAATGCACTTCTCAGAGCTGCAGTATTTAAAAGCATTTTGTCTTGAATTACATGGTGCTGATATTGTGAAAATATTTGTGACATTTTGAAAAATATTTCTAGATCTTTCAACAGTATGAAGGATTCAGTGTTGCCTATGAGTAACTCAAGATTACAATAAAAGAAACTGATGAAATCATGTTCTACTAATTCCATGATTTTTTAATCTTAGAAATGCCATGGTAAGCACAAAAGAAACTTATTTATAAATCATTTAATTTAGTTTCCTAAACATATTCAGATATTAGTATCATTCACATGTATCAAAGTCATTGATGAGTATTATAAGAGTGTCTAGATTCAACTGTTGCTATCAGTTGGAATACTAAATAGGGAAAGAAGAACTATGCACATTACAGTGAGGACAGTAATTATCAGCAGTGGTCCTGGCTACACTGGATACCAGTGAGTACTATTGACTTCATTTAGTTGAACATGTCAAGTCATAGTTTTGCATTATGTTACCCACATCCTTTTTCTCTGCAATACTGCCTTAAAGAGAAAATATGATAAGAATAATTTATTATTATACCATTAGTTTTAATTATAGTTGTCCAAATGAAATATGATTAAAATCCTTCATTGAAGTTTGGACAAATCAAATTGGGCATATACAGAAAGAAGCTCTCCTTCCACAGATTGCACTTTTGACCCCTGAATTTGCCCAGTACTGGCAAATACCCTTTTCAAAATGTTCAATTTAAGAAGTAATTCCTATCTAGAACTTCAATGTTCTGAACAAATGAAAACACAGTATAATCCAACAAATATAGTTCTAGGACAGTGGTGGCGAACCTATGGCACAGGTGCCAGAGGCGGCACTCAGAGCCCTCTCTGTGGGCACACGTCACCCCAGTCCTAGGCCTTCACCTGGGTTTTATAAAACCTTTTTGCTTTAGGCCTCCGCTGCCGTGTTCAAAAAAAAAAAAGGTTCAATCAGTCAATTTCAACTTCTCGCAGGAAAAAAAAAGATCTTGCAAAGTTAGAATTGATTGATTGAACTTTTTAGTCCCACCCAGTCTGCCGTTACCACCGCAGCCACGCCTACCCAGTGGGCCACGCCCACCCAATTGGCCACACCCAGCCAATGGGCCCCACCCACCCGGCACTCGACGATGCATAAGTGGGTTTTGGGTTGCAGTTTGGGCACTCAGTCTCTAAAAGGTTCGCCATCACTGTTCTAGGAGAATATACATTCATGGCCATTGGGTTGGACTTTCGTAACATGAATGAGTACATTCTTACCGAATATTCTTAGAATTACCAGTCAAATCATGACATTTAGTTTATTATATTTATTTTATATTTTACAGAATATTTTAATTACTTGCAAAAAGAAGATGAAATATTTCACAATAAAATAAAAACAGAATTAATTCAAATAATGCCAAGAATAATACCAAGAAATAATCAAGGCAGCAAAATCGTGCAATTATTTCATTATCAGGTTGTCCATTAGTATAATGAATAGAACACTGAAATTGACATTTGTCAAGTTCTATTTTATTTCCCATATTATTTTATATCTACATAGGACAATTGGAATTAGTTGTCCAGACATATAGCATTCATTTTCATAATTTAGATGATTTATGTTACTTTCTGAATTTTCTTAATTAAAACTAAGAAATACTTTATTAAATATTTCAATTATATCTAATTGAATGTTGGACATTTTCAGAGAAGAAATAACTCAAACTGTAATAAATTATGAAAATGTTAAAATATAAAGCTAGAAATAATGCTCCATGAATCGCATTCATTTCTATATCTTTATTATTGGTTTGCTGTCAGGACTGGATGAAAAAACTAAGTTTTTATCCCAGACAACATATATGGATTATTATTTACAGGAAGCTGGTTTGGAATTAGATTTTTGGCCTGATTTGTGTGTGCCTAAAAAAATCAGGTTTTCCATTGGGGAATGCTTCTGGAGTCAATTTTCTCATAAAATACTTGGATATCATTAGCACTCAGGAGTTGCACTGCTGAGTCAATAATTTTCACACATTTTTGTTAAATCCAATATGGATTACTGTCATCTGCTTAAATTTTGGAAAGGGTTTGAAAATTTAAGCTAGTCAGCTTATTTTTTTCAAAGCCAAGATATGGTAGCAGTGAGTGAATTCTTCCTTTAGTATCGACAATCAACAGTCAAGAAACCAGCAGCCAAGAAAAATGCTGTACACTATAAATAGTCCTCAAGGTGCACCCAAATAGAGCTTGTCTAGTAGGGTCATAAGTCAAAACTGTCATAAAATGGGTTGGACTCGTATTTACAGAATTTTTTAGCATGCTTATTCAGTGAATCAACCAGTTGTTTAAGTGAACAAAGATTAGGTTTGCTATTTGCTTCAGTTCATTAAATGACCTCTGCGATTGTTAAGTGAACTGAAAGACTCAAAAATCTCTGTTGAGCCTCTGGAGGCAACTGCTGTCACTCAGCCATCAGCTGTTCTGGCAAGGCGAGGCAGCCCTCTGCTTCTGAACAACAGTGCCTCCAGGCAGGTGCCCAGACTTAAATAGGAGTGTGGTGGAGGGTGTGAATTTGCAGGGAGTCCCACTGTGGAGCTTCAGGAGGAAACCACTCTCCCTACCAATCAGGTGTTCTACAAGCAATTTACAGTAGTACACACTAATCCTCAAAGCAAAAGCAACAAACACAATACAATAGAATGCAAAGGAACTTTACAGTACTGAATCTGCTTTCTATAGATGCTGGCTAATATTTCTGCAAGCAATTCCAATAAATGCAAGGCAAAGAATACAGTAATGAAACAAAAAAACCTTTTATCTTTGAAAAGAACCTACAAACAAGCACAGTAATTTGTAAAGTACTTACAAACAAGCACGGTAGTTTGTAAAATACTTAAACAAACAAACACAATATAATGAAAAAGAAAATTTAAAAATACTTACAAAGGCAACTACAAAGGCAACTATAATGCTCCAGTCCTCAAGACAACAGCAACAGCAACGAAAGAAGCAACAAGGATAGCAATGAGTTTCATTCCCCTAGTCCTCCCCTGGGCAGCAATGACAAGAAAAGAAAAGTACACCGGCCTCAAGGTCCCCGATCCCTAGGGAAAAAAAACATATGGATCTCAGAAATTGTCTGTCATAACCACAGGTGACTTCCAGGTCCCAAAGGGAGATCAGAAGAATCAAAATGGCTGCTGCTTCAGGAGTGACTGAATCCAGGACATTTGAATCAGAGGTCACATTTTGAACACTTGGCGTAAGTACACTTTTGGGTGCATTTGATTTCTGCAAATAGTCATTAAACAGCTTGTGCTAGCTCAGGGACTACCTGTAACACTTAGTAAGATAGCAGAAGATGCAATGGAAGAGATATCCAGATGCCAGGATGTGTCTATACCTACACAGATCAGAATTATGTAGTTTTCCCTTGACACCCTAAGGAAGCAAAACTTGAAGAATCTGATTAGAAAGAGGTCTGATGCTTTTAAAGTCTCTTGTTAGATGTTCTCAAAATATCATGATTAGCCAAGTCATGAAATAAATTTATCATAGAACAAAGCAATCCAGAAGTTTGAAGCACAAATAACCAGGCTGAAATTATTATGTTTTGCACACATATGGCAAAAATGCCAGCTCCCTTGAAAAGACTTTGCTAGGAAAACTGGAAGAAAAAAGAAAAAAAGAGGACAACTGGTAGAAATATGGATAGACTCAATTACAGTGACAATAAATGCAACAATGGAAGTTCTGGACAGCCAGCATGGAACAGATCAATCTAGAGAATGTCTGTCTGTATGGTCATTCACAGCACTGTAATGGCATATAATCAGTCACAACAACTAAGAATAAGAAATTAATTCTTTGCTTTTTGCTCTCTTTTTTTGTTTTGTTTTTTTAAAAAGCCTACAGCCCAAAGCAACTGCTGTATTCTATCCAGGGGAGATCCCCAGACCATTATGAAATGTTAGTATATAAAATTGAGATTATCCTGAGTATTTTTGTTTGAACTGACTGAAGTAACAAGTACAAAGGATTAGAAAGTAATGTACTGACATTATGGGACAATAATGGTGGAAATAAACTCTGCAAGTGAATAGTTACTTAATCGTCCCCAAGCTGGTGTCCTCAGGTATATTGATATCACTCCCAGTTAACACAGCCAGTAGGATAAAAGGTAAAGCACATCTAAAGGTAGTTTTTTGTTAATGACCACTCATTCAGTAACTGTTCAAAGTTACGCTGGTGTTGAACAAATGGTGCCTAAAACCAGTCCTTGAAGTTCTTGCTGCCCAGCACTCTGCAGTGATCTAGGTGTCTGGCAACCAGCTTGTACTTACAATGGTTGCAGCATCCTGTGGTCAAATGGTTGCTATTTGCAACCTTCCCATGAGCAAAGTCAAAGAGGAGGCCAGCAGGGAAGGTTGCAAATTAGTCCTAAAGTCAATCCTGCTGCTTTTTCTCCCAAGGAGCTCAGCTATGAGTATGAATCTCCTTCTTCAAAGTATGTGCCTCTTCTGCCCTGCTTACAATCCATAGTGGACGCCCTCCCGTTCATTGCAACAGTCAACCCCCTACCTGGCTATGCTCATGCTGCAGCTGCCACCTGCATGCCCTTTCACATTCAGCAGCAGGCACTCCCCACCTGACTGCACTTGCGCCATACCATAGCAGCCACCAGCATACCCTTGGCCATGGCTTGCGGCATGTTACAACATCGCTTTTCCAGCTATATTCAACCTCTCCACTGGCCTGCTTGAGAGCGGCCCAGGATTTGTGACTACCTGCCAACTTCCCATTGACTGCTTGTTGGAGTCTGCCAGCAAGTTGCAAGTTGCAGTCACAGGAGGTCCTTGCTTAATGACTCAAATTTCTTGCTTAATGACAGTAACTGGGATTGTCAGGATTGCCGTCGCTAAGTGATGCGGTTATGTGACATCGTGCTTTATGACCACATTGCTTAGCGACAGAAATTCTGATCCCAATTTCCAGCATAAAGCAAATACTATCTATAGTTGGAGAAGATTGGACTAGTGCAATAGGTTTTGACTAAGTAAATCTACACTGAAGTCTTTGGTCACTGTTTAACTTGTGTATTTAGAAAGCAAAACATTTTTTTAAAAAAAGAAACATAAACGTATACAAACTTGGTTGTAGCTAATTAATGTAGTAGTGAAGTATGCAACTACATACAGTAACTGCAAATTCTGCCACTTCCGGGTTAATTGGTTTTAGCCTGATCATAGTCAATGAGTGCCAAATCCAATATAATTTGTTCTCTCATCATTTCCTCTTTTCTGTAGGTTTATCTATGAGTTTGGAAGTCTTATGGTACATCTTTTACGATGCTGCTGAAAGATACAATAGTTATTTTATAGCAGCACTTTATCCTGAATTAAGAGACTATAGGGTCGTAAAAAGAAAAAGAAACCCTGATGTTGTCTTTTATGTTTCTGTAAAGTACAATAAAATAATATTAGGTTCTGTGTCCTTAAATTTTATCTTTAGTACTTTAATATCATTTGTGAAAAGTAGAAATAGAAATTTAAGGAACAAGTATATCATTGACTTTATCCAAAATATTTGGAGTCTTGGATGGATATAGAAAGTTTATCAATAAAATATTTTTGATTTCTTAATTGATGAAGAGCCCAGTTAGATTTGGTATTATCTACTTTATTGTTTAAATAAATAGCAATAATTAGGAATCCTTAATTGAGCATCCATGCAAATTTCATTCTGTACATATAATGGCTGGGTAGTTTCTTTGAATTTTCAGGAATAATAGTTTGGTCTATAGGTTCACAATCTCATTTCTTTACATAATGTAAAATAATGTGAAAGCAATAGTCGCTGATCTTCTGAAATCTTTATATACACAGACACAAACATCCACACATGCATGCATGCATGCATACATGTGTACATATACATATCTGTACATATATTAATGGGGATTTTATTGGAAAATTCAAATTGATTATACAGCCTCTTTGCATAACAACAAAACCATTCAGATGGTATATCTGTCAGTAATACTAATGAAGTAATGAAAATAAATGTAAAACTTAAATAGCACTTTTAAAAAAATAAAGTTGTAATAATTGATAGTATGTGGTAATATATAGCTTTTTGATAGTCCAATAGATTTGGAGATCTGTGACAAAAGAAATGTGATCACTGAGAAATTTGACATCTAGATGCACCTTCTCAGATATAAATATACTCTAAATACCTTGGATTATTTAATTTCAAAGATTTCATAGTCTGACTTGCTACATTTTAAAATTTTATATTTTACCATCAGATTGTCCTGAATTGGTACTCTGAAGAAAAAAGCCTATACAGTTTATTTATTTATGTGCTGCCATTTATCTTTCTCTTTTTATAAACTGAAGAAATTTCTGTGCTTTTTGTGTATTCACAATCAACTCATGTTTACAACAGTGATGCCACTAAAAATGTTAAAAGGTGTAATTTAAAAGTAAACATATCCATTTCAAAAGTATTATGATGTTATGTAAAATTCATCCATAAGCATTAAAACCATGACGGTTTTTTCTTAGTCTTAACAGATACTTGGATATAGTTTCCAAGCAGTTGATTATATTTTAAGTGAAATGAAGAAATTAAATGTGGGGTAATCAGGTTGTGTGGATTGGGAGATATTGTTAATATTCTTCCCTTTTATCACTCCTTTGCTGGTATAAGTTTGTATAGCTTTGTCAGTCCTCTCTCTGAAGTTTTATTTTTAATTGCTTAAAAATAGATAGGTCAGTCAGTCAGACAATCAATCGATGAATAAACAGATATAAATAACTGTGATTTTTGCCTAAATCTCCTATATTTTCCTATGGAATAATAAATTCTGGCAATTCTAGTCTTCTAGCATTTGCTATTTGGATTGTATTTAATTGAACATTGAAGGTATAGAGCAAAAAGTCATGAAAAATATTTAATGAAAGATATATTAGCTTCATTCTTCTCAAAAACTGTGAATGGTTTACTTGAAAAATCTACATTGTGGCGTAGATTTGCAAGCATCGATCTTTCAAATGAAATGTTAATACAGCAACTGTAATTGGTGAGTGGCAACTAATTATATTTTCTCTTTTAAGATAAATTAAATATTAATAAATTTGGTGGCACAGAAAATGTCACCAAGTATGGTTCTTAAAAACTTGATACAAATGCCTGTATCTAAATCACAAAAGATTTGGTAAAATGAAAGATTTATGCAACTGTTTTGTAAGACTTTTCTTAACTGGCTTCAAATATAACTGGGTTTTTTAGTTGGAACATTGATGCTAACATATATAAACATGCAATTTTGTGAATTAGATTTTTTTTTCATAGCCCCCAATAATGATTATTTTGTTTTTTTATTTCAATCCATAAACTATACCATTAAATAGATTTCTGTATTATTTAATGAAGATTTTTGCTGATAATTAAATATGGAAATATTCTTGATGGTAATGCATATCACTGCAGAATCTCCTCATATTATATTCAATCATCATTTTAATTACAGTTCAACAATTTATTATCCAGTTGATCAGGTGTTAATATACTAAGACTAGAAAAGCTACCCTGGTATGTCAAAAGCACTAATTCAGCTGTAATGCAGTTTTAAAATAACTTCCAAACAGAAAAAAAAGACCCCTCCTTCTGCCATGGAATATTTCAAGCACTTGTGGAACAAAGTATAACCCAATCCTGGGAAAAGAAGATAGCCAATTCACCTGTTAGGAAGACTTTCTATAGAAAATGTCAACATGTCCTCCAACATTGTTTGCAGTCCACTTTATTCAGGTACTAACCATTAATACCTGACCTTTTTCTTGCCTCAAAGCACACTATTACACATTGTTAAAAACTTCTCGATCCCTGCTGTGTTCCTTTATTTCAGAAGAGCCGGTTCTTCGTGAGTTTATATAATATATTGCATTAGCAAGCAGATCGAATATGAATACTTTCACTTTTGTTAATACAATGTGTATTCTTATTCTCATTTTCACTCTGTCCCTTTATTATAACAGAATTCATAACATATATAGGCAGTGATATTTAAAAAACACCCATAAAGGATTAAGTTCAGCCAAGATATTCAAGTGCTGTAAGATAGCAATTTATCCCTGAAAGTATATGAAATGTAATTGCTACTTTTAGAAGATAATTTTTCTTCAATATTATAGCAAAGGGCAAATGGTTAAATTCATTTTCTATCTTGATCCCATTAATTAGCCCTCTCTAGAGAATGATGCAGTTTGTATTTTAAAAAGATGTTCTTGTTACTTTATTATATATCTTTTTAAAATAAGGTTTTATTTTTTCTATTTATTTAAAGGTAATTATTTAAAAGTATATATATATTTATTAAATTTATGTGATACCCACTTCTTTGATGATACTCAGTGGTTTACAAAATATACAATGGAAAGAGTAAACAAAAATAATATGCACAATATTAAATAATTAAAAGGCATGGATTAGTGTTTATTTCAAAGGCAGGCTAAATAATGTTCCTGGAGTTTATGGATTATTTATTTCCTACAAACAAGGATTTTTTTCCTACTTTTTTTTCTATTTTAAAACAACCACTACTCGATTTATTTTTTAGTTATTAAAATAAGGTCACAGAAAATTGGAGGCCATTATATATGACAAGAAAGATACAGGAAACCTTGCTGTCGTCTAGTGGTTATCTAGATTCTTTCAGTCATTTATATTAATTTTCAAAGTAGCCATCTCATTCACTTCTTCTTTTCTTTTGTTAAAGAAGGAAACAGGGCCCTTATACATACCATAATTTTTTTGTAAACTATGATTTAAATGGAGGAAAAAGAATGGCCAGACCTATGTTTCCCTGTCCCTGTTAATTTTATCCTTTTTTTGCTTGCCCGCTTTTATTCTCTCTCCCTCACAAAAAGAGTGGAAGAGGGGGAAAGGAGAGAACTATCAGTTTAGAATATTGATAATTTATTTCTGCCTACATCAGAAAATTAGCATCAGAGTAGTGTTTTACGGTACAAGTCACCTTGCTAGAAAGCAGCTTCCAATTTTCCAGCTATAAAAAAACAGAAATAAAAATAGCAAATATGCATCATGAAAATATCAAAATGTTTGGTTGAATAAAAAAGGTTTTCCCTTAGTGCCTGAGAGATATTAAGCGAGTAACAGAAGCCTCTTGGTTAAGTGTCTTAGGTTGTTTTATAAGGGATGATGATAGCTCGGAAGGCTTTTATTACAAAAAGGGCTTTATTACATATTTATGTACAAACTATACAGGGTTCTCTGCCTGAGCACTAAGCTGTACTTCTCTTGCTCTCCTTTATTATTTATGTCTGTTAACACTTTCTTGTTTCATTTATTGCCTTACAGCTTCAATCTAAAGACATTTATTATATCTCCTCCTTCTCCCTCCTTTCTCTTTCCCCAAAGTCACTTGCTTTACTTTTCTCAACAAGGTCAGTGGGTCTCAGTAGGCACAGTGTCCCTCATCTTCTGTTGACAGACCATTCTGCTCTTTCAGCCTTCTTCCTTCTCCCAACCTCCTCTGGGGGGATTTTCCTCTGGGAGAATGCAATGGACTTTTTTTCTTTTTGCCAGACTTATCCCAGCCACTCATTGATTTCACTCAGTTGCTTTCCAGGTCCTAGTTTCTCCTGCCACAGCAACTACCTTAACCACCACCCTTAACGGACTGTTCTTTAGGTTTGCTTTTTCTCTTTTCGTTTCCTTCTTTCCCTTTCCCCAACTTTCCAGCCACCTTCACTGTAAGCTTCTCATTAAAAAGCAGCCCCCTTTCTAACCAACAGCTATCCTATACTAAAGCTCTCATCTATCCATATTTAATACTTCTCAGCTGTACCCCACTACATTTTTCTGTGAAATGCTAAAATGTGGCTAATAGCCTTGAGGAATAGCAGACTGACACTGACTTGTCACAGGAAGCTGTTTCCTATCTAGGGTTCTGCAGCCTGAAAAGTTCATTCTTTTATTGAAATTATTTTTTTTGGGGGGGGGGGGGAGAGAAGGAAGAGAATCTGGCATTCATCATCTGAATCTTAAATAGCAAGTATGTTAGGAGTATAACATAAGCATTCATTCAAGCATTAATTAGTATAGTATTCCTGGGTATTTCTAGAAGATTTAGATATTATGATTTGCTATTTTTCCTGACATGTAGACTGCAGTAGCAAAGAAAGGTATTAAAACAATTGGAGCATTTTGACGCAGTAATTAAAGTGCTGGATTTAGATAAAGGAGATTCATGTTGAACTACAGAGCTCATGGATGACCTGGGTTATTCTATTCCAATTTCCAACTCAGTCTGTCCCACACAAGATTTGCTGTTATGCTGATTAAGAGGGGACACCCTTATGTAAACTGCATTGCATATTCAAAGGAAAGGTGAGTTTTAAATTAAAGTATGACACAACAGTCTTGTCCATATTTGCCTGTGGTTACTCCTTGTAGCTCTGTAAAGCTTACTAAGAGATATCATTGACTTAGGTAAGATTTATTGTATGTTCACATATCTTCTCAGAGACTAGACACTCAGCCTTTGGATAACATCAGATTAATGTTGCTGACAGGTGATCTGACAACACCAAATTTTAAATAAGCAGCAGTGGTTCCTGGTGAATCATGTGATGGATCCATCATATGCTATCAAACATATTCCTGATAAACTGTATTGAGTATATTATCTGAAAACAGAGACATATCATGGCTGATGAAATGCTGCATAAAATTTTACTATGGATACTATGCAACATATAGAGGGTAATTCGGAAATAAACCTTTGTTGGTTATCATCGACAGACACTCGCAGATACAGAGGTTTTATTATACACATTAGAAAATTACAACATTACATTACTTTTCGACATAATCACCATTCAAATTGAGGCACTTGTTGGTTCACTTATCGGGAAACAACACCACACCGGAAGTCAGCATGCCCCGACACTTATTATGGCTGACTCGTCTGAGTTTTTGTAGCATTTCACAGTAGACTTCTGAATTGATGGTCGAACCATACTCATGAACTAGCAGTACTCCTTTGGTATCTTCACATTTGGTGGGATTTTCCATGGTGTGATGTTGGTTCACGATAATGCTCACCTGCACACCGCTAGACACACCCAAGAACTTTTGAAGCAGTTCCATTGGGATGTTTTTGATCATCCCCCCTATAGCCCAGATTTGGTGCTGAGTGACTACTACAAAGGAATTTCAAACCTTGTAAGACGTTATGACAAGTGCCTCAATTTGAATGGCTATTATGTCAAAAAGTAATGTAATGTTGTAGTTTTCTAATGTGTATAATAAAAGTTCTGTATCTGCAAGTGCAGATAATCTGCAAGTGCATTGATAATCAAACGGAGGTTTATTTCTGAATTGCCCTCGTACATAATGAGATAGTTTGTTAGACAACCTGATGAGACACTTGTTTAAATTTTCAGTATTATAAAATGAATATGAATACATGTACACATATGTACAATATATTGTTTTGAAAACAAGCCTCTAATTCTTCTTTTTTATTGTTGATATTTTATTAATCTAAGGGAAACCTGAAATCTGAAAGAATACGGAAATCTTTTCCATATTCAAGTGAAAAATGGTTAGTGAACTTTTAGTCACATTTCATAACAATGCAGCCAATGAAGTCAGAATCTAACTTTATAAAATCTATTAAAAATATATTGGAACAATTAAACAGTGAATACTGATTTTGTGTTACAACTGCAAGACAAATGACTTCTTAGTGAAAGAAAATCTTATATTAATTAATCTTCATCAAGGCTTATGTGGGTAATGCAATTTATGTGTACTAAATCTTACTTTGTTTGAATTACATGTAAACATAACACTTCTTTTATTGAATATATGTCACTGGATTTATTGAACTAGAATCATATATAAATTAAAATACTTTTCCTTTAAAAAGGTCAAGTATACTTATTACATAGAATATATTAATGAAAGTAGCTGTGTTAAAAACAGTGACATACATAAATGAATCAGAGAAGGCCATGTTTTTATTTTAAAAATTCATAAGTCCATCCCATTTATTTTAAAATTACATACAGAGAAACAGTTATGCACATGAATTTTACTTATATCTTAATATTAAATTTACATCATTGAGTATATGTCATTTATATTTTAAAACAACCATTAGTATTCACAATATTAATCATGAAATATCTGAAAAATACGGTATGCGGTATTTCATCTATCTGCCATGTCTCATCTCTATCTTTCAATAGCAAGTCAATAAAAGTGATTAGAGCTGCCACCTCAGAATGCACGCCCTTAAACCATATAGCCATAATACAGAGAAGGTTGGGTTTGGGGTTTTTTTGCCCCTGATCTTTGCAAATTACATCCAAACTGTCTGGGGAACTTCTCAGTGACTAGAGGTAATACAGTTTAATCTTCTTTTTCTACTGCTGGTAGGCTTCAAATTTAGCTCACTGGAAATCTTTTCTTTTTCTTATCATAGCCTTGGTGCCTTTTTCATGCTGTAATCCATGCATTTAATTTTGGTGTGTCTCTCTGTTTTTCTTTTTTTATGCCTCGCATAGATTTTGCTGGTCTTAAAGCTGCAACTATGAAACTTTCACTATTTATTCCACTCTCCTAAAAGTGATTTTAGCATGGGAAATTAAGTTGGTATGCTTTTGTTTGGGGGTGGGGGAGGCTTGTTGAATGTAAATGCTTTTAGATTTCATCTTCATCTTATACAGTATCATAGCTTTCACCAGCCTGCATGATTTATGCTTCACTTCATTTTATAAAATTCCTTTCATTCTGTAGCTCTGCTATTACACATTTCAGAATATTAAGAATGGGAAGAGGGGGAAAAGAGGAGTTTAAAGATATGTATGTTAGATTTATTTTTATATAATTACTATTTTGGGAGTTCAAATGTGATTGATACAATGGTTCAGTGGGTAAGTGAACCACCAAAGTGACATACACAAATGGATGTTAGTCTAATTTCTTCTTTTTGTAGCTTCAATTAGTAGAAAAAAATGCAATTAAATACAATTTACTAAATAAATTACTACAGAATTTAAAGATATGTATGTTAGACTTAAAAGACAATACAGTTCTTTGTATCCTATTTAGTAAATATTTTTTCATCTCAGTGTAGGAAAAGAGATCAGTGAAAAAAATAACCCTTTAGATATTCATCCATGTGCATAACCAATGCTCCTTTGTATGCACTTACCCAATTCAGTGCTGACACAAACTTTCTTGAATCCTCTGAGGTAAATTGACACATATTTTACATCTAATCTGTAGCTTCCAGTTGTCCACAACTAAAACTTAATCTGGACTCTTGGAATCTATGTTTATATCTTTGGGGGAAAAAAGTCATGTATCTGCATATGTACTTCATCTAATACAGACATGTTGCGCAATGTATCGGGCCGGTTTTGCCATTGCCGGCAATGGGGTGGGGGTGGCTTCCGGATGACATGTCCGGCCCGTGGGCCGGCAGTTTGACACCTCTGATCTAATATGAAAGGAATGCCAGAACCTTCATTTCTCAAATATTCAAAAGCACTGGGGAGGTTTTAATGAGAAAAATGCACTTTCTAAGAAACTAGAAGCAGTTTCAATGTAAGTATCAAACATACAGCATATATGAAATTATTCATAGTACTTTATTTTGTATTAATTTTTGTTTTGTGAAACTATTTAGAAGAAAATCTATTTCTCATAGTTAATGACACATCTCATTAGCACTGTTTTATTTTCAATCAAATCAGCTTAGTCTGGGAATGGATAAGATACAAATTGTTTTGAAGGAATTATTTTGGGGGCTTCACATGAGAAACCAAAATGCAAATTCATTGCCAAATATTCACTTTTTGAATTTTTAAACACAGAACATAATAAACATGAAAATGGATATGTTATATGGAATGCAGACAAAATGTGCACATTATATAGGTAAATACGTTTTCATCATCATCATTTTAGCCATTGTCTATCCACTGCAGGATGAAGGCCTCTTCCACATGTTTCTGAATGTATAAGGTCCTGAGATTTATTTATTTTTTCCTGCCAAATGCATTTGTAATTTTGGAACTGAAGGAAAATGGATTATTGGTAGGCTGAAACTCTGTTATATATGGATTATGCAGAGATAGGTCAACGTAAAATAAGTTTAGCCTCACTAATACCAAGGTTGTCTAGTTGCTGAGATCAATATGCAAATGTGATACAGGATTTGTTCAACAGTTGTAGCCTATTAAAATGATAAGCCATCATTTCTGTTATGGCATGACCTCTTTCATTTATTATGTTCATATGCAGTTACCACTGAACCCATTGATCAAGAGAGCTTGATTCAGAAAAAGAAGTGATCTTCCCAGGCATGTGGTTTAAAATTCTTGCTGGTAAGAGAGATGGTTGATATTCAGAGCCTAATGTCTCTATGCTTGCCGGTTGTGTGGTGGGATACCAATACATTTGCAGTGTTTAATGCAAATGGGATCTTCATTCAGCTGTATAGTTTTTACATAAAGTTAGTGCATGTGATAGGAAACTGGATCCAAATTGAAGAATTCAGAAAGACATTATGTTCCCAATGGTGGGCTCATATCTTAATTCATTGTACAACTTCATGTTTGTCATATTAATAAGATAAGTATGATCTTATCAGGTAAGATATAGCATTTTCCCTCACTTTTCCAATAGGCAATGCTATTAATATTCACATTTTGAAATTAGGTACTGAAGATGCAAATGTCACCATGTAAATTGAAGTTATTCTTGTCTTGCCCTACAAAAAAAGCTAACTTTTCTTGTATAAATAATCTTTAAGACTTCCTACTGAATGTTAACTTTTTTCAAAAATCAAACAGGAAGTGTTTGATCCAATTACAGTGGATCAGTAGTACAGTGATCTATAGATAAAATACATGGTGATATTTCTTCTTTCTTTATAAAATTGTCAAGTCTATACCTTCCCCCTTCTATCAAGCCAACCTGTGACAATTTTCAAATGATAATAACACATCTGTATCATAAAAGTATTATGATTTGTGGCCTCCATGGCAATTATGGACCTGTCCCAAGTCATTGTGGGCCCAGTGCATACTGGGAGGTTCAAGATTAGACCGGCTTTATTTCCAAGACAATTGAGAAGCAATCTGGTTTTGGAGAACCTTTGTATCAATCCTTTGCTGTGGACAGATCACTTTTCAATTGCTTTTTGTTTAGTTTATCCTAAGGGCCCATCCCAAGCAAATGGTGGACCCACCTGCATTCCAAAGGAAATATTGAGTTATCCCTAAGGATCCAGTGGGCATGTCAGCTGAAGCCTTAGATAAAACCTTGAATGTAGAGATGATATATAATTGGATTGACCCATACAGATTGTTCCCTCTCTACCAATCACAGCAGGCATTTTGGACCTCTGAAACCTCTGGGAGATGAAGTGCAGGAAGAAACACCTGGAGTACTGCTGAAGGAAGATGAAAAGTTAATCCAACTGAATACAAGTAAGAACTCATATTAGGTATTATATCATAGTGATAATGTTACTGTTGTTTGATATTATGCCCATATTGTACCTGCTAACAGTTCTGGCATTATTAAAAGTAACCCAAATCCTGTTGGGAAGAGACAGGTAGCAGGATCTTCTGCAGATTTCTGTGAAGAATATTCTTACTATTTGTCAGACTAAGTTACTCAGATTTGTCTAGAATTGGATTCTGATTGTACAGGTCTAAATAAGAGGCCTGAAGCAAGATCTTATTTGTGAGTCCTAAGGAAGTAGCTAGGTCTCTCCAGCCTGTTGGCCAGGGACGTGCCTGTTCGATCATCCTCCTGGATAACAAAAGCCACCTGGGGATGACCTATGATTGGGTCTGTTTGGTGGTGTTGGATTCCTTAAGTGAGAAAGTGATTCCTGTGGTTTTCAGAGACGCTGTGATATTTCTTCTCCTCAAGAACCATTCCTGTGCCCAATGGTTCTGAACAATTATTGTCCAAACAGCAGCTTTCCCTTATTAGGGAAGATTATAAAGAAGGTAGTCAGGCTTTAGTTTCAATCCCCTTATGAAGTAGATTATCTTAGTTAAAAAATTATCTGGGTTTCAGGCCAGGATTTAGTATGGAGACAGCATTGCCTTGCTTGTTTATAATCTGTAGTGAAGCTGGGATTAGATGGTACTATAATAATACATTCAACCTGATGTTCATTTTTTCAGTTGCTTTTAATACTGTCAGCCACAGAAACCTTTTGGACCAGTTTCAGAGGTTGGAAGTAGGAGGTCCCACTTTGTGGTGGTGGTCTTAATCTGTGGTCAGTTTCAATTAGTGTTGACAGTGGGGAGAANNNTATAATCTGTAGTGAAGCTGGGATTAGATGGTACTATAATAATACATTCAACCTGATGTTCATTTTTTCAGTTGCTTTTAATACTGTCAGCCACAGAAACCTTTTGGACCAGTTTCAGAGGTTGGAAGTAGGAGGTCCCACTTTGTGGTGGTGGTCTTAATCTGTGGTCAGTTTCAATTAGTGTTGACAGTGGGGAGAAATTGCAGCTGTGGTTCCTTACTTGTGGGGTGCTGCAGGATTCCATGCTCTTTTTCCTTCTTAACTTCTACATGAAACTGCTGGGTGAGATCAACCATCAGTTTGGAGTCAGATATCATCAGTATACATCTTGGCAGACATGATGAAGTCATAACCCAGTGCCTGGAGTCTGTACATATCTTGGAACTTAGATATATTTTAAATAAATAGAAATATTTTCACAGAAACAAAAACCGGTTATGCCATAACGTATATCTTCCTCTTTAAAATGCCAAAAAGTTGTTACTATACTACAGTGCAATACAACTTAGGTAAAGATTTTCCCTGTCCTGTTGTTTCTGACTCTAGGGAGCCAGCGTTGTCTGAATACACTTCTGTGGTCATATGGTCAGCATGACTATAACCTGATGCACATGGAACACTGTTACCTTCCCACCAAAATAGTACCCATTTATCTACTTTCATTTGCATGCTTTCAAACTCTAGGTGGGCAGGAACTGGGGTGAAGACAGGAGTTTACCCCATCGCATGGCGCTCAAGTCTTGAATCTTGGGCTGTCAGCTTTCCAACTGATAAGCTTACTGTTTTTAATTTCTGAGCCATTGCTCTACAGAACAAAACAACTTAAATCATGTTTTATTGACTAAGCTACATTTAAATAGATTCATTTTATAACCTTATAAACCAGGATTGAAAAATCAAAAGGACTAGTTTCACACAATATACTAACCAAACCACAGCTTTTAGTGTAAAAAATAAATTCTATTTTTTTGCCACCTCAATAGAAAACAATGTCATTCTTTCAGGCGTGGCATCAGGTTTTGTACAATTTGCAAATATGTAAAGTCAGACATTTTTGCCATCTCTCCAAGTATGATGTGATCAAGAAACTCAGTATGGGATTAGTATTTATGATACACTCTTCTACAAACATTTTGCAGTCAGAAAAATAAACTAGCATCCTACTGCAGCATCCTATTAGCATTGTTACTACAGTGAATACATACCTTCAAATAGAAAGTTAGAGGTGCCACCTTATATTAGCAGACAGAACCTAAAGAAGCATACTGTTTATAAATAATATTCTGATGATTTTCTTTAAAAAAACGCAAGCTTTTTCTAAGTAATATCTATAGTTGCAGTATTACATCTTACTGTCTTTTGCCTTGTATCTCTTTATAGTGATGCACTGAAAAAGATGCAGGCAATAAACCCGTTGTAGCAAATAGCTTACCTTATAACAAACAGAAAGACACAAAATAGTTTGAATTTGAATTCAGAAAATATTTTAGGATGCTGCTGTAATAAGCAGACTGATTTTGCTCCAGTTCTTGTATTCATTATGATCATTAAATAATATATGTTCCAGGTAAGAAATGCATTCATCATTTGAAGTGTCCCTGTAGTGTTTATAATCTACACATATATAGAGAAAGAAAGATATAAAACCTCAAAATTTTTGAAGGATTATTCATTACTTGCAGTTTCTGACATCTTCTCAATTTCAACATTCATTTCTATGTAAAACATAGTGATAGGCAAATCATTGATGTGCTGCATTCAAAATATGTGTATATTTTATTTTTTCTCACACACCAATACACAAGCAGAGAACAGAACATACATTAGGGGGGAGGCAATCCCTTACCAACTACTTAGAAAACAATACAATTCAGGCTAAGAAGAATTACTGTCTAGCAGATGCAATTTCTCTCTAGCTTAAAAAGCAGCTGTGTTTTTGTAAAATCCTATGAATGTGGCAGACCTACCTAAAGGTAAAAGAAAAAAACCACCCCTTGTTTTGTAATAAGGGGATTTTCAATTTAAAAGCGAGAGAGGGCCTGTTGTGTGAAGTATGGTTATTACATTCATTGTATTCTGTCTCGCTCACTAGGAGGCTAATAATGAAGGAGTCAGTAAAAGCCAGTGCCATGAGAGTTATCTCATGGCCTCAGATGCTGGATAAGTTGAAGAAGGCAGAAATCACTTCTGGATGACATTCAAGTCTGAATGATGATTTGAAGAAGAAAAGACTATTATTTCCAAGGTAAACAGGCTATTTCATCCATCAGCAGTATATAATGGTCTAAATATTGTTTATATACAGACTTAGAAAGTTCACTTTATCACAGATTTTTTTCTCTCTCTGACAGTTTCAGCAATATATTCCTGAAACAAAAGATCCACTCCAGATTCTGCCACACCTAAAAGGAACCTTTGAGGAAATTGCCAGGCTCAAATACGATGAGAGAATTACTCACAAAGCAGAAAATGAAAAAAGGCACATACTGTAGATACGTTGGATATTTCTGTAAAGTGCCAAAGACCTGGTTCAGAAATGGTCTCACAAAGTGAGTATTCTTAGTGATTACTTGTGGTATTGAAATCCGCCTAATAGCTTTCTCTTTTAGGAGCTAAGAATTTAAGCATATTTATACCAGCATATTTCCAGACTAAAAGGCTGTCAGAACATTTGTCACTGTGTTGGAAGGAAGATATCATCCTTATGCTGTATTATGGCAACTAATTTAATATGCAAATGTGCACAAGTAGCCCTCAGAAGGCTTTCAGAGTGAGAGACTTAATAAATGTGTGTGCCTGTGTGAATATGTGTATGTGTCTTTGTACATGTCTTTGCTTCTTTGTGGTAATGTTTGTGTCGTTTACAGACTACATTTTTCACAAGGAGGCTTAGAGTTATATTCTAGTTTCAAGTTTCCCTAAAACTAGTGAAATACGCAAGTGTATATCAGTTGAGCTTTGAGACTGAATTTTAATCTTTAATTCATGTAATAGTAAGTGCATGTAAATGACATCACTGGCAATATATTAAATCAGTTTTCAGTGAAGCCAGAAAATGTCACTGATTTTTTCCCCCACACATGCTTTATTTTTGTTCATATAATCAGAACAAGCTTTTTGATATCCTATTTGGAAGATTTTTGTGTGTGAAATATTCAGCCTTTTTCTAATAAATAAATAAACTTCATTTTTCATTTCATTTTAATGTATGCCGATTAGTGTACATTCAACGTGACAATAAAGCTCTACTTCTATTCTATTCTATTCTATTCTATTCTATTCTATTCTATTCTATTCTATTCCATTCCATCCCATCCCATCCCATCCCATCCCATCCCATCCCATCCTATCCTATCCTAAACAAAGCTGATTCTTTATGTTTAGTGTCCTATAGGTCTTTGTGTCCTCCTTTTTCATTTCAGGCTGCAGTTGAGAGAAATAATTTCATTCCTACCTTTAAAAAAGGCTGACATTGCAGCGTAAAAGTATTAAAATAAAATTTTAACCCAGGGACTATATTTCTCAAATCAACCCCAAGAATAAAACAATTGAATTGGCTGAAATCCAATTTTTGGATGGGAACTTTGTTTGGCTGAACTGAAATACAAAATTAAAAAAAGTCATCTCTTTTCCTTCTCTTGCCAAAGTTAAAAAAAGAAAAAGAAAAAAAGTTTCTTGAATCTATCTAAGCCATGTAATATCACCATGCCAACCTCGGATTAATCTTTAGAAGAAGGAAGCCCAAGCTGGAATGAGAATACTGGGCAGTTCTTTTTCCTGCTGATTTCCACGAAAATGTCTAAAATGAGCTTAAATCTCTCTTATTGGTCCATGAATTTAGAAATACTTGAATTAGATTGTTTCCTGACATTTTTTATGAATCTCATGACATTGGATTATAAATAAGATTGATATTTTTTAAAAAATAATATCAGTGACATAGATCTAGCAGTGGGTTAACTTCCATAAACTACATAAGATGCTAAAATGAAATAAAATAATATTTTAGAACATTAAAAGAACAACTATAATATAATTCAATATCATAAATAAGGGATGAGGAACATTTATCAGGAATAAGTGTTCCTCGTCCAGCTCCTACCCACCTAGCAATTTGAAAGCATGTAAATGCAAGTAGATAAATAAGTACCATTTTGGCGGGAAGGTAACAGCGTTCCATGTGCCTTAGAGTCATGTTGGCCACATGACCACAGAAGCATCTTTGGACAACACTGGCTCTCTCAGCTAAGAAACGGAGATGAGCACTGCCCCCTAGAGTAAGATATCTTTTTTACCTTTTTTACCTATCTTTTATCCTATAAAACAAGGATGAATTAATTATGGGCCTATAGTTTCTTATATCTAATACCATTACTCTCCTGGATTAGTAATTCAGCAATTGCTGATGAACTTCTGCATTTAAAACATCATAGAATTATAAAACAGCAGGAATGGCAGGAACCTTGGAGAGCATCTAGTATCTAGCATTTAGTGCAGTAAGTCTGTTCAGTAAGTTTGTAGTTTGTTGTTAGCATCTCTAACAAAATAAAAAACTATACTATTTAAAACATATTGATAATTTTTGGGAGCGCATTAATCTGGACCTAATCAGTGACTATTTGTCCTGCCAAAATGCAGTTGAATGAAAATAAGGTTTCATATGCAGTTTTTAAATCATTTGCATGTTTTATGCATGATAACTTAATTTATTTATGCACTACCTTTCATTTATGAATTTCCTGTTTTCACTTGTATTAACCACATGGTGTTAGACAAGAAATAGATTTGATAGGCAGCCAGAGAAGAGTAAGAAAACAATAAAATGGAGTAGATTTTCCATTGCAATTATTAACAACAATTAACAAGATAATTATTTTGCTAAGGTTACTATCAGTTATTTTATTTAAAGTATTACAGACTTCTTGAAGCATTTTGGATATTCTTTAGCACATGCTATATAGAAAGATAGAAAGAAAAATATTTCCAAAGATATTGAATGTAAGATCTTTTCTTTTCAGTGAACATAGAGACCTATGTCATTGGCCTATTAGCAGGAAAAACACATAGTAATTGATTCTTTGAAGTACTTTATTTCAGAATTTATGTAGTCATAGCTTGATTTTGAAAACAACAGCTTTATTTCTTTATTGTCCAGCAGGATAGATAGGTGGTAGAATGTTCATGGATTTGGTTATAGATGAAGGTGCTATGTGATATGTTTGAAAGTAATATATTTTCATCTCAGCATTACCACCTCTGTGTAAATCAGAAGTGCTTTAGTTCAGCTTTTTTGATTCCAAGTGTGTGAATTTTGAGCCAGCAAGATCATTGGTTATACTGACTGGCAATTTGGAAGGCATAGATAAAAGACATTTCCCACATTGGGAAAAGCTTCTTTAGTATATCTATAAAACTGTTGTCTGAGTAGCACCCTCTGACACAAATGTTTGAGTTGTTTGCAGTGTCCATTTAAGGAAACTAAACAGGAAAGAGTTGAGGATGCTTAAAAGATTCCAAGGATACGTTTGTAGTTGTTTTGTCTTTTATATGTCTGTTCTAGTGCTATTTTTGTGGTGTCCTGTCTATCAGTGAATTCAATGATTGTGTGTGGTGACTGTCCCCCTGTCTGTCAGTTAGCAATCTCTCTGAAGCCTAAATTGCTGTTAATTTGTGACAGAACACTTTTTAAACAACTGCAATATAGTTTTCAAATGTTGAATAATGTAGCATGAAATTCTCAGTTAGTTTGGAAATGATTGTGAAATCATGTGAAGAAAATCAGTATGGCATCTGATCAAGATAAATTCACTCTAGTGTTTTATGGCTTTTTATTCCTATGTGATAGTAATAAAGTCTCATGTAGGGATGGAAGCCATGAAATACATTGTGAAAAATCATCAACTAAGATGAGCCATCAGAATAGAATCATTATAGGACTAGAGCTGCTAATAATTTTTGGAAAATGGAGTATTTGTTTTGTTGCATTTTATGTTTGCACTGTTTTTTCATTGCTTCATTCTTAGAGTTGGAAAGATAGGAAAATAGTTTGTAATAAAATAATTCATTTTTAAGTCAGCATCAAAGTTTTATATTTTAATACATATTTAATTTTGGTTATTAAAGTGAACACTGTGCATGAAACACTTAATTATGTGTTCTATTGATCAAATAAACCATTAATGGTATTTATCAGGTCCAGGTTTCTTTACTCCCATTCTCCGGAAATGATCCTGAACTGAAGCAACAATTCCAGCATGGTGTATGACATGGTTTTTCCCCAAATTCATACTCTACTCTTTCTGACATTATATGTATTCAGGGAAGCAGTGGTTTGGGAGCAATAGAACAATTGCATAGGAAGTAAAGTGCAGCCACTTCATTGTGCTTGCACTTCTTTGAAGCATGATTTGAGTGGCATTTGAAATAACCATTACATAATTTCTCCAACATTGCTGAAATCATGCTTGGACAGATTATTAAAAGAGGATATCTTACATGTTCCTTATCGAATGCTCAGTGCAAACGATATCATCATTGTATATGTGATTCTCTTTTTTTGTGCTGACTAGGATACATTTGGATACAGTAATCTGTCTTGTTGCAAGTATGGAACCCACCTCCCCACCTTTTTTACATCTACTTTTTACATCTACAGAAGCTATAGAACTGAATTTTAAAAGCATCTCTGTCTCCTATTATTTCCCCAAATTAAAAAACTCACCAATTTTATTTCCACATGTTTTTCCATAGTTGATAGTTTTTATGATGCAGTATCCTGAATTGAAATATATTTCCCATTTTTCCTATTGCATAACACAAAACAATTTAAAATCAAATTCTGTAATTATTAACATAAAACCTATTTTTTTTCTGAAAGGTACATATCACTTTGATTTCAATGAGACCGACTCCTTAATTAGGATATTT
>NW_015386475.1:895481-908525 GCF_001527695.2 Protobothrops mucrosquamatus
ATAGGCCTGTTCATATATTAAAATTAATTAAAAACCAATTTAAAATGTCCCTAGGCCAGTCCTGCCTGCTGAAACAGCCATGTCTTGAGGGCGCGGCGGAAGGAGGGGAGATCCGGAATCAACCGGATCTCTGGGGGCAGCTCGTTCCAGAGGGTGGGGGCTCCAACAGAGAAGGCTCTCCCCCTGGGGGTCGCCAACCAGCACTGTCTGGCTGACGGCACCCTGAGGAGACCCGCTCTGTGGGAGCGTATCGGCCAGTGAGAGGTGATCTGTGGCAGAAGGCGGTCTCGGAGGTAGCCAGGTCCGATGCCATGGTGCGCTTTAAAGATGATAGTCAACACCATTTAAAATGGGAGCCTGTATGTATGTATATATTTACATTTGCATAGAGGTGACCCAGTGTGCTGCTGTATTACAGGAGCTTGGTACATGTACAGTGTGCTGCTGTATTACAGGAGCTTGGTACATGTATGTGTGTGTATGTGTGTATGTGTGTGTGATGATGATGATGATAGTAATGAGGGTTATATATTGATTATACATTGATAATAGTAATGAGATGTTAATAACATCTGTGCTGATAATGTTACCTAATTTGGGTAATGAAATGTCTTCAAGAATCAAGCTCAGAGAGCACCAAGGACCCCTCATTTCCACTCTGAGCAACAAATATTCTTCTTTATCGGATGATAGTAATCTTTTCCTAATGCAAATCCAATTCCTATGGTGCTAGTTCTCATAAAAAAGAAAGTATTTTGGGTATTCTTCACCATTTCTCTTCTGAATAAATGTACTGTAGCTTTAGGGCCATAATTTTCATTGCAAAAATGGCTTATGAGGAAAGAATACTAGAGCCCATTAAGTGCTTCTCCCAACAATTTCCTTTTTTAATTTTAAATAAGTTTTGTTAATGTGAATATATGTTTAATGAAATACACAGTTTTTTCAATTTAAATACATTATATTTTTAAATGCAGTAATATGCACAGTTTAACTTGAATTAAACTAGAACAATTCCTGAAGCGAAACATATGAATAATATACTGCTATTGTCATGAATGGGTATGACAAATGATGAAAAGAGACATAATTCACAATAATCATAAAACTGTTTAGAAGTGTGGCTGTAAGTCTTTTAGAACTAAAGTACCCTAATGCCGTCACTTGCTCTGAAGGCAACAGTGACTTTGTAAGCAGTTGTCTCTATTCCAGTTACACAATAGTGGAAATTAAGCAGCCATTATCCTTTATGTTTCGACAGCCAAAGTATGATTCAGAGGAATAGCAAGATTTTAGCATAGAGGAATGCGAGTATTTGCATGAAGAAATAATAGAAACTTCTCCCTCTCAGCTTACTTGCGGATATTATCAAGCTCTTTTTTCTTCTTTTCTCTCTCTTTAATTTAGGTCCACTGACTCTCAACAAAACCTGAGAAGGAATTGCTCCAGTTAAGTGAATGAGGAATCAAATTGAACTGTCTACTTTTGTCAGTATTAGAGTTATGCTGCACAATATTCAAGGACACATCTTTACTTCACCATGTTGCCTTTCATTATTGAAGCTGTGTAATTAACCTGAAGATAAAGATGCCATGCAACTTATATGTCATCAAAGTTATTCCTGGAATGCCTAACAGAAAATCACCACCACAGAAATTTTGTGGTCATCTGCTAATTTATTACTTTTTATATTTGCATAGAATGATGGGAGGAATCAGGACAGGCCTTGCCATTAGACTGATTGATCTGATCATTAGATGATGGTGCGGAAGGACAGGGCATTGCTCCAAAACCAAGCTCATTTGTTTACCTGTTTATCTACCAGCCAGCAGCAGTCTGCCACTCCTTCTGCTAACAGGTTCCTCCCATACTCCCTGCTAAGGTCAGTGTGTTCTAGAATGACAAACTAGGCAGCAATATACCTTTAATCCTTTTTCAGCCTAAAATTCTTTGTTCTGAATATTTCTTCTCAATGAGGCATTGAGAGCCATGTATAAAGCAGCACAGATGACTAGTTTCCACTATGCCTTGTACTGAACACTTGGCAAATGTCTGGTTGACATTACCTGCCACAGCTAAGAACTATAGATTATTATATATTAATATTAATAATAGTATATTACTATTATATTTTAATACAGACTCTTCTGAAATAAGAGTCGTTTTCATTTCTTCTTTTCCCATTATTACATCTGTGCATACAGTTTATCAGTTAAAATTCCTTCTGTGTGGAATAGAACAGAATTTGCAGCTATGATATTTTATCGGGAGATATTCTCTTGATGTGCTCTAATGATGTCCATGCCATGGAAAGGAAATCAGTTGAAGAGGCTTACATTTCAACATTGCATCATGAGTATAACGTATCCTGCATATTGTTTGTTTAAACTACATAAGTGTAAGCCAGGAACACCAGTAAGTGAAATAAAGTAGTACACTCAGTTCTGAGAATAGAAGTGTAATGAGGAACCGTGGCAGTGTTCACTTGTTATTTGCTATAATAGTGAACTACAATAATTTATGACCCTGGAATTTAGCTGTGCAATGACCTTGAAGAACTGAGAAAGTGGGGAGAATGTTCTTTTTGAAGAAATAAATACAAATGCAAAGCAGTCAACCCTACCTACTGTATATTCAAGATATAAAAGCATTTATAATTTGCCCAAGCTATTATGAGATAATATACTTTGAAAAAGTTGTTTTAAAACTATGAAGAATACCCAAATAACCACAATTATTATAAGCTGTTATAAATAGATACTATAGATATTATTTCAATTAAGAAAACATATTTAATATGTACTACTTGTGATTGAAAAAAAACACACAATGTTCAAAGCCTAGATCTCTCTCTCATGAGCCAGATTTTAAAACTCAGATTGTTTTTCAGCTTTCTAAAATCTCTTCCCTAAAATACTATCTGCTCTCTTATGTATTTAATAAATATAGCTACTATTGACTTTTGGATTGTAAACTATTTTCTCCCATTATCTTTAAATATGTAATAATTATAACTTTGAAATAAATATATTTTATTAAATCCAGCCAGTGTATTATTACAATAAATAATCTTTGTATTAAATACAGACAGTGTATTATTATTATTTAGCTTAATTATATAAGCAGAACTTTGCGAGATACGTAGGTGATATTAAAGCCGTGTGTAGAAAACCATTCCTCTGATTTTCTCCTGACATCTCTCAGCCAGAAGATGATGAGCCCAAGTGTAAAGTGATTTACCTAGTCATTAATTTGACATTAATATTGTGTCTTCTCCAAGTCACACAAGTTTATCCTATTCAAGGGACTAGGATTATTTTATATTCAGATACATTTATTGAAATGCAGTGTGTATGAGATATAAAAAAGGTTGCATATTTAATAGGCACATGTAATATATTCCCCTTCCTTTTATGCCTTCATAAACAGGAGGTGGCAAATTGAGAAGAAGAAGGCAACCAGCAGTGATGCTAAGAAAGTGCCAGGGCCACTAAAGTTGGTTCTTCCAGTTGAAGCAGTCATTGCAAGAGGCGACAGTTAGGGCAAAAGCTGATTTAGGAACATCATTAGATGAGGAGGTGGTAGGGCAGTTGTTCCTTAAATCATACCCTTCTCCCTTCTGCATCGCCCTTCTGATATATTCTCACTTCAATCCTATTTTTAAACATTCAAGTAGGTATGTTCACTTTTATGAAGACCTTTATTCAAAAAACTTCTAGTATATCTGATCCTTAAAATAAAAGTGGAATATCCAGTCAGAGATTGCTTCCACTTTGGGGGAAAAAGAATTAAAGAAGAAGAATATGAGGAAAAAAGAGAAAATGATGTGGTATTTATTTATTTATTTATTTAATTTATATTTTACCAATAATAAGGTGGCAAAATATCCAACATACCTTCGTCCTATTTTCCCCACAACCCTGTGAGGTGAGTTGGGCTGAGAGAGAGTGACTGACCAAAATCACATAGCTAGCTTTCATGGCTAAGGCAGGAATTGAAATCATGGTTTCCTGTTTTTTAGCCCAACCCTAAGCCTAATCTTCACCTTAACCACTAGACCAAACTGGATTTATTTTTATTGTAGTTGAAAATTTTTGTGAAAACTTGTACATAGTTTCAGGAATTATATTTAAAAAGGTGGAAAGATTTCCAGAAGAGTTATCACCGTTTGACTAGTTTGTGTCTAGAGATAAAAATTATTAATCTGATATTTACTATTGTCATGAACTAACTATTGCACATGTCCTCTCAACTTGCTTTTCAAAGTATATGACTGAAAGTTGGAATAACAGTCTTTTCAGTCACTCACACTAGTTTGGATTGTGAAGTGACTTGGATGTACATTTGATCTTTTGAGCTTTGCTTTCTTTAAACTTCACAAATACTTCACTATCAGGGTTGCTTCTGTGATTGTAAAAAGAAATACTGAAAGAAAGCAATTGGGGTTCAACAGATGGCAAAGACTCAATGCAATTCGACAGATTACCTCTACTATAAGATATTGTTTCTCATTGCTGCCAAACCTACTTTAGGAGATTCCACACAATAAGAAAACTGATTAAAGAAAAGTCCTATACCAAGGAGCTGTCAAACCATGAACTTACATACATTATGAATATGTGCAATAATATTTCATTTTACACTTTCTGGGAAATTAATAAAGGAATCCTTAAGAAGCACCTAGTTTATACGGTTACAGTTAATTCATTTCTCCTGTTACATTTAAATTGCTATTTACTGGCATTTTTAGAGAGATTGTAAGGGACTTCACACAATTTCAAATTCTATACTTCCACTACCTTATTGTGGCCTAAAAAGTAGTGAATAATATTCCTGCTTTGCCACTTTCAGATATAAGTATGGAAGCAAATATTCACAAGATAGATAACTTTTTCTTTTTTAGTGAGCCAACTTTTTTGGTAGGAACTATGAAAGAGAAAACCACATTCCACAAGATTGGCAGGGCAACTATCATATATAAACAGGGAACAGCCCACAATCAGTAGTACTGATAATGTTACTTAGTTGGGTATTGAAATGTCTGCAAGCAAAAAACCAATGTCAGAGAGCATTAAAGACTCCACAATATCATAGTGACTAATAGAAGTAGATCAAGTATTGTCTTGGAGAAGGCTTATTAAGTGAGTTATTTTCATTCTACCTTCCTGAAATTAGGGCTCTTTAACAATCATGGTCTCAGACTGTTGCTACTTAGTACCAGAAAATTCATCATCCACAATTTTGTCATGGATGACAGAGCCATTCTGGAATGTATTAAAATACAGGTGGCCATGGAGGGGTGGTGAGGTCTTCTCTCAGAAATGTCCCACCTAGATTTGAAGTCTATGTGAGCTGTGGCCCAGAGCAAGTATGTGGGAGTGGTCATTATCTTGATGCTTCTAAAGATGCTTGATGAAAGACCTTGTTTGTTAAATTGAGCTCTACGGAATAGATGGGATTGCTATTATTTCCTTCTTTGTAGCAATGTTCTTGCTTGAGTTGCTTAACTTGTGGCTGGATTGACAGTGAAATTTCCCAGATTGGATCCTGGGAGATTTCATTCTGCCTTCTTGGTTGCAGAGTCTGAAGCAGCTTGGAAGTTCATTACTGTCTTAGCAACTGTGGACCTGATGATTGAGGACTTATTACAATAGGAGTCACATATTGAGTCTGGGTTTTGTTTTGGAGAAATGACAATGTGATATGGGTATGAAGTCAAGGCCAGATCACTCTGAAATGTTCCTTATCTGCTTCTCCTTCAGGGTGAACTTCTTTGCTTAGTCCATTCCTATGCATACTCAGTTTCAGAGTGTGCTTGGAGAAGTATCTGAGTATCTTTTGCACACCTAGACTGAGGCCTTAGTTATAAGTTACAAAGTTCTATTAGTTATATAGGGATTATATTGATTACTTTCAGGTTTCAGGTCTGAATCATTGCTGACATGGCATTGTGTGTGTGTGTGTGTGTGTGTGTGTGTGTGTATCCTGGCCTTTTTTGATTTCATAGCAGCTTTCAGTATCACCAATGATGGTATCCATTTGGATTGGTCCAGGTGGTTAGATGTAGAAGGCACAATGTTTCAATGTTTTTCTTCTCCTGGAACTTTTTCTAGTCAATGATGGGTAGAGATCTAGCCCTCAAATCTTGCTTTGCAGGGTACTTCATGATTTCATGCTTCCTTTTCTCCCATTAACATCTTCAGTCTGCCATTTTCCCCAGAAGCCCCAAAAGTTATGTGTTTTCAATCTCAGGAACTTTAAAACCCAACCCTGCTATGGAAAAATAGGGAATTATAGTCTCCACAAACATAAAAGGCATGAAGTTGGAAATGCTGCAGTAAACTAGGGAATCCTGCTTCTATTAAAGACTGAAGCCTCTCTCAGGTATCCAAATTTCTCTTTTTTTATTTTTACATCAACATTATGCAGAAAAGGAATCATGAACTGATTGCTATTATGATATATACTTATTACAGTAAGATTAGTGTCATTGTTTAATTCTCAAATTATGAAATTTACTACATGTTTAGTTATCATTGGTAGACCTGCTTCCAAATCAAAGTTTTAAAGGTATTATTATTTTTAATCATCACACAGTCAGCCAAATGTTCAGATTGAGTTTGGCATTTTTGTCTACCTATCGAGTCCTTACCAAGGACCTGAAATAGGCAGATCTGGATGTTTGATGGTGTTACAGATGGAAGGATGGAAGCTGTTGCCAGTAAAACCTTCATTTGCAATTGACTGATGGCGAATTTCTCAGTGCCAATGCTGTTCAAGTGGTGCTCCAGTTGTTTTGGGATTGCACCCAAGGCACATATTACTATTGGTACTACCCTTGCTTGCCTTTGCCATAGTTGTTCTATTTCTATTTGGAGGTCTTTGTATTTTGTTATCTTCTCCAGTTCTTTCTTTTCTATTCTGCTGTCTCCAGGCACTGCCATATCCACTAGCAGCTGCTAGAGCTGCTGGGACGTGCTATACTGCATTCAACTGCTGCTAGAGCTGTAAGTCTTGGAAGACTCCACCAGGAAAGTAGCTAGGCCCTGATTGGATTTCCATTGTATTTATACTGTATTCAAACTCCATTTCAACTGCTGCTAAAGCTGCTGGAACATGCTATACTGCATTCAACTGCTGCTAGAGCTGTAAGTCTTGGGAGACTCCACCAGGAAAGTAGCTAGGCCCTGATTAGATTTCCATTGTATTTATACTGTATTCAAACTCCATTTCAACTGCTGCTAGAGCTGCTGGGACGTGCTATACTGCATTCAACTGCTGCTAGAGCTGTAAGTCTTGGGAGACTCCACCAGGAAAGTAGCTAGGCCCTGATTGGATCTCCATTGTATTTATACTGTATTCAAACTCCATTTCAACTGCTGCTAGAGCTGCTGGAACATGCTATACTGCATTCAACTGCTGCTAGAGCTGTACGTCTTGGAAGATTCCACCAGGAAAGTAGCGGCCCGCGTGCCTAACAAATTATATAATTAAAAATTATAAACAGCAGCAGTACATTCAGGGCAAGTGCCTCTGAGATTCCCTGTATCTAAGAACATTTGGCTTAGTTCAGTGCAACACTTGCTTTGCAGCTGTCTTTCGCAGTATCCTTTTCAAACATGGAAACTGTCCTATCTGTAAATAAATCACTAGTCTACAAGGACAGATTATTTATCTAGGGTCTGTAATCTGTGCTCTTCAGGCAGAAATTAGGTGTCCAGTTCAGCCCCTCTCCTCTATTAAGCCTCCGTGCTATCAGCCCCCTCTACCACAAAGATCCTGCAGGAGATGGGCAGTGAGGACAACTGTGGGATCTGGCAGAGTGAGAGCTGTGAACCATAAACACAAAGCTTTTGCTGTGTCCCTGCACAACAGTTACAGTGCCCTTACTGACCTTAATAGAGACATTAAGGAGACAGGTAAAGGTATTTGTGAAGATAACTCAAATAAGCAGGTGATTGTGGTCCGAGATAAATAACTAGATTTCGACAGGGAGAAGTGTGAATCAGGTATTACATATCAGTCATGCAAGAACAGAAAGGCATCCAAAAAGAGAAGCTACCTTCTGGTAGGTGATTCAATTATAAGGGATGTAAATTTAGGAAAGGACACAGAGGCTTTGAAAGAGGTCAGGTGTCTTCCAGGTGCTACTGCCAGTAGGGACAAGAAGCGTATTTCTAAAATAATCAAGAATGGCAGCAAGGACTGTGATGTGGCTGCTATTGTACATCTTGGCACTAATGATCTGTCCCAAAAAGATGTACTCTCTGTGCAGAACGATTTCCAGAGCTTGGGGAAGGAACTTAGCAGAATAGGCTGTAGGCTTACTTTCTCAGAGGTTTTACCAATGTATAAGGAGCAAAATGGAAAAGGCCAGCGCATAGCACAATTCAATATGTGGCTAAAGGAGTGGTGTAAAGGGGAAGGCTTTGGATATATTAATCACGATGTCTGTAGCTGGTCCAATGAAAAGATGTACAAAAGAGATGGTTTGCATCCATCAAAGAAAGGAACTGAGTTACTCGGCTATAAATTCACAGATTTTTTGGAGGAAAATTTAAACTAAATAGCGGGGACAGTGAGTTAATTAATACAAAACAACCCTGTCCCCAGCAATCTAAAAATTATAGGGCTATCAGTGCATGTAACATAGATGTGTGTGTGGACAAGAATACCAACCTTGCTGTCAAGCAAAATCAAGCCTCTAATAGTGAGTGCCACACAAAGTGCACTAACCAAATAGGTGGTAAGACAATAGGGGAACTCAGGCACCACACAGGTTATGTAGAAAGTAAACACAGGGCCAGTCATAAAGGACTCAAATGTCTATACACCAATGCACAGAGTATGAACAGCAAACAGGGTGAACTAGAAATTCAGGTTAGTGAGGGCAGATATGATATTGTTGCCATTACGAAAACATGGTGGGATGAAACCCACACATGGAACACACAACTAGAGGGATTTAAATTATTTAAAAGAAACAGACCAAATAAAAGAGGAGGTGGAGTTGCTCTCTATATAAGAAATAACTACATCTCTACAGAAATAGAGCACAACAATGATAAAAACTGTCTTGAATGCATTTGGGTCAATATAAAAGGGGAAAAATAACACCGCCATAGGTGTATACTACAGGCCACCCAACCAAACAGAGGAAATAGATGAACTTTTTGCTAGTCAGCTAACTAAGGTATGTAGGAAGCACATCACAATAGTAATGGGGGACTTTAACTACCCTGACATCAACTGGGAGACAAACTCTGCACCAAGTGGAAGATCAAACAGGTTCCTGGCAAACCTAGCAGACAACTTTGTCTCCCAAAAAGTAGAAAAGGGAACTAGGGGATTATCCATATTGGATCTAATTCTCACTAACAGAGATGAAATGATAGAAGGTGTTGAAGCCATAGGAACCCTGGGAGGAAGTGATCATGCAATATTGGAATTCAACATTATGAAAGCACAAACAATAGAACACAGTCAAACTAGAGTCTTGGACTTCAAGAGAGCTAATTTCAATAAACTTAGAGAGGGCTTGGGAAGGATTCCATGGATGAGAATCCTCAAGGGGAAAACAACTCAAGAAGCTTGGAAAATTTTGAAAAATGAGATAATAAAAGCCCAGTCTAGCACAATATCAACAAAGAAGAAAAATAACAGCTCTCAAAAGAAACAAGCATGGCTGCATAAAGAACTCTCTGACAAATTAAAAGATAAAAAGGACAAGTATAGAAAGTGGAAAGAGGGGCACATAACTAAGTCAGAAAATCAGCAAATAGCCCGAGCCTGCAAAGATGAGGTGAGGAAAGCCAAAATGAAGTAAGGCTTGCGACCAAAGTAAAAAATAACAAAAAAAGCTTCTTTCAACATGTAAAAAACAAGAAAAAAGTGAAGGAAATGATTGGCCCATTAGTGGGTGAAAGTGGCAACAAGGTGACAAGCAACAGGGAGAAAGCAGAACTATTTAACTCATTTTTTGCATCTGTCTTTACACAAAGGGAATAAACAGTCCAACCTATCAAAAATAGTGCCATAAAAAACAGAATAGAAACATAAGTTAAGATAGGCAAGAAAATGGTAAGTGAGCAACTGTCCAGCCTAGATGAGTTCAAATCACCAGGACCAGATGGATTACACCCCAAGGTTCTCAAGGAACTGGCAGATGTGATCTCAGAACCACTGATCTATATTTTTTAAAGATCCTGGAGCACTGGGGAACTACCAGAGGACTGGAAAAGAGCTGATGTAGTTCCCATCTTCAAAAAAGGAAAAAAAATGGACCCAGGAAATTACAGACCTATCAGCCTGACCTCAATACCTGGGAAGATCCTGGAAAAGATAATAAAACAACGAATCAGCAAACACCTAGAGGCAAACAAAGTCATTACTAAAAGCCAACATGGGTTTGTCAAAAATAGATCATGCCACACAAATTTTATTGCATTCTTTGACCAAGTGACAAAATTAGTGGATCAGAGGAATGCTGTGGATATAATTTACTTGGACTTCAGTAAAGCATTTGATAAAGTAGATCACAACCTACTACTTGACAAGATAGAAAAATGTGGGCTAGACAACATCACCACCAGATGGATCCGTAGCTGGCTGACTGGCCGTACTCAGCGTGTGGTCCTCAATGGAACTGCATCTACATGGAGGGAAGTGTGTAATGGGGTGCCCCAGGGCTCTGTTCTGGGCCCAGTGCTTTTCAACATCTTCATCAATGATTTGGACGAGGGGATAGATGGGGAACTCATCAAATTTGCAGACGACACCAAGCTGGCAGGAATAGCCAACACTCCAGAAGACAGGCTTAAGATACAGAAGGATCTGGACAGACTGGGCACTATCTAACAAAATGAAATTCAATGGTGTAAAAAGCAAGGTTCTACATTTAGACAAGAAAAGCCAAATGCACAGGTATAGTATAGGAGGTACCTTGCTCAATAGTAGTAACTGTGAGAGGGATCTCAGAGTCCTAATGGACAATCACCTAAATATGAGCCAGCAGTGTGTTGCAGCTGCCAAAAAGACTAACACAGTGCTAGGCTGCATTAACAGAGGGATAGAATCAAGATCATGTAAAGTGTTAATACCATTTTACAATGCCTTGGTAAGGCCACACTTGGAATACTGCATCCAGTTTTGGACACCGCGATGTAAAAAAGATATTGAGACTCTAGAAAGAGTACAGAGAAGAGCAACAAAGATGATTAGGGGACTGGAGGGTAAAGCATATAAGGAACGGCTGCTGGAATTGGGTATGTCTAGTTTAATGAAGAGAGGACGAGGGGGGGCATGATAGCAGTGTTCCAATATCTCAGGGGCTGCCACAAAGAAGAGGGAGTCAAGCTATTTTCCAAAGCGCCTGAAGGCAAGACAAGAAGCAACGGATGGAAACTAATCAAGGAGAGAAGCAACCTAGAACTAAGGAGAAACTTCCTGACAGTTAGAACAATTAACCAGTGGAACAACCTGCCTCTAGAAGCGGTGAATGCTCCAACACTGGAAGTTTTAAAGAAAAGACTGGACAGCCATTTGTCCAAAATGGTATAGGGTTTCTTGCCTGAGCAGGGGGTTGGGCAAGATGGAATGTCCCTTCCAACTTTATCATCATCATCATCATCATCATCATCATTATTATTATTATTATTATTATTATTATTATTATTATTATTATTATTATTATTATTATTATTATTATTATTCAGATTTTGTCTTTCTTATCAACAATTGTTAAATCCAAGGTGTTATGTGGCAGATGCCTGTCTGTTTGAATTCAAAAGTCCCAGAGTAGTTTAACTTCTTCATTTTCTATTACTTTCATTGTTTTATGGTCCCATCAGTTTTTGCTTGCAGGCAAATGATATTTCTTACAGATCTTAAAATGCACCATTGTTGCTACTTAATCATGCCACTGCCTGTAGTGAGCCTGTGCAATCTTATTGCAGCAGCTAACCAGGTGGTCCACTGTTTCTTCAGCTTCTTTGCCTAGGTGGTACTTACTGTCTGTTACTGTCTTCTCAATTCTGGCTGTGTATGCATTTGTCCTTAAGCCTTGGTCTTGTGCAGAACAGAATTAATCCCTCGGTCTCTTTCTTCAACTTTCCTGCTCTTAGCCATTGTCAGATCTTTTTATTATATGCTTTCCCTGCTATTTTTTTAATGTACTGGCCATGTAGTGATTTGTCTTCCCATGCCTCCATTCTATTCTTCATTTCATCTTTCTTGTAGGCCATTTGGTCTCTCCAGTAGTCAGTAAGCCTTACTGCCATGCTAACTTCAGTGCATCTTCTTCATTGTCCTTCAGATATTCTTCCAAAGTCCTTTTTTCTTCTTCAACCATCTGATGTAGTTGCAACAAGTTGGATTTGTTTGGACTTTAAGATCTTCACTGTCTTAATATATTCACCCCTAATCTTTTTCTTGACTTCAGTGTGCTTGATATTGTCAGCTTGAAGGATACCCAGGTATTTGTAGTAATCATCTTCATCCAAACTCAATATTATTTTCACGGGGTATCTTGATTCTTTCAGTTTTCATTATTTTTCCTTTTTTGATAGTGAATATGGCACATTTGTCCAATCCAAAGTCCATTGCAATATCTTGGCTATATATACTGACAGTGTTGAGCAGCGATTCTGTTTCAGATGGAGTTTTTCCATATAACTTTAGATCATTCATGTGAAGGAGGAGGGATAGTCTGGCAGATGTTTTTGATGTTTGATAGTCATGGCCTGAGTTATTCAGTAATGTTGACTGTAGTGGTGATAGTGAATCTCCTTGATATGTTCCTCTCTTTTTTTTTTCAATATAAAATTTTATTGTTTTCATCATAAAAGAAAAGAAATACATCACAGATATTACACAATGTTATATCCCATCCCCCCACCCCCCGGACTTCCCAAACCAAACCTAGGCTAATATTCAAATACAAGTAAACAAATATTAATATCTCTAACTCCAAACTCTAAACTTAAACAATCCATCTCCTCCGTATTAATAAAAATTATTCATTTAATTAGTTCTTCAAATACCCAA
>NW_015386475.1:910023-915826 GCF_001527695.2 Protobothrops mucrosquamatus
CCTGCCACCGGAAGTCTCGATATGTTCCTCTCTTGATATTAACCTCTCCCAGTCTCTCACCATTGACCTGCAACTGTGTCTTCCATTGTGCCATCGATCTTAGCACAAAGCTTCTGATGTTTCTACTGACTCCTGTTATTTCTAGGCACTTGATTATCCAGTCATTTGTAGTCAATTCATGCTACATTCAGATTGGTCTTCCTTCTCTTGCAGTTTTTGCAAAATCATTTTGTCAATTAGGAGTTGCTCTATTGTTCCTCTGCTATTGGGGCAGTTTTCTTTCTGCTCAGGTGGAAAGAGATTGTTTTCAGTGAGATGCTGTTGTGCTGCATCATCTACCACATAGTTAGCAATTTAAAAGTTGTTGGTAAGCAAATAATTGGCCTGTATTTGAGTGGTGCTGCCCCTTTTGCAGGATCTTTCATTATCAGGTAGATTTTCCCAGATGTTAGCCACTCTTCAATTTCACCTCCTTGTAGTATGTTGTTAAGCTGCTTGGCAATCAGTGGGTATAGACCAGTTAGATGTTTCAACCAAAGGCCATGCAGTTCATCTACACCTGGTGCTGATCTTCATCTTCCTTGCTCTTTTCTCTATCATTTCTGCTGTTATTACTATTTTTTCATTTCAACTTATTTTTTATTCTTATCTACAGTACCTCTTTTAACCAAGCTGAATGCTTGTTGTATTTCTTTGGGCTATCCCATATCTATACCCAGACCTGCACTGTTTCTTCCTTGTCAGGTACTGACTGATTCCCTGCAGTTTCTCCATTAATAGATTGGTAGAAATGTTTCTGATTAGATTGAAATTGGAGGTTCTGCCTATAATTTGCAATTCAAGCTTCGTATCTGCTGATCTTCTTGGTTATAGCTGTTATTTGCTGCTTTATTATTTCTAGTGCTTTCTTGATCTTCCTTGTTTCTAAGTGGCATTTCTTGGTTAGATATTCTTTGGTCTTCTTGTTCTTTAGCTTATTTTCTTTCTGTTCTGTTCTAACTTGCTTGCATCTGATCTCAACTTGCTGATCTTATTTTCCAGTCTAATCTTCCATTTTTGTGTTTGGTTTTGTTCCTTCTCTATTGATTTTTCATTCCAGGTATTCAGTTATAAATGCAGTTGTGCTGAAAATTAGTTGGTTTGTTTCTTGCAGTGAGTTGATGCTTATGCTTGATATTGCAGTATTTGCATCTTTTAATGCTTCTATTAGCTGTTTCTTTGGAACAAGCTTCAATACAGGCAGCCTTATTCTGATGTTCTTGTGCTGTTCTAGATGCTCAGTTATTCTTTGTTTCAATTCTTTTATTTCTTTAGTCAGAGGGCTTTGTTTTTCCTGAGGCAGAGGTGCCTGGTTTCCAAATGAAAACAATTTTATATCTCTGCTAGATTCTTCTACTGCCAATTCCCCCTGGTTTGCCCCTACATTCCGAGTTACTTCTGGCAAGGCTTTGATTTCTTTGCCTTGGATAAACTTTTGCAGTTCTTCCAATTCTGCTTCTGTGAATACTTTATTTTGTATTAAATCAGTGTTGATCTGCTAGCCTCTGTTCTGTTATTTCTGATTCTGGTTGTTGTTCTTTCCAGAACTGGTACATTCATTTCAAATATCCTCTTCTTTTTGGATTTGATCTGTAACAACAGATCATTGGTTCTTTGTTTTCAATCACTTTATATTTGTGATGGGTAAATACCTTTACTTCCAGTAGTTCTGCAGCTGCTCGCCCTGGTTGCTCAGCTTGAGTCCTGTTGTCCATTTTTCACCAATTATCCAGGAACTCCAACATCTAGCATGTACCTTGTTAACCTGGACATCCAAGCCAGTATGACTTTCTGAAATTTACATTTCGCCATATTTTTTATGGGAGAGAAACTCTTTGTCTAACTCCTCTGATGAGACCTATCCAGTATGATTGAACCTGTGGCATAATTCTCATCTTCCTCAGAACACACAAACCCAGAACCATATCAAGGTAATGCCACACTGATGGTTATTGTTGTTGTTGTTCTTGTTATGTCTACATAGTTCTTTACAATGTCAACACACACATAAACACATATAAATAAGTAATGGTGGCTTAAATATGATTTCCTGATGTTTTTTATTTACATCACTCAATAATGGTGGGAGAATTGAGTCATATGAACATTTCTAACTAAAATGTTTTTAACACTTGATTGCTGGCATTTTCTAAACAATTGAATGCTTGAATGGATATATGTTTGTGCCTATAATATCCGGAAGGCTAATCACAATCTTTAACTTCAATTTTCTATGGTCCACTGTTGTCAATGGGAAAAGCAAATGACTTGATGCTTAGTATTTATGTAGACAACTTAATGGCCTAGGGGAGAAGGTTCCTGCTGGATTTGAAGGTGATTGGTTTTCACCATTTTGACACTGATGCATCTTTGGAATACATTGAACATCATGTAATGAGAAGCAGTTGTAGTGTAAACTCTGCATATAATTGTAGAATCCTGTTCTGGTAAAAACAGACAATGAAGACAAAGCTACATCTAACGATTCAGCCTACATAATGTGATCTTGGGATAACCTAAAAGTCCAATCTATTCCCCAACATGATACATTTACTACATGTGTACATAGCAAGAGCAAAGAAAGTTCCAAATGTTAAGATTATTTCTAAAACTGAAATGCAAATGTTAGAGCCATCAAGATCTTATCTAGTGGGTAGACATTTCAAATAATGGAAAGGAGAATAGATACATAGTTGTGTGAGTGTGGAGGCTTTTCTTTTCCTTCTTGCTTTTCTTTATCTCTGCCTATATTCATATATCATGCTATAAACCATGATTCAAAAAAATATTAATTTGAATTTGAAAGATCTCTAAGAGAAAAATAATGCACATGACTCAATAAAATTTATGACTCTAGTTTCTGTCTTATTAACTCATATGTCCAAATATGTCCACAAACATTTCTGCTTTAGTCTTCATCAATTCCATGTGCTTCTCCCATGTTAAGTTAAAAATCAAATAGCTAAAACATTCTCTTCCTTGTCACTGCATCAAATGGAAAAGGAAAGGAAAAGACAAAAAGACAAGACAAACAGCACAAGTTAACAATATATCATTGCAAATCATTTACTGACTCATAATTATTTTGGTCAGCCCCATGGATGTAAGCTTAACCATTCTTGATCGATGACAAATGCTGGGATATGCATAATCAAAGAATATAAACATTTTAAAAATGCAATGTTATTTATATTCATATTTTCAGTCTTGTGGATTTAAGACCCAAATATAGCAAATTATGAAACAAGTCTGGATCTTGTAAGTTAATGTTCCTGCACTTCATTTCTAACACCAAGGAAATGGCAACCAACTATTACTAAACTTTCTCTGAAATGTCCAAAAATACCGGAAACTTCTGTTTGATTGTTTATTTTAATACTGAAAGAGATTAATGCTTATGCTTCTCATTGCAAATGAGTATAGGTATTAGAGTTAGGCAGCACTTTGAAAATAATTCAAACTGATACTTCACAATACATGGGGGGAACAAGCATAACATCTCTTTAAAGCTGCATTATTTTTTCCACAGTATGAAACAATACAAAGAATGAGCTGTACAAACAGTGAAGTCAAAGTAATTGGATCTCAGCTGAAGCCCTATGACAAAAGGCATAGGCATAATAGTAGGATTAACCTTCAGTGAGGAATGTAAATTTATGCCTCAATATGAGATACAGCTGTAAGTCCAATAGTATAAGCAAGGGCTATTTTTAACAGCATTTTCATTGCAGTCTTTGCAGTGTTGAACAAAGTTCAAATTTGGTAAGCAAAGGTAATTTCAGTAAAAAAATAATTCAGCAATGCTCAATTATTTATCATCTGTGTAATGATACTTTGTGAAAAGTATAGCCTAACTTGCTACTTAGAGGCGCTCAAGAGACATTTTAAAAGTTTTAAAAATAATGACCTGTCATTAATTCTACAGAAATACTTCCCTTCCAGCAGAGCACTGGCAAAGAGAAATTTAAATGCCAAGTCGACAAACATTATTTATATTTAAGAGTTTTCTCTTTCGAATTAAGCATTTATGTCCTTGAAATCCTTTCTATTGTGCTATTTTTTCTCAAATTCTGCTGTCTATTTGTTGCTCAGAAAATGAGAAATTGTTACCACTATGTAGATCAATCAAAAAACTGAGAATGCTGCACCAGTCATTATACAACTCATTCAGACCAAAGCAACACTGACATTAAAAGGATAATAGAACTGCAAGAGAGAACCGTAGGTCACTTTATTCAATTTCAGTGCATATAAAAATAATCATCAATCCATTAGCATCTTATAAATTACCAGATTCAAATCATAGGATATTACAAGCAAAAAGACCTTGGAGTGCACAAAAGGGACACATGATACAAGGCAAAAGAGAAATTCCCATAGAATCTGGGACATCATTTCATGCTAATTGAATGCTACTGAACTGAAAGTACTAAGGCAGTTCTTTGGCAAAGCCCCAGAAAAGAAATCCATTGAGCAACTTTTCATTCCTTATACCACTTCTAGTACAGTGATGCCTTCCAGATGTATGGGACTGCTGTTCCCATTTCTGGCAATCAGTATGGTCAATGGCTATGGCCAATTACCTCTCTAGTTTTTTTTAGAAGCCATTAAGATCTGGCTTTTTACTGAGGCTCTGGGATTGGATGCATAGAAGGCATGGAAAGAGGCTGAGGAGCTGCTGAGCCTGCTATGAGGTATCCCAAGGGGGATAATTATGGTGTGGGATTTTTATTATTTTATTGTTTCTTTGATTGTTTTATTTATTGGTTTTATGGTTCTTGAAAACTGCCCAGAGTTGCTTAAGATGGGTGGCCATATAAATCTTTTAAATAAATATATGTGAACTGTTATTCAAGGATCTGAAGGCGCCATGTTGGGAAAAAAGAATATTTCTGCATAAACTTTCCGAAAATGAAGGAAGTTGAGATTATATTCCATATTAAGAGATTTGTCCTGGGTGTTTTTTTCCCCTCTAAAGGCCACCTCAGTTTCAAAATAAGTTATTTAAGATAGAGAGAATTTAATACAGCACCTGTGTAAGCAACTGTTTGGATCCAGTTCTTGTGCTATACAAGTTAACTATTGGCTATTTTCTCATCTCCTGTTTCTTCTTGATATGATGGATTTCCTTTCCTTTTAAGCATTATGGTTTTAATCCATGTTTCTTGTACAATATTGGCTTTTCTGTCCTTTTAAATCCAATTTGGGTAATTCTGAAATTAGAACTCAGTCATGTATCTCTTCAGAGATTTTATTTTTATTTCTCAATCTTCTGCAACTTCATGGTATGAGATTAATTTCATCATTTTACAAGCTTACTTACATACATGCACACTTTTCTTCTATGTAGAAAATATCTTTTGATTTCCTGATCTAGAGATGAAGTATACTTTCTGAGCAATAATTTTAAATTAAACATATCTATTCACTATTCACTGGAATACCATTAGAAATACATATTCTCTTTGAATCCCACACATGTGAACAATTTTCCTCTCATAATTTAAAAGGAATTAAAAATTAAGCATCACTTTAAGACAATTCCAAATTGTTGATTTTGTGAATAGGACTCAAATGTCTATACACCAATGCACAGAGTATGAACAGCAAACAGGGTGAACTAGAAATTCAGGTTAATGAGGGCAGATATGATATTGTTGCCATTACAGAAACATGGTGGGATGAAACCCACACATGGAACACACAGCTAGAGGGATTTAAATTATTTAAAAGAAACAGACCAAATAAAAGAGGAGGTGGAGTT
>NW_015386475.1:917395-936116 GCF_001527695.2 Protobothrops mucrosquamatus
TAGGCTGCATTAACAGAGGGATAGAATCAAGATCACGTGAAGTGTTAATACCACTTTACAATGCCTTGGTAAGGCCACACTTGGAATACTGCATCCAGTTTTGGTCACCGCGATGTAAAAAAGATGTTGAGACTTTAGAAAGAGTACAGAGAAGAGCAACAAAGATGATTAGGGGACTGGAGGCTAAAGCATATAAGGATAGGAAGAAGCAGTCCTAGGCTGCATTAACAGAGGGATAGTATTAAGATCACATGAAATGTTAATATCACTTAATAATGACTTGGTAAGACCACACTTGGAATACTGCATTCAGTTTTGATCGCCACAATGTAAAAAAGATGTTGAGACTCTAGAAAGAGTACAGAGAAGAGCGACTAAGATGATTAAGGGCCTGGAAACTAAAACATATGAACATATCCACACACTTATGTACTGTATATGATACATTTTTCAGAAAACAGTATTCAAGGCTGTTTGACCATACATACTCAAGGCCATTCAGCCTTGCTTTATGCCTAAATCAGGAGATTGGAACCCACAATTCTAGCTTGATATTTTTAACCACCTTTAATAACACCAAACTGGCTTTTTCTTGAACAATAGCAGTGCATTTGTACCTTTAAAACTCTTCTTATGAAGGAAGACTTGTAGTGTGAATTTTTATTAATGATGCATATCTTCCAAAGCTCAGGCAATATTATGGTGATAATTTCCATTTACTAAATCTGAACTTATTCCATTCCAGGCAGGAGCTTCCATGCAGCTTCATTTTTCATTTGCTTTACTGCAGCTGTGTTGTGCTAAGAATGCCAGTTGTGCCAAAAATGGGTTTGGGGTCGGGAGGGGGGTCATTTATCTTATTACCATTGGGAGGATAGGAAGCAGGTGGAGTCTTGTTTCAGTGACAGTAATTCGTGTGATTAGGTCAGCATTACACATCCCATTCACAGTGTCTTGGAAATGGAAAGATCCCGATTGAAAAACATCCTTAGTTTTACCTTAGTTCTACCTTAGTGCCACCTAGTATTTCACCCTGAGTGGTTGTGCAATGTTTTGTGAGTTGATTTAGTAGCTGAAAAACCCCAATGACTGATTTATTTGTGGCAAAGCAAAGCTGATTGCCTCAGACCTCATAATCATCTCTATCATAAGGGACACATTGAGACCCTCTTGCATTATACTCAGAAACTCATATATCACTCTCATAACACCATACTCTCATAACAATAATTTCATACCATTCTGCTGAAAAACAACAAAAAATGATATTTCCCCAGGTTAATCTATTGGTGAATGAACTTCCATTTTTCCAACCCTTATTCAAGATATAGGCATTGAATTAAATTGGACTATCTTTGTATTTCTGCTTTGGGATCCTTCTAGTGATGACAGGTAGATATAAAGTATATTTTAAGGTGTCCATAAGTTTATTTTAAGAGTGTAGACATGTAAAAAATGAACAGATAAAATAAATTTCTGGAAATGTTGACATGTTCAATCCCTTTTGAGAATGTAATGCTCAGTATCTAAATTTAGTGTGTTTGGTCTTGCTTCCTAGTAAGCCTGTTGTGAGTATTAAAGCAACAGCTGTTTCTGCAAGAGTCAACTCATTTAATGACTGAATTGAAGTCATGGCACCCTCAGTAAATCATCTTATTTTAGAGAAGGCACTACATGCATATTGAAAATTCTTTAATTGCTTGCAATCTTTTGGGTATTCTGAACATAGTGAAAATGATTGCATTATTAATAACCATTGTTATTTGAATCAAGCACTGCCAAAACATAAACTAGATGATGTATTACTTTAAATAAGCATTTCACTGAGTTACATTTTTATTGATAGCCCATAATATAAGTCAAAATGCTTGAGAAGTATTTTGAAATATAGATACAAATATTGAGAGGGGAAACTGCTTCAGATATTAGCTATATTATAACATGAAAATTAACTGTATGGAATGAATTCGTATTCTGTTAAAATGGATAGGGTGCTTTAGTTTATGCAGAATACATGAAGGTGGAATGAACCTTCAACCTCCAAAACTTTAGTTAGATATTTCAGTAAATGAAAGTGGAAAATAATTCTTGAAATGAGCTCTTTTGTTACCTATATTCACTTCTCAGCATACTCTGCCACAATTCACTGCACACCTTTGCCAACACTATACATCAACAAAGACATCAACAAAAGAACTCCACAGCTTGTCTCTTCAACCAGGGCATGATCATATTTTCCATCTCTTTACCTGAATCAAATTGATGCCCACAAAAATATTCCTTTGATTTTGGGAAAAGGTGCCAGATGTTGCTGTACAGTGGGGTAAGATGGTGAGATCCAGTTTCACAATTACCTATTGGGTGGCTTGTGAAATGTGAGGCTTAGTGCTGGCATATTGCATCAAAATGTCCTTCTTTGCTTATTATGTCTGCTTAAAATGGAAAATGGAGTAATATTGTATGTTAAGTCAACGTCTTGGAAAGTAATGGATCAATTCAAAGATAAAACAAGGTGGATCTTAATTTTAAAATTATAGAAAGAAGACAAAATAATAGCTGTACTCCAAATATAAAGAATAATAATGCTACAAAAGAATTTTTCAAAAGTTAATAGAATTGGAAGATTCTGAAAGATTTGCCTTTGTGAATGGAATGTTATATCTGAATTTGGATAAATTGTCTCAGTGAAGGAGTGACTATATGGTACTGGTACATATAACATGCATTTGCATAACCAACTTGCCTTCTCCTCTCCTTCCTTCCCAGTTTAAACCCTACATACCAGACTCTTGATTTTTTTGGCACAATAGACAAACAAGGATATGCTCCTATAACCTCCTATTCAGAATTTGTAAATACTCTTAAGGGTGGTTAGACCAATGTGAATCCTATATCTTAGATATGTTTTAGCATAATGCAAAAGAGATAAGCTAGACAGTTTCAAACCAATGAACTTTGGTTTCTTTTTAATGCCTAGTTGTCTGGAACAAACAATACTTACAATTCAACATATAGGTACATTGGTCTTCAGACCAATGAATTTAATGACACCAAGTCCTATTTCTTCCATGGCTAGGATATAAAGATTGGATGTTAAGAGGTTCAATTTCCAGCAAACAGAGATTCATCTAAAATAGCAATTGACTTGCTGATCGAGTTTGATTAGTTGCATTATATAATAGGAATGGTTAAAAACACTTAGCTCCTAGTAGATTATAAAACTGTACATTCCCTTTTTTTTAAAAAAAAAATATTGTTTACCCTAAATTTCTAAAATGTTCATTTACTTCAAAAATATTTTTCCAACCTCAAATGCATCTTTTAAAAAAATCAAAATTGCTAACAGAATATTTATTGATGTTTATGAAAATAGGCAAATTATATAGAAGGAAGTTACTTCATCAGTAACAATTAATAGTGCTAATCATAAATGTAAAAATATTTTCTATATTATAGGGCACTGTCCATTCCCTCAAAGTATTAGTAATGTTTGTAATTTATTTTCAGTGTCATTGCTTTTAAAAAACCTAACAGCATCAATCCTGGACAATTAATATTCATGCCAAATAATGTTGATGTATGACATATAATACCATTTATATAACTCTTGCTTTTGCCTTCCATAATTTGCTTTAATAAACTTTAGTGGCGTTTACTACCACATTGGCATTAATACTAATTATACTGCCAAATGGACATTGGTAAAACATACCTGCAGGAACAAGGAAAAGTTGTTCCTGATTAATGTATGGTCTAAATAATATTATGACATGGTATTGCATATTTAAAGAAAAATATATATTCAACCAGCAATTATTAAAAAAAAATACTCATATTGATGGCTCTTAACTATTAGGAACAATAAACAACATAATTTAAAAACCAGCTGCTGAATAAAAAAAGTGAATACCTCTTTACTCTTCCAGTTCATGTGCAGAATCCTTTTTTCCAACATGAGATTCCAATCCAGGACTCTGTAGTTATCAAGGCAGATTATGGAAGGAATAATCTAGAAGAAGACAATCAGGAACATGATCAAGGAAGAGCACTTGGGTCTGATAAAGAGGAGAAGAAAAATGAGTAGACACCAAACAAAGATTATGAAAAAATGAAGGGTCCCAAAATATGCTTCTCATCATATTTAAATATATATACCCTTTTTCAAGTTTTATTCAACTTGAATCACTAGCTTTCAGCTCTTTTGAAAAAATAATTATGCAGCTGAATGGGGAGAGACACAGAGCCCAGCCTATCAGCTGGTATGTTGGCTATTATCAGAAACATGTACCGATAAATTGACAAAGCCAAGAATGTGCTTTCATTCTGACAGTGAAAAGTTTCATCTAGACACGGAAGGAGGAGGAGAGGAAGAACCCAACATTCAAATCAGTGGTACAAAAAACGATCCCTAAAGAGTTTAGATTTCAAATGTGTGGGATCCAATAAGCCATCATCTATGCACTAAGTTATTTCATTTGTTTACTTTCTGTCCTGGGGGGGGACTGTACCACTTTCTTTTTTATTGGGCCATCCTCCTATTGATCAGACAAGTTTCAAATGAAGTAAAATGTAATACTATATTGTGTTTTTCTAATACTATTCACATCTATTGCTTTAGTCAATCTTTTTTTCTAATCCTTTTTTGTGTATGCTTTAAAATAGTAAAAGAAGAAAGAAGAAGAAAAAAGTCTTGTAATGTTTAAAAGAACTGAACATAACCCTCCCCATGCCAATTAAGATCCAGATAATGAATATAAATGTGTCCATGTAATTAATTCCACTATCATGGTATTTGGACCATGTTGCTTTGTAAATCTGTAATTGACACTGGATATGTGGTATATTTCGGATTCTGGTATTATTTGGTAAGGTAAGATTATTACCATTTATGCTATATATCATTTGCAGTTCTTATGCTAGGAGAAATCTTCTTCCTCTTTTTTTCCTTCACAAAACGTTCCGTAGAAAGGCTAGACGTTGCTGCTAAGTTAACAATCCATTAATTAGAGAAAAGTTCTTCATGAAAAAGCTGAAAGCCACCTATTGAAATGTCATGGGATTATTGTTAGAAAAAAGTGACTCTACTTTTGCATTAAGCACACTAGGAGAGAAGGTGACCTGCTATCTTTCTTCCTTTTTTAGACTTGAAATTTTTTTAACAACCCTCAAATATACTTTTCATCAAAAACACCGAAAATCTTACTGTTCAGCACTAGGCTCTTCAAAAATCAGCTGCATTTCTTGCTTTCCATCATTTCTTTGTTCAGAGCGCTTGAAGACAATTGGATTATTAAGTGTGATAGTCAAAAAGGGCTTATTATTTCATTATTTTATTAAAAAAATCTTCAAGATACTCTAATTCTGTCCTCATTGTAGTAAGTGATTTGTTTATATATATATATATATGTTTTTCAAAATTTGGAAAGACTTCTCTCTCTCCCATATTTAGGCTGACAGGGTGTTCAAAAAAAAAGAAGCACACACACACACACACACACACACACACACACACATATATATATATATATATATATATATATATATATATATATATATATATATATATATATATATATATATATATATATATATGTGAATAACTTCCAGATTTAATCACACTGACGTTCATCTCTATCTCTATCTCTATCTCTATCTCTATCTCTATCTCTGTCTCTGTCTCTGTCTCTGTCTCTGTCTCTGTCTGCCTGCCTGCCTGCCTGCCTGCCTGCCTGCCTGCCTGCCTGCCTGCCTGCCTGCCTGCCTGCCTGCCTGCCTGCCTATCTATCTATCTATCTATCTATCTATCTATCTATCTATCTATCTATCTATCTATCTATCTATCTATCTATCTATCTATCTATCTATCTATCTATCTATCTATNATCTATCTATACACACCACCACCACCTACTCAACATTCCCCAAAGCAACTAAAGCTAATAGTATACAGAGTATAAAATTAGCTTCTCTAATCTGGTACCTTCAAGGTTACAAATTCAGGATCAGTTCCTACATTTCGCAGTGGCCATAGATTAGGGAAACCCATAAAAACAGTTTACTTCTAAAGTTAGACCAATACTGTATTAATTTAGACATTTTATAGTATTACCAAATGAATCAACATACGGATGGTTATGAGCAAATCCAGTTTATCTCATGACTTGGGATAAATCACACATTCATATCACATATAAAAATGGTGAAATAAATTTCAAACACACACACAAAAAAGGTTGAATAAATGATGGGGGTTTGTTTGGAGAAAATATTTTTCTCATGAAAATTGTGGAATAAGTCCAGATCTAACAGTATTTCTCATTTTAGCTACAGTATGACATTATTACACATCATATTTTCAGTTAATAAATCAAACAATCTGATTATATCTGAAAAAGTTTACTTAATCCAACATTGTTTTGCCAATACTGACTAAAAAGATGTTTTTGAAAAACCTAAAAGCATTGGCCTCCCCTGCTTTATATATTGAAGACTGAAGTTTGGCTTTCAGAGTATTTAGTTTTTATTATTTATCTCAGAAATAACTACAAACATTGTTATTGAATATGTTCTACAGAGAATCTCACTGTCATCTAGGAAAATATTTGCAGTACTTACAGTAGCTAAAACACTAACTTGCTTGCTTGCCATTGAACTAAAACTTCTGACTCTTAATTATAGCAGATTTTTTTTCAGGTTTCCACATGGGTTTGAAAAAAAGATGCCACAGTTTAAAGGCTCACATTTATTCTTTAAACCCCTGGCATCTTTTTCAAGTCCACAGAGAGTGCTAATTAGATAACTAAAGTTTATTTTTGCTTCAGTTGCATTGCTAGTCTGGCTTCCACTTTCTATTCTGGCCAGTAGATCAATATTCCATGCTTACCTCAGTCCTTTGGGTGTTGGGAAGCATAATTCCCTACATGGTTGAATTTTTTTTCTTCTAAAATATTATTGCACTTATGCCATTTTTGAGGTTTTTCCAATCTCAACCTCTTCCTCTGGGCATGAATAGTGTCATATTGGTTAAATTAGGAACAATTGTCACAAAATGACATTGTTACTGGTAAATAGGTTGCTAATCATGGTATCTCAATATAACTTGTTTAACAGTATAAAGAGAAATTGCTACATATTTTTAGAAGTTCATGCACTACACATTTGTAATGTAACACTTTTTTTTGAAGCCTACAATAAATACCCCAGAAATGGAATAACGCTCGCCTGGATTTTGGTGCAATCACTGCTAAAGTGAGCATTTAAGGCTGGATTGTAGTTTCAGATTTTCAGTTTTAAAGGCTATTTAGAGTATTTCATGCTAGCTCATAAAAACCCAGCCTAAAAGGCAAAGTTGCCTGCAATCATATAACCCTATGAAATGACAGGTTTTTCCCCGCACCTAATAAGTAAATCTACTTCTCCAGAAAGATGAAAATGATGATTGAAGATGTCTTGATGGTCTTAAAACTTTCAGCTTTTTCCTGTCGACTGGAGAATTGACATTTCCTCCTATAATATTCTTATGATAACATTGTTAGCACCAATGGGGATTATGTGAATTTTAGAATCCTTGTCTTTTAACAATTTCACACAGTGCAATATATTAAAATTAAAGCTGAGGTTGACTGTTCACATCTTATACATATATTCACACGGGGGGGGGGGGGAGAGCTAGATGTTATTTCCCCTGGAAATGCTGTCTGTCTCTTGCTGGTTACCAAATCCACTCAGATAGTTCTCCATGCACTAGTGCATATTAGTTAAGCACTATTTCTGGGTTCTCCAGCTATTCTTTCTTTAAAAACTCAGTAGTATATATTTAGATAAGCAAGATTTAGTGATAAGGAGAAGATCAAGGAAGAAGAAATGTCTGATATAATAGAAACAAAATTACTATTTTTTTAAAAAATATTTTCTATAGAGATTTTGAAGAACTAAGAACAAAATGAAAAAGAGCCAAGTAGATGATTAATGGCAAAAATGTCAAAGAGAAGAATATTACAGTAGGATTTTGCAACTTCCTGAAGATTATTTAGCAATACTTTTATTTCTTGCTCTTTCCTAAATCTGATATTAAAAGTGTTGACATTTGTCTTAAAATAGAATAATGAAGGGTTTACCCCCCAAAAAGTGGCTTGATGTCATCATTATGGAGAAGACTGAGTCCTTAATTTTAATAATTGGTTTGAAGAATCTGTAATAAGAAGCTGTTCTTAACATTTGGTTTCATTCTTCCAGTGAAAAATGTATGCTTAAATTCAGAAGAGTTTTTAAATTCAAATAAAGAAATGTCTAGGATCCCCACCAGCAATAACCTGTATATGCAGTTTATGAATATGATGTGTTACACCCATTGCATCCCAGAAATATATTTTATATTTTTTAATCCTTCATTCGAAGAATAGAGCAGATAGCATGCTTTCAAATAAATATAAAATGTTTAAGTGACAAACATAAAAATACTAAAATCCTCATATTTTCAAAAATTAACTTAAGTGATAAAATGAGGTGAAACAGGAGGTCCCCTCTTCTACAATTCAACTTGGTTTTAAAAACTATGCTTCTGAATTTCAGCAGAAAAATGGTAGCCTGGCCTCCCAAGGGAAGGTATTCCAAATAAACACTGAAAAGTTCCTGGTTGGTCTTATATAGCCTTCCCTGCAGTGTTGTCATTGCTGTGATCTGAACACTGTTTAAAGATAGCACCAAATCATTCACTTTAACACAGCGGCTCCCAACCTTTTCTATACCCTGCACCCCTAGGACGCTTCTGATATATTCTTGTACCCTTTACAAAAATTAAAAATAATGGTAACAAATTATGCATATACACTATAATTTTGAAAACCCAAGTTTTCGCACCCCCTGGAATATCATCTTACACCCCGTGGGGGTATGAGTACCCCTGGTTGGGAACTCCTGCTTTAACATAATTAAGCAAGTGTTTCTGATGCTCTCATCAAGAAAACCCACATGAAACTAAACAAAGGCATTCCTGGCTACAAATACTTTGTGACTTTTCAGGTATAAAGCTGGATCCAGAAGCATCTCAGACTGAATTATTCAGAATACTGCTCCACCTCCTCCCTACCTTACTTGGAGTTAGGTAAATTTATTATGGTACAGTATTAAATCACAAAAAGAAAATATATACATATAATATAGCCATTACAATCATTGCTTCATAAAATAAGCATAAAAACTGTATATTCAATCATTTTGGCAGTCACTAGAGCATCATAATAAATATACTGTGTGCACAATTATTAGGCAAGTGAGTATTTTGACCATATCATCATTTTCAATGCATATTTTCCATCTCCAAGCTGTATAAACTCGAATGCTTAGTGGATATAAGCATATCAGGTGATGTGTATTTGTGTAATGAGGGATGGTGTGGCCTAAGAAGATCAACACCCAATATCAAGGTGTGCATAATTATCAGGCAGCTTCTTTTCCTCAGGCAAAATGGGCCAAAAATGAGATTTAACTGATTCTGAAAAGTCAAACATTGTAAAAAGTCTTTCAGAGGGATGCAGCACTCTTGAAATTGCTAACATTTTGTTGCAAATAGTCAACAAGGTCACAAGAAACATGTTGAGAAAAAAAGACACACATTAACTGCCAAAGATTTGAGAAGAATCCAAAGTGAAGCTACCAGGAACCCATTATCCTCCAGTACTGTCATATTCCAGAACTGCAACCTACCTGGAGTGCCCAGAAGTACAAGGTGTTCAGTGCTCAGAGACATGGCCAAGGTAAGGAAGGCTGAAAAACGACCAATAAGACACATAAGTTGAAACAGCAAGACTGGGCCAAGAAATATCTCAAGACAGATTTTTCAAAGGTTTTATGGACTGATGAGATGAGAGTGATTCTTGATGGACCAGATGGCTGGACCCATGGCTGGATCAGTAACGGGCACAAAGCACCACTTCGACTCAGATGCCAGCAAGGTAGAGGTGGTGTACTGGTATGGGCTAATATTATTAAAGATGAGCTAGTTGGACATTTTCTGGTTGAAGATGGACTCAAAATCAACTCCCAAACCTACTGCCAGTTTTTAGAAGACATTTTCTTTAAGCAGTGGTACAGTAAAAAGTCTGCATCTTTCAAGAAAACCATGATTTTTATGCAGGACAATGCTCCATCGCATGCATCAAAGTACTCCACTGCGTGGCTAGCCAGTAAAGGCCTTAAAGATGAAATAATAATGACATGACCCCCTTCCTCATCTGACTAAACCCTATTGAGAACTTGTTGGCCTTTCTGAAATGGGAGATTTATGATGAAGGAAAACCTCTATGAACAGTGTCAGGGAGGCTGTGGTTGCTGCTGCACAAAATGTTGATCACCAATAGATCAAGAAACTGCCAGATTCCATGACTGTTATTGAAAAGAAGTGTGGCTGTATTGGTCACTGGTTTTTTTTTTTGAAATGTCAGAAATGTTTATTTGTACATTTTGAATTGTTTGTTTATTATTTTCACTTTAACAGATGCAAATAAACAAGATGGGCAAATTTTTGTTTTTCATTTAAATGCATAATAATTCTGCACACTAATAGTATCCTAATAATTGTGCACACATAGCTATTCTCTTAAGAAAGCCAAAAGCTCACTATTACTTTCTTAAATATTCAGGTTTGAATATTTGGATTGACCAAGAGCACTGTAATCCTCCAAAATACAACTTGCCTAATAATTGTGCACACTGTGTATTATGAATTTTTTTTGAAGAAACAGATAAATCTCATTCTGATAATGAGAAGGTACACACTTTTCTGGTCTAATTTTGTTGTGGTATGGAGGTTAAATACATGAGACAGGACCCTTTTAAAAGTATTAAAAATATATGTCCACCATCTCTATTTTGTCCATTTCACATTGTTCATCATTCAAAGTTAGTGTACAGGTGTAAAGTTTATCTTAACTCCATCCCCCCCCCCGTTAAGCAATCTCTTTCAAATTCAATATCATACAAGCAATGTTTAAGAGCCAGCTTAGTACTACTAAAGCCCCGAAACACAAAAATATACAAATTCATAAACGTGAAATTTTCAGCCAATGATCTCCAAATAAACAAAAAGCTATCCTATAGATTAAAGGAGCACAATTCTCAGGAAAAAAATAGGTTAGATCAAAATTAACTAAATGATCCCTATGACTGGAATGCTAATATATTCAATATACATTGGTAAACTGAGAAGGTGGCCTTTACAACTTTTGACTCCTATAAAGCAACTGGACCACTGATTTAGCTTCAAAAGCATAATCTGTTCATTGATTTGCCAATATTGAACCAGACTCTTTTCAAAGATTATTACTATTAATTTCCAACACTTAACATTCAGGTATTTCTCTATCTGATAGGTGAACTTATTCTGATTGGTGTCACTGAAAGTATCATATCATCACATTTAATTGGGCCATAATACATCTAACTGCCAAACTAAGTGAGTGAAAGTCTTCAATGAGTTTTCTTTTTACATAAGAGAAATTATACAAATTAAACAGACTGCTGGTATTGTGCCATCCTCTTCAATCTGTTTCTGTGTCAGAATAGGTCATGAGAATGTTACAAAATCCTCTGTTTATATTTAATTGATTATTTCCACTCTCAAACTCCCTGATGAGACACATGTGTAGGTCACACAATCTTGGGGCTAAATAGAGGAAGTTGGGCTTAGGGATGAAGAGCCTTGGTCAAAAATGGAGGTGAAATTTATTGGTGGGTACATTCACGAACTTCCAATGGTGCTATAGAAATTCAGGGTCCTAAAAGGTAATGCAATACACAATACACATAGAGTCTCTATTAACCCAAGATGCTTTATTGTTTACACATGCTAAGCATAGCCCACACACAAATGTATACTCACTTGCTCTGCTAAATTGTGGTCAAGAGGTAAACATTGGGAAAGAGAGGGATATTCCATAAATAGTAGATAGACAACTAAACACATTAAATTTAATAATAGTAGTTCTGGCCACCTGCTGCATGTATGCCAGTTGACAGTGCCTAACCAACTTTGGCTGGCATCCAAAACTAAGCAAGATTGGACAAATCTTAAAATTGTAGGTTGAAAGTTTAAAAAACATTGTGAATTAGGTGAAAGATTTATACGACCTGAAGAGAATTTTTGCCTCAATAAGATCCACTCCACAATGAAGAAAAATCGGCAATAATTTATAAGATCAAGTGTAAGGACTGTTCCTGTAACTATGTTGGGGAGACCACAAAAAGATTAAAAACTAGGGTGCATGAGCATGCACTAGCGGTTAGAAGAAAGGAACAGCACTCACAGATTTGGACCCACATGAACGATCATGGGCATGAATTTGACCTTAATAGTGCACAGCCCATATCTAGGGACACTACTAAGGGGGGTCGTCTACTTAAAGAAGTCTGGCTTTCCGATGGCGACTCTATCAATTGCCATATAGAGCTTTGCCCAGCATACCAAACATTTAAGGTATGGGAACAACAACATCTGAATCCACAACAAAGGCAATTGGCACATCCCTCATGAAATCAGAGGGAAGGAAGAATAGAGGAGATAACCCATCCATGGGACAAAGAACCTATAAGAAGAACAGAGAAGGAACAAGAAACATCCCCTCCCTAGGTATCCCAGATAAGCATACTTCAACTCACCCCATAAAAAGGGGAAACAACGATGGGGGTGAACAACAAAGGTGGTTGGACGATAACCCATGGGACACCTGCTCCACGATCCCTGCTAACATGAGGGGAGAGATGGGTTATTCTACCGACATGAATAGGAAAGGAAAACAGAGACCTACGATGGAAAGTGATGTCGTGAGGCCCCGTACGTGTGCAAAAAGAGCAAAAGAACTGATGAACGGCGAAAAAAGATCAAAAAGCCCAACGTGTGAGCAAGTAATGAGGAGCCTCAAGAGGAGGGGGACAACTAGAAGCGGTACAGCATACACCCAAGGAGGAAGACAGCGTCCCTGGATGGAGGAATGTATGCAGGAATGCAGCCACCAGGGATTGCGCCGATAGGCATCCGGATCCGCTTGACACACCCCCTCCCTCGAACGCACGCAAGCACAGTCAGTCCAGGGAGGATCGAACGGACCACGGAATGGGGCTAGAGAGGACGACGGATGCGAGAGTGGGCGAGTAGAAACGGAGAGTGGTTGGATCCAGGAGGAAGGAAACAGCAACCTCGGAGGGCACTAACACAATAAAGGATGTGGGCTCTTTAAGAAACCAGATGGAGAGAACGGATGGACCGGTAACTAGGTCAAGGAGCCAAGCGCAAAGTCGCCCGGCAGCATAAGAAGGACTCCCAGCAATCTTGCATCACACTCTGATGATGTCGGTAGTGTTGACCGATGAAAAGCTCAGCTTTTAATTAAACAGTTTTGTTTTTAGTATTATCCTGGTGTTCGGATTATTTTATGATCTATCTATCTATCTATCTATCTATCTATCTATCTATCTATCGATCGATCGATCGATAGATAGATAGATATAGATATAGATATAGATATAGATATAGATATAGATATATATTTGTGTGTGTGTATATGTGTGTGTGTATATATATTCCTGTTAAAAGATTAATCAACGATATTCCATAATAATTAACAGTTTTGGTTTGGAACCAATTTGAAACCAAACCTCACTTATTTATCTTTATTAGTGACACTGCCTCCCAATTTCTCAGGTCTCAACAAATTAAGAATAGTCATTCCCAAATATGTGGCTCTGGAAGTATCAGAGAAAGAGATGAATTATCAGCATTCTATGATCATCATCTTTTTTTTCTGTCCCCAATTTTTTTCTTCTGTCTTTTCATTTGAAAAATGGTGTTTTGGCTTGATGGATTTATTGACACCTGCATTGTTGATTTAGTGTACACCTAGTTGGAACACTTTGCTTCCATTTGTTTCACTTTTTACTATTTTCCTTTATTGTTTCTTCTTGATTCACTTTCTCAATTTGTATAGATTTTTGGACAACATTAATATTAAGTTGTGTTGCATTAAGTCTGTCAGAAAAAAAATCTGTATTCTTCAATTCTGAAAGGAGTGATGATCCAGAAGAATTGTGTTTCTCAATGAATCCAGAGGGAAAGGACTATAAGCAGTTCAGTCAAAATATAAACACTTTAAATGATTTTTTTAAAGAAATGACTCTATGGCCTTGATAAAGCTTTATACAGCTCATCTATTGGAAGTGTGACTTAATATCACTTCTAATAAATCACTCAGGGTATGTTTTGGAATATCTACTTGAGCTCTGCCTTGTTATGTTCACAATAAACAATAAGAACATTATCTGTCAGTAAAAGATCCCTCCATTTTGGGTTGTTAATGGTCATAAAGTACTGTACATTAATTAGCAGATGAATTTTAATAACAGAATGCATGTATTATAAAATTTGAAAGACAGAAAGATTTAGATCTTTAGTGATTTTAATATAATTAAGGATTGATTATATATTTATGCAAAGCTTCAAAGAGCACTTTGCTTCAATGTTGCTTTGATGCTGCTTCACAACACAATCCCCATTTCTAAAAAAGATAAGCTGCCAAATTGCTTGATGACCTCCTACAACACTTCCAACATAACATTTGTACAGAAGCCTCATTCAGCTTGTGGACAAAAGATTGCTCCTGGAATAAGGTGCATCATATCTATGCCTCAATAGGATGAACAGTATTGCCTCCACAACACAAAGCATCTGCTCAAGAAAAAATGTAGTTGCTTCACAGAGGCCTGAATGGCTGAATGGTAATAAAACCTTTCTATTCGAATTGCTAAGCCCTCAGTCAAAATTGGTTATTAGACTGTTTTTTAATTATGGAGTTGGCTCAAGAATGTACAAGTTTTCTGTAGAGCGAACACCCTGTGTTAGTTCTGATGAGTAAAATTTGTAGCATGACCTGATTAGTTTGAATTGAGCAAGTGAGGCTTACCTTATGCTACCTTTCCCTGAGTGTTTGCTGCTGAGGTCCGCCTGGTATGCCTCCAAATTGACAGATTATCAGCCAAAATATATTTATTGGTTTTGGGGGAGTAGGGAGACTATTTTCCTAAATAAAAGAATTAAAAGCTGATGTTAACAATTATTCTTCTTTACTCATTGTGATTAATTGGTCCAAACTGACAACTAGCCATTGCTTCAAAAATACACTGTTTAGTTGCAAGATGCTTGAAATAGTGAAGAACTTGAACCATCAGTTCAAGAAATGGAACTCAGGAACAGCCATATTAACAGATAGGAATTCGTTCCATTGATCCTACTGATCCTATACTTCAGTTTGTTATGAAAATTTTCTTACAAGGCCATTTTAAACAGTACACACACACACACACACACATACACACACACTGTTTAAAATGCCCTTGTAAGAAAATGTTCACAGCAAACTGAAGTAACCCTGAGTTAGAAAATAGGGGGAGGAATCAGACAGGAACCAGTGACAACCAACAACAGAGTGTTTATATTGAGATATGTCTCAAAGATAGTATAGTTGGCATGTTGACTAGTAGGAAAGAATGAGTGAGAAAGTCATCCAGATAGGTTTATCAAAAATACTCAAGGTCATACTGTAATATACGGTACCCTCTGCCTTTTCTGTATCTTACCTTTCTAAAGGTGAAAGGTATATAAGATGTAATTCTGCTTTTACTCAGGGCTGCTCAAGGTTGCTCAGCAAATTTCCAATGCTTTGCTAAAGGTTGTTGTTTGCATGCTTAATAAATTTATATTGTATTTTCAAAGAGAGGTGATTACTAGGTTTTACAATATTATCTTCCCTGAGTTCAAAAGATGGTTTTGTTGAAGAATCTTTAACTCGAATCTGACTCCAATATCAACACATCTACTTGAGATAGTAAGGAATTAAAATTATTTATTTAATTTTATTTTTTTTATCCTACCTTTATTTTCTTAATAAATACTAACGGCAGTGAACATATTTATTAATCCTTTCTCTTTCTATTTTTCCCTGTAATAATTACCTTGTGAGGTGGGTTGGACTGAGAAAGAATGACTGACACAAAGTCACCCAGCTGGCTTTCATGCCTAACGTGGCACTAGAACTCAAAGTCTCGGGTTTCTAGCCTGGTGCTTTAAACCACTGGACCAATCTGGCAGACCAAAAATTACTGTTTTCTTTGGCAGTAAGAGATCAATGATTTTAAATTATTGAGCAGATTTAGCTGCAACCTTGGACTTGTTCTCTGTATTTTTTCCCTTCTTTCCTAATATTTTTACAATAATTTTATTAAAATTTACAAATACAAAACAAAAGAGTAATGCAAACTAAGGGGAAAAAATAAAAAAGAGAATAGTGCAGAGACAGAAAGAAAAGAAAAAGAAATTATATGAAAGATGACTCTTCTCTCCCTCAACATGCATATTTTAATCTTAATTTTAAAAATCCATTTTGTAATCCAAACTTTGAAAGATGTAGAACCACAGATTAAGCAGGGTTATTCTCTATGCCACCCCACCTCACCCCCAAACCCAGAGCTGTCTTCAGTCCACCACTGTCGTCTCTGGAAGTTCCCTCTTACATATTATCGATGTGCTGATGGTGGACTTTGATTTTAAAATTGTCCCTAACTACTCTCACACTTCATTTTCTTGATATCATTATTTAATATCATCCCTCGTACTCTGTAAACACACAGAATGCTAAGTATAAAATAATAGAAATAGTAGTAGAAATAATAAAGTAGAAATAATAGTAGAATAGTAGAAATAATGAAACCAAAGTTGACAAATCCTTATGTTAAAAATGAAAAGAAACTATGCCTAAATAAATGGAATACACTTCATTATTGTGCACCACACTTAAACTGTGCAAAATTAGTCTTGGGTGCAGCCACCATTCTGAACCTTCTTTGCCTCACCGAGTACAAAGCTGAATCCAGACACATCCCAGCATGCAAATCATATTTCCCAGAGGAAATACTACTTTATCTAAGTCATCCTGAAATTTTGCTCCTGACTCTATCTTCTTTTCCATTGGACATTATGACTGTCAAACATAGATTTAAAACATCAACCGCTCCCCAGGTAATAGATGAAAAATAATTGCTTTGGGTTGAATTATTTAGTTTTGATACTCAATACTTGGCTTAAAATTCCTTTATGTCATGTTTTTTATGCCTCCTGTATGTCTATGCCTATCCACACTGCAGAAGACTTGGATGTGTCTAGGCTAAGTTCCAGTAAGAATCTATTTATTTTGCACAAATATAAGGTTGATGGTTGTTGCAATTTTATTTTAAAAAAAAACAAGGCAGATCAGCATCTGTGCTCTCCATTGTGGAAAATTCTACTGGATTAATCACTTTCACAAGAACCTTTCTGCAATTTACCCTGAGCTTAAGAAAGAGTTGCTGTAGCTACTTGGTACTGATTCTTAATTCCTTCATCTCACTAAAGAATTAAGCTGAAAATACATCATCTCTTGTGTGTTTAAAACAGTTCCTGAGTTGCATTCCCTGACCTGACTTAATGAGAAATAACCATCATAGTTGGTTGTTAACAAGCTTCTATAACACTGCACCTTAAGTAATATTTTAATTAAAACATATATGTATAAGTGACTAATATAAATTGCCAGGAGCTTTTTAAAAAAATGCTATTCATTGAACATGCTTTGTTCCTGGAATTCAAGATTAATTGCTTTGTTCCTGAACCTCTGATCAGACTTGATTATTAATTAATTGGGTGTTTATTGAACAGCTCTTTAAATTTTCTGATTTTTCTATTTAGCAATGGAATTTTAATCAGAATGTCCCAAGTTGCTGTCTTTAATTTTCTTGCTTGTGGTCCCTTAGCATCTCTCTAAATGCAACTAGTGTTATTCACTGTGTTTAAAAGAAAACTTTCTTAGCCAAAGAGAATTGAATACCATTTGTATAGAATTTTATTTTTGCATTTTACTGCCAGTTGTTCTTTTAATGGATTTTGTTGTGTTATTTGCAATGTTTCCAACCTGCTGCCCTTCAGATGACTTATAATGATCAGATTGTATGCCTGGAATTTGGCAAGTGAAAAAGGCTAATATAAAATCTTGAGCAACACTTTTAAAATCTGTGCATTGACAACATTTCCATCTGTCCATTACAAAAGGCCACAGTGCTTGGATCCACAGATATACTACTCTACTACATTACGACATTCTGAGTTCTTGGTAAGAAATTGATGCATATAAATGCCAATAACAGCTAAAAAAAAAGAGAGCTGGCAGCTCACACTTTTGTGTATAGAAAAATAATGATGCATCCTATGATGATACCTTTAACATCACAAACACCAATCTGCCTATCTCAGATCCATAGAAAAGGCTCAAAATGCAATTACATGACAGGGGCTTGTGGGTACGGCAGACTTTGAGGACAGTAGTAAGTAGACAGACTTTATTGAAGTATGTCATAACTTCAAATACACATTAAGCAACTGATCTTAAGCAAGGTCTATCTGTACCAAAAGGATTTGAAAATGAGTTGGAGAGAGAGGGAGAGAGGCAGACTTCCGGTGGCAGGCTACTCCGTTGGACGCAGCTGTTGCTGCCTCCCGCCTGTTTCTGCGTAAAAGCCGTTTTGACAGCTTGCATCTGCTGTCAAACGGCTTGAAACCTTTCCCCTGGGCATAGGGGGATGGGTGAGCTGCCCGGGGTAGGAGTTGAGTTCCCGAGTCGTCCCAGGTGGACGATGTAGGTGAGAA
>NW_015386475.1:936386-979686 GCF_001527695.2 Protobothrops mucrosquamatus
GAGAGAGAGAGAGAGAGAGAGAGAGAGAGAGAGAGAGAGAGAGAGAGAGAGAGAGAGAGAGAGAGAGAGAGAGAGAGAGAGAGAGAGAGAGAGAGAGAGAGAGAGAGAGAGAGAGAGAGAGAGAGAGAGAGAGAGAGAGAGAGAGAGAGAGAGAGAGAGAGAGAGAGAGAGTTCAAAAACTGCCTGTATGAGGAGCTGAATGATTAAAAGAATCTGACATTAATTCCAACTTTAGCATTCAAAACCTTCTTCACCTGAAGCATTCATTTCTAGCTAAAATTTGGCATATTAATGATGATTCTTCCTTCTAAACTTGTTTGGCACAATTATTCTTCATTGATTAATTGCAAAAATATGAATGAATAATTTCTCTTGTTGTCAGTTGGTTCTTCACATCCATTTTGCATTATCAGGAACCTATCTTGCATTATTCTTTCTTCTATTTAGTATATTTTTTTTCTCTCTCTCTCTTACTCTCTGGCAGAGAACAGTCCTATTCTGTCTTCTAAATGGCTATTCTGTCTTCTAAATGACCATACCCATATAATAATAAAGCAAGTGATATCATTTGGTATGGATTAGCTATCAAAACACCGAAAACTATGAACTTTCAAAATTAATAAAATATATTTAATATTATTATAGTGTAGTGGGTTTCCTAGGTAATAACCAGACCGGCATGGTGCAACAGTATTTATTAACTCAGAACAGAACTGCCTAAAACCGGCAAAATGCTTGCAATTTATACTTTCCGCCTCTAGGGCATCAGCCAATCAGAACGTTAACTCGCTCCCGCCTAAACTTGAATTTTTGAACTTCCCTCCAAAACAGTTGGAGGTTTGTTAGTATCATAATGCATTAAGGTTAGTACTTAATACATAACACCCCTCCCCCTAGGATAGTTGTTATCCTACTTTATTACAGTGCATAGTCTTCAAGGTAGGCTGGGGGCCTGCGGATTTGGGCAGACCGCCGTAATGTCAGTTGGGAGTCCTGATTGACTGTTTGATTGTCTGTCCCTGGTTGACCCTTGGCGTGATGGCCGTTTAGGTCATCTGATGGGAGAGGTGGTTCCACGACCTGTGGTGCCTCTGTTTCAGCGGAGGCAGCTTGGGCAGGTATGGGAAATTTTGGACAAACACAGTCACCCGGTGGGTCCGAATTCCTCTTGGATAAACATAGTCACCCGGTGAGTCCGAATTCCTCTCGGACTCCTCTTCCGGGATTGGCCCAGCCTGCCGATGCCATAACTGATCAATGTGGCATCTGACCACGTGACCATTTTCCAGAACCACCTCATAAGACAATGGCCCCGATACCTTAGTCAATCTAGCGGCAACCCAGGGTGCCCCCTGCCATAGTTTCTGATCCATACCAGTTCTCCCAGCTGTAGGTTCCTGGGAGGTTTGGGTTGAGCTGTTTCTGCTGCTGTCCTGCCAGGGTGGAGTCAGTCGAGCTTTGTTGTGAGCCAGTGGCCCCACCTTAGTTCTGCAGGGCTGTGACTCATTGCGGTGCTAGGGGTCGTGTACTGGCACAGAAGAAAATTTGCCAGGTGGTGATTCCAATCTCCCATTGTTATCTACTTGAGCGATTCCTTGGTGGACCTCACCATACACTCAGCCTGACCATTGGAAGTGGGGTGAAAGGGAGAAGAAGTTGCATGCCGTATCATGTTGGCGTTTAGGAAGGATTGGAATTCGGCCGCCATGAATTGTGCTCCGTTATCAGACACTATCACATCTGGCAGACCATGTGTGGCGAAGAGCCGGCGTAGCTCCTAGATGACCTGGCTGTGGTCATCGATGGGACAGGTACCACTTCCAACCATTTGGAATAGCTATCCACGACAATGAGGAATACCTGTGCTTGGAATGGGCCCGCAAAGTCAATATGCACGCGAGACCATGGGGTGTGCGTGGTCTCCCAGCGGTGCACTGGTGCTTGGGGCATCTCTGGATGGGTCACTTGGCAGACCTGACAGCTTCTTACTTGGGTTTCAATGTCTTTGTCCAGACCTGGCCACCACAAATAACTCTTGGCTAGAGCCTTCATCGTCACGATTCCAGGGTGCCCCTCATGTAGGGAATCCAGCACCCTGGCTTGAAGACTTGGTGGAACAATGGGCCTGCTGCCCCATAGCACACAACCCTTGTGGGCTGACAGTTCATCTTTCCGGCACACGTAGTGCTGGAATTCGTGGTCTGGCTGAGTTTCTGACCATCTCCTCAACACCCAGTTGAGAACGCGGCTGAGCATTCTGTCCATGGCGGTTTCAGTGGCCACATTCCCTGTGTGTAGGGGTGTTTCTGGTAGGTCCTGGATTGCCAGGATATGTTTTGCCAGGGCTGGGTCCAGATCCATCTGTGGCAGAGGCAATCGGCATGGCCCATTTTCTTCCCTGGTTTGTGGACTAACAAGTACGAGTAGGCAGCCATGAAAATTGACCATCGCAGTATCTGTGGTGACAGGATCTGCTGAGTTTGCTTGTCAGCTGTAAAAAGGCCAAGCAGCAGCTTGTGGTTTGTGAAGACGGTGAAGTGTCGCCCATATAAGAAGTCATGGAACTTCTTAATGTCTGTAACAATGGCGAGGGCTTCTTTATCAATTTGTGCATAGTTCCTCTCAGCAGATTATAAAGTTCTTGAGTAATATGCAATGGGTGCCTCACGACCATCTGGCATTTGATGGCTTAGCACTGCCCCAATGCCATATGGTAAGCGTCACAGGCTAGTGTTACTGGCAGTTTTTCATTAAAATGAGCCAACATGGAGCTTGAGGAAAACAGCGACTTGACCGTCTTGAATGCCCTATCGTGGGTGCTCAACCAGACCCAGGGTGCTTTTTTGTCCAGTAGATGGTGAAGTGGTTCTGCCAGGGCAGCTTTGTGTGGCAAGAACAAGTGGTAGAAATTCAGCAAGCCGAGGAATGCTTGCAGTTCCCCCTTGGATTTGGGTCTGGGGGCTTGTTGAATTGCCTTTAACTTGGTCTCTGATGGGTGGATTCCAGCAGCATCTATTCAGAACCCCAAGAATTCTGTGGAGTCCACGCCAATTTGACACTTGTCTTTTTTTAGTTTTAATCCTGTTGAAGTACTGCTCAGAGGCATTCTGCCCAGAGGTGTTCTGCCAGGACTGCCTCTGATTCTCCTGTGATCAGGACATTGTCAAAGTACGGGCAGACACCTAGTATGTTTTTAAGTGTCCGTTCCATGATGCTTTGGAACAAACCGGGGGCTACGCTTACCCGAAACTGCAGGTGGCGCACTCGGAATGCCCCTCTGTGTGTGACAATGGTTTGTGCTTCAGCAGTGGCATCATTGACTGGCAGCTGCTGGTATGCCTGGGCAAGGTCTAATTTCACAAAAATTCGGCCTCCTTGAAGCGAGCCGAGTATGTGGCTTACCACCGGAACTGGGTAAGCATGTTGCTGTAGTGCCTTGTTTATTGTGCACTTGTAGTCTGCACAGATGCGAACATCCCCATTTGGCTTCACTGGGGTCACTATGGCTACTGTCCACTGGGGTCACACAGGCTACTGTCCACTGGTTGGAGCACTCCTTGTTGCACCAGTTTGTCCAGTTCCATGTCAATCTTTGGCTTTAGTGCGAAGGGCACTCTGTGCGGTTTCACTCGGATTGGAATGACTGCTGGATCAAGATTGAGGGAAATGGGTGCCCCTCTGTATTGTCCCAATTCCGTGCTGAAAACATCAGCATAATGTTGGCAAACTGCTGCCAGGTCAGCTGTTTGTGTGTGATGGATACCCGTCACACGGATGCCCAGGACTTCAAACCAGTCCAGTCCAATGAGGCTGGTCCACTGTCCATCTATGACCACAACACTGAAGGGACCCTCAAACTCCTTGAACTTAACTCTAATGGTGGCTTTCCCCCTTATGGGAACACGGCAATTCTGGAAGTCCATTAGTATGAGGCTTGATGGCTTGAGCGGAACTCGCCTTTTGCCTTGTCTGCAAATGTAATCAAAAGTCTTGTATGAGATGATTGATAGGGCTGACCCAGTGTCTAGCTTCATGGAGCATGGGACCCCTTGAAGCTTAATCTGGAGTTTTAATTTCTCCTTAAGGGGGTGTTTGGCTCCCGTTCATTGGATACTTCTCCTCCCTGAGCAGTATCCAAACTTGTTTTTCCCTGGGGCCTATTTATCTTTCTGCTGTGGAGCCACAGTTCACGTTTCTTGGTGACCTCTACAGACTCTGGCGATGTGCCCTTGCTTCCCACAGGTGTGGCAAACAGCTGTGCGGAATTTACACTCTGGCCTGTTATGTTGTCCCCCACAGCTAGCACAGTTCTGTGGAACCATTGTTTGCTGTGTTCAGCATTGCCATCTGGGTGGCTCTCTCTGCAACCGATCAATCTCATCATCTTCGTTGGTCTCCCCCGGTCCATCTGCGGTCTCATGGTGGATCACCGCAGACCTAGTCTGTGTTTTTGTTGGCTGGAGAGCCTTCATTGCTCCTCTGGCAGCCTCATCCACCATGACTTCCTTCAAATTGTTTTGGAAGGTCAGTTTTTCCATGGCAAATAGGCGCTGTTGTAGCTCTCTATTCAGCAGACCGCAAATGAGTCTGTCTCTGAGGCGGTCTTCCAAATCTGGAAACTCACAGTGGCATGAAGCTTGACGAAGTGCGGCCACAAACTGAGCTGCCAATTCTCCAGACCTCTGCTCTCGTTGCTCAAAAGCATGGCGCCACGCTATTATGGAGAGTTTCGGCTCAAAATGTTCTTTCAACCTTCTCTTGAGGTCTGCATATGTCACTGACTCAATGCTGGCTGGTGCTACCAGATTTTCTGCGATGTCAAATGTTGCTTGTCCACATACACAGAGTAGTGTTGCCGCCTTCAGTCTATCGTCTCTGACCTGGTTTGCCCGTAGGTAATTGTCTACTTGGAGACATACGAGCTCCACTGCTTTGGGTGGATGATGTCAAACGTGTTGAGTCTTCCGAGTCTGACCATTCCGGGAGTTCTGTGAGGTCCTGGTTACTACCTTCTCTGCTCTGGAAAGAGCTGTGTTGCCTTTTGATCCTGGAGATGGATCCCTCAGGATTTCTATGCATCCAGTGTGTCTTACTGGCAGGCAGGATGGGGACATGGTCCCACAGGGCTCTATGCCTGGTCTGACACCCAGTGACTTCAGCGTGCCTCCAGTGTGGCTTACTGGTAGGCGGGGGTGAAAACTAGTCCTGCCAGGGCTCTTTACCCAGCCTATCACCCAGTGACTTCAGTCTCTTAGTTAGCAACAGCTCTCTCCTCTGCAGATCCCACCTTTGTCACCACTATTGTGTAGTGGGTTTCATAGGCAATAACCAGACCAGTATGGTACAACAGTATTTATTAACTCAGAACAGAACTGCCTAAAACTGGCAAAATGCTTGCAATTTATACTTTCTGCCTCTAGGGCATAAGCCAATCATAATGTTAGCTCGCTCCTGCCTAAACTTGAATTTTTGAACTTTCCTCCAAAACAGTTGGAGGTTCGTTAGTATCATAATGCATTAAGGTTAGTACTTAATACATAACAATTATATCACTCAGTCCTCAAAAAGACTCTACATACCAGAGCAGTGATGGCGAACCTTTTAGAGACCGAGTGCCCAAAACCCACTTATGCATCGTCGGGTGCCGGGTGGGTGTGGCCCATTGGCTGGTGTGGCCCATTGGGTGGGCGTGGCTGCGGTGGTAATGGCAGATTGGGTGGAACTAAAAAGTTCAATCAATCAATTCCAACTTTGCAAGATCTTTTTTTTCCCGCGAGAAGTTGAAATTGACTGATTGATTGAATCTCTTTTTTTTTTTATACGGCGGCAGAGGCCTAAAGTGAAAAGGTTTTATAAAACCCAGCTGAAGGCCTAGGACTGGGGCGACAGTGCACGTGCCCACAGAGAGGGCTCTGAGTGCCGCCTCTGGCACCCGTGCCATAGGTTCGCCACCACTGTACCAGAGTATTATACTTCAACATAGCTATGAATTTTATGCAAAGATAAATGTATTTAATTTAAAATAATTAAAAACTCTTTTCCAACTATTTTATTTATTTATTGTGCTGGTTAGTGCCTTTGGACTTCGGCTGCAAGTAGCTTGGGCTGGTCTGTGAGGTGTGGCCAGCCTTTCTCCTGTTGGGTTAGAAGGCTTTCCTCAAATTGAACAAAATGACCACCATTGTTCCAGAGTTGTTGCGGCACCCTTCTTTCTTCGCCGCTTCTCCGGGGCGACAGACCCATTTAGGTTCCCCTGGCAAAGCAAAACTAGCTGCAGGGTGCAGAGATCTGTGATCCTGCAACTGGGAGCTACGGCGCAAGACCGGAAGTCCATCGATTCTATCCCTCTGTTAATGCAGCCTAGAACTGTGTTGGCTTTTTTGGCAGCACACTGCTGGCTCATTTTTAAGTGATTGTCCACTAGGACTCCAAGATCCCTCTCACAGTTAGTACTATTGAGCAAGGTACCACCTATACTGTGCATTTGGTTTTTCTTTCCTTACTTTTTTCACCATTGAATTTCATTTTGTTAGATAGTGCCCAATGTTCAAGTCTGTCAAGATCCTTCTGTATCTTAAGCCTATCTTCTGGAGTGTTGGCTTTACAACACTCCAGAAGATTAGCTTTGCACTGTTCCATAATCAGACCAGGAAACTTCAGATATAAGTTTTAATTGCTCATTTTCATGGAAAAAGTTATTCAGGTGCTGCTGTAGCTTTCCAGACATTGCATCTTTGATCTTACTCTGCTATGAAATATCTTGTTGTATTATCCCCATGTCAGGATGTTATGATCCAGACATCTTATTATGAAGCCTCTTCCAACTTCAACATGTATCTCCATTCAGATTTGACCTGGAAAAATCCAAAAATATAATGGCTGCTTAAATTCATGATTGTTTGTTCAGCTTTCAACAAGTTTCATTTTTTGTTCATAATATCTCAAGACTTCACAAAAATGTTTGACAATGTCCAAACACAAAATCTGTTTACTTGTTCATTTTTAGTTCCTTAAACATATTGTATATAAATACAAACTTACCTAATTAACTTTTTTAAAATTTTGATAAAAATATGTAGTAGATGTTTGTTCAATATCTCTTAAGTTATAAAAAGCTAATGTAAAGACTTTACCCCATGTAAATGCAGAGAAGAAACATCAGTATTTTCCCTCCCTATTCCATAAAAAAGAAACATTATCATTTTGATGATACATTCCAATGTTTGTGCTCATTATTAGCATATTTTTTCAATATTTTCCTCCAAAAATTTTAGTATTTATTTATATGGTTCAAAAAGAAATTTGGGTAAAATTGAATGTGGATTTACTGAATTCACAATTCCAAAATCTATATATATATAAATTAAAAGCTGAAAATTATTCATAGTTACAAACAAAATAAAAAAAACAAAAAAATAAAATAAACATAAATGTAAAGAATTAGGAAAATATACAAAAAATGGGCATTATATTTATATTTGAAATATTTTTAACATTTGAGACATAAATAAAAGCAAGACTTAAAAGCTCATTTGTGCTATGAAAAGTTATTGAAAATATTTATACTGGGAAAAGTGCATACATAACAGTTTAGATGAAAAAAATGAAATGTACCAGCTTTGTAAATACTTTTCTCTAATTGTTAAAATATCTCAGTCTTAATATGCTTTTCTTAAAGTGGCTTAAACCTTAGCTGCCATGAACATTAGCAGGAACAGCTTAAATGGTAAGTGTGGATATGCCCTTACACAAATTCTATCAAGAATGTGTTTAGGGCTTTTGTATTTTCAGCATAATCATATTCATATTTACTTAGTAATACATTTTATAGATGTTCAGTGGATTTAGTTTCTCGTTAATGTAAGGATGATAATAATAATAATAATAATAATAATAATAATAATAATAATAATAATAATAATAATAATAATAATAATAATAATAATAGTAAAGTTGGAAGGGACCTTGAAGGTCATCTAATCCAACCCCCTGCTCACGCAGGAAACCCTATACCATTTCGGACAAATGGCTGTCCAGTCTCTTCTTAAAAACTTCCAGTGTTGGAGCATTCACCGCTTCTGGAGGCAGGTTGTTCCACTGGTTAATTGTTCTCACTGTCAGGTAGTTTCTCCTTAGTTCTAGATTGCTTCTCTCCTTGATTAGTTTCCACCCATTGCTTCTTGTCCTGCCTCCAAGCGCTTTGGAAAATAGCTTGACTCCCTCTTCTTTATGGCAACCCCTGAGATATTGGAACACTGCTATCATGTCCCCTCTCGTCCTTCTCTTCATTAAACTAGACATACCCAATTCCAGCAGCCGTTCCTTATATGCTTTAGCCTCCAGTCCCCTAATCATCTTTGTTGCTCTTCTCTGTACTCTTTCCAAAGTCTCAACATCTTTTTTACATCGTGGTGACCAAAACTGGATGCAGTATTCCAAGTGTGGCCTTACCAAGGCATTGTAAAGTGGTATTAACACTTCACGTGGTCTTGATTCTATCCCTCTGTTAATGCAGCCTAGCACTGTGTTGGCCTTTTTGGCAGCTGCAGCACACTGCTGGCTCATATTTAGGTGATTGTCCACTAGGACTCCGAGGTCCCTCTCACAGTTACTACTATTGAGCAAGGTGCCACCTATGCTGTACTTGTGCATTTGGTTTTTCTTGTCTAAATGTAGAACCTTGCTTTTTTCACCATTGAATTTCATTTTGTTAGATAGTGCCCAGTGTTCAAGTCTGTCCAGATCCTTCTGTATCTTAAGCCTGTCTTCTGGGGTGTTGGCTATTCACATAAGCTTCTATGGTAGAGACCAGGATTTTTTTATTCCAGAAAATGCTTTGCTGGCCATTTGCTAGTGATGAAATAGTTATGTAACTCTAAAGCAGGGGTGTCAAACTGCCAGCCCATGGGCCGGACGCGTCATCCCAAAACCGTGCCCTCCCCATTGCCTGCAATGGAGAAAAAGCTCTGATACGTCGTGCGACATCACATGACGTCACGCGTTTGACATACCTGCTCTAAAGACTTTGATGAATCAGAATTACATAATCTACAAATATGCAACTAGCCTCCAATTAAATAAGCATATAAATGAATAAACTATCACAGTTTGTGTCCAGAGACATTTGGATGTATTTCACAACTGAACACATACAGTATGCTTGTTATAAATCAGAACGTTTACATACCTACCAGGCTATATGAAGTTATATTTTTGAACTGGGGAAAATGTTAAAAAACATATTATCTATCCCTCATGCATAAATATACAATAATCAAGAGGGAAGTTGTATGTTATGCTATGAAAAGAAATGTTTTATTTTTAAAGTAATCTCTTTCACTGTTCAAGATGCTTTAATTGTGCTGTCTGTAAAATAAGCATTGTTGCTGACATATTTGTCACCAAGGTTAAAGGGATATATTGTCTAATGTAATGAAAGAGGAAGCTATAATTTCAAATCAATACAGTCTTAAATACAGACTGCTCTAATTAGATTTGAAGAGTAAAAAGACTGTTCTTCAAAGAAGTAAATTAGCTTGCTGTGCATGTTCAAGATGAAATAGCCCCTAGGCCTGGTACATGCAGGGGTGACCTTACCTGCTCTGCATGGAGTCTGTCTCCAAGTTCTGCTCTCCAACCAACACACTGCAGGTCCAGGCAGCTTCACAACAGGTTCCTTTATTCTAATTATTTTAGCAATGCATGAAGAGACTCCATCTTTTGAGGAGTCTCATGCTACAACCCAAGCACTAAGAAAAAAAAGGGAGCGGGTATTAGGAAAAAAGGGTTTTTTTCGTCATTAATCTACACACAGTACCCTATAATGACAAAGTGAAAACAGAATTTTAGAAATGTCTGTAAATTTACTAAAAATAAAAAACTGAAATATCACATTGGCATAAGTATTCAGACCCTTTGGAGCAACACTTGAAATTTAGCTCTGGTGCCTCTCATTTCTCTTGATCATTGCTGACATGTTTCTACACCTTGATTGGAATTGACCTGTGGTAAATTAAATTGATTGGACATGATTTGGAAAGGCACACATCTCTCTATAGAAGGCCTCACAGCTGACAATGCAGATTGTAGTAGACCAAAAGCCAAGAGGTCAAAGGAACTGCCTGCAGAATTCAGAGATAGGATTATTGCAAGGCACACATCTGGGGAAGGCTACAATAACATTTTTTCTGCATTGAATATTCCTAAGAGCACAGTGGCCTCCATAATTCTCAAATGGAAGAAGTTTGGCACAACCAGGATTCTTCCAAGAGCTGGTCACCTGGTTAGCCTGAGCAAGACCTTAGTAAGAGAGGTGACCAAGAATCCAATGGTCACTCTGACTGAACTCCAGAGATTCTATGTGGAGATGGGACAGAGTTCCTGAAGGACAACCACCACTGCAGCCCTTCACTGATCTGGGTTTTATGGGAGAGTAGCTAGATGGAAGCCTCTCCTGAGTGCAAAACACATGAAAGCCTGCTTGGAGTTTGCAAAAAAGCACCTGAATGACAGACTGTGAGGAACACAATACTTGCTGATGTCTTCGATCCATCTTGTTTTAGGTCTCTTTTGTGGACTCTTTTTATCAAGTGGGATCCATTCTGTCACTGCCTTGGTCCATCTGCCATCAGTTCTTTTTGCTATGTGATCAGCCCATTTACATTTCAATTCTTTTACTCTCTAGATGATATTATATATTTTTGTTTGTTCTCTAATCCATGTGCAGGTCTTTCTATCTTGTCTTGTAATGCCGAACATGTATCTTTCCATGGCTCTTTGTGCCACTCATAGTGTTCTGTTCTCTGTGTTGGTAAGGCATTGAAACGAGGCAGGAGTAACAACAGATGCTTCTTTATTTCAGCTTTAACAGAACAACACAAAATGGTGCTGATCCCTTTTATACCTTTTTTAGGGAACAGCATCAGCCAATAAATGCAATGTATTTTCCCGCTCTGCGCAAGCATAATAGGCTGGAGACAGCCTGTCAGGCCTGGGCAGGCCACGTGGTCTGCCCAGGTCTCTCTGCAGCATCCTGCACCTGCTATGTCAAACACAGGCCCAGGACATAACACCCCTCCCCTCTTGGTTAAAAAAAATAGATACTACTATTTCAACTACTACAAGTCACTCTCCACAGCATACTTAATACTTTATAACTCCTGTTGACTGACAAGGGGCCCGTTTCCCAGACTTTAATTGTTTCCCTGACTACTTTTGTCCTTGCTCAGCCAACAATCATTGCAACAAAAAAGGACACACATTCAATTTTGCAGCTACTAAGATTGCCCCCTGTCAGTCAACAGGTATGCTGATTTACCACCAGTTTACCAGGTACTTAGGAGCTGAGGGTGCAGCAGTACAAGGAAACAACAACCATTGACTTAATAGCTGGCAATCAATACCCCAATTAACAACTAAAAGTCACACACAACCAGGCACCACATAAATACTATGCACAGAACAGGCCACTGCACACATAGAGACAGAAGTTCCCTGAGGATGGGTTCCAGCACAAGTCCAAAAGGTTGGAAAACTAAATAACTGATCCCAGTGACTGACTCAGATTGGATCTTTTTAGTTTCTACGTAGAATTTCCTACAATAGTGAGAATGTTTAATGCTTATAGTGGGTATTGATACAATCATCACTGTCGTCGTCATCAACATCATCATCCATGGTAAGTCATACAAGTTTATTAACTATTTTTAGGCAGTCAGACCATGATTAAGTTTGGGATCCCCAATATTTAAATTATTAAATATTTATGTTAGATTTGATAAATGGGGAATCCTTGAAATTATATAACTCTTCTGCATCTATTACTTAGTATCTGCTTACTTTTACACCTTACTGAGTTTATTGCTTTTTCTACTGACCGAGAGAAAAGTTGGAATATAAATTTGAGCTTTAGTGAAAATTATAGCAGGATCTAAGTATCCGTTCAATGTTTCTGGGGTCAGAAGAAACAAATCAATGGCAAAATATGACACTAAACCCTCATAGAAATGAGGTGAAGAGGGTAACAATGAAACCAATTTCAAAATCGAATTGCTACAGCAGAAGACACACAATCTGCTAATATTTCAGAGAGAGAAGAGCAGGGCCATCTTTTCCATTTATTTATTTATGTCATCTTGTAAACAAAGAAATGCACATCAATGGTTAGGGAATATTACTTTATTTGACCAAAAATATTAAATACTAAAAGAAAAATGCAGTCAGCATTTGAGGATGACAAAAGATTATAAATATGGTTTGCAATGCAGTGATAATGAAAGAGCCAGGAAACATAAAAAGTGGGGAAGAGAGGTTGAATTGTGCACATAGCAATTGAAAAAGGGCTCCCAATTGGCATTTCTATATTTAGAAACTCAATGGATTATTTAGCATTAACATCAATCAGTGTTGTAGAATAATGCCCTGCACTTTTTAGATCAATGCTCAATAGTATTACAACAGGATTAATCACTAGCTGCATTTAAAAGCAACAATTGGATATTGATATTTTATTCAAATCTAAAATTTATTTATTTGTACTTCATATTTCTTAACCACCCATCTCCCTCAGAAAATGAAGTTGTGCATCCTGTCTTTTCCTGCCTCTACAGCTGTGACTGCCAGGACTCAGGAATCCTATGACCAATGTGCAAAAGCACTCAGCTAACAATGGAAATTTGCTTCTGTCTTAGACCTGTGTTTACTCTATTGTAGTAGCACATTGTAGCAGGTGGGACAGCCGGGCAATAGCAAAATCCAAAGGAGCTACACCCTCTCCTTTACTGTCCCAAGCAGTATTGTTGCCATTACACTGCACTTTCATATTTTGCTTAAATATAATGGTATAACTAAGCACTATAAATCACTGGTTGTGCACGGTAATAAAATACATACAGCACAGAGCATTCTTATCACTATGATGTGTATGAAAAATACACACATGTCCTAAAAGAAAGAATAAAGAAACAGAATAGAAGTGATAAGAATCAATAAATATTCATAAAACTCATATTGGTCACTGAAAACAGAATACAGATCTTGACTCAAAATGCAAATCTAATTTAACTGTATCTGATGGACAGTTATTACTTAATTGGTCTCCACCTCAACTTGGATATAATTCTATTAAACACCCTTGCAACTCACTATCCCTTTTGAGGTTTATAGCTTGCATTATTATTGTCAAATGGAGGAAGTGAGACAGTTCTCTGTGTCCCTGCCTTGGTTTTTTTGGTTTGTGCTGCCCTCCACATCCTGTCTCATTACTCAAGCATTCAAATATGAGGCTGAGGTCTATTCTACTTACTGTATGTAGGAAACAAGCATATATAAGTATTTCTTTCTAATTCATCAGTGATGGGTATTGTCCTGACAACAAAACCAATAGTAAATTGGAGTCAGCTAAAGCCATAAAGTTTGGGCTTCAAAAATCCAGATGACAAAAATCCAATGTACCCCATGGCCATCTCACTTCCACTAGTAATGACTATTCTTGTCTATTTCTTATCTCTTTTCTATAAAAACTTCATACTTAAAGTGGCAGTTATGCTTAAATGTATCTACAGACTATTTGACCCAAAGCATTCTTTGAACATTTTTGCATTTTTATTTGTGAGGTCTGCGAAATGCAGCAGTAAGTTGCTTCCATAGAACATTTTCTCTCTCTCGTATTCCCCTAAAATAGCTTAAAACTGACTCATAGCAATCTTCAGAATACTAGAAACCCTCTGAAAACTGCATGAGCCAATCAGTGTTTGTCCAGCTGACCAAAAGGACTATATAAACAAATAAATAAAGATTATGAAGTCAGAAAAATCTCTATATCTTCATTTCACAAACATTTAATAACACTAGTGCCCTTTACCAACCATATTTTTGCAAAAAATGAATTGTTTACAGAAACCTGATATTCCACCATTATTTAAAAATCCTATTGACAACTGTAAAGGTGGCACAATAGTTCAACCACTCTGAAATTAACTTTCCTTAGCACTGCTAACCAGTAATGGCTGAAGGCTGCAGTAGCCCCTGAAGTATAGAAAATGGGCCCATAAAATGAAAGCAAAACGTTCATGTGTGTGTGTAGTCTTTGAGCCATTCAGAACAACTCTCTAAGGATTAGATTTAATGACTACATGACTATCTAAATGTCAAAGTTGGATTGCAGTTATCCAGTCATCAACAGTTGGAAATAGAAATCAGGATCTGAGGTCAGACTAGAAGCCAGAATCAAAGACCAGAAACATATAAGAAACTGGAACTTGTTTATCCCAGTAAAATTCTACTTCAGCAGGAAGACTTTTTATACTCTTTCCTGTCTGAAAAGAGTCAAAGACAATGTGGACCAAAGACAGTTCACTGAAAAGTTGCAATGTTAAAATTTACTACATGGGTTAGTTTGTGATACTTATTTCTTAATATTAATAGCTGTTAAAAATCAGAAGAAAAATTATATCCTCTTGAATATCTTAATATTTTAAGATGAAACCATATGTCTTGGGTACTCATATTTAAATTGGACATTTTCTTTCTTTATACCTTTTTCATGGAATAGTTGCTTTCACATATACAGAACAAATCTCTTTATATTTACTCAGGAGTAAGTCCTACTGAACATTTTCTTTAAAAACTGTTAATCCCTTTATCATTTGCACTACAATTAAAAATAAAATGTAGGGAAACAGAATAATTTAGGAAACAGAGCAGGAATGGGTGCTGTGACCTTCCTATTGTTTTTAAAACTGTAAGCAGTGGTAACTAGAAGTAAAAGCAGTAACAGACTGAAAGAGATAACATAACATCTGGAGGGTTATAAAGCTTGAGCTTTAATACATCTAAAACATATACTCATCCATTTTTACTATTTGATGTATGCATCCTATTTGGTAATTAGTCATTGTTACTTTTGTAATTATTTGATTTTTTTATCCTTTTTTCAAAAAGAATAAAGAATTATTGGTCATCTAATAATAATTGTGTCCTATTAATTGATAGAATTCCATCTTAGTTTGATTTTGTAAAAGCCTAAGAAAATAAATAGTTATTAAAAATAATATCTTCATCTCTTGTAAAATTCTGATAATTAAAGTAGACAGACGCAATGCCATTCAATCTTAGACTATATACCGATCATAAGATTGTTTCTTTTTTAGATATTGCTTGCGTAATTTTTTTAATGTAGGAATTCATATTCCAAATCTGAGCTTATTACTACATCCAATAGTTGTATGCATAACAAAATTATTGACAGCAACTTTATTCCACAAAAAGGTACTGGCTTGTTTATTCAGATATATTTTGGAACCTCAATGGAACAGTAGTGGCTTATGCAGTTACAAGCTATGAATTGCCCAGAACAAGGTATAATATTACATATTATAAATATAATATATTACTTGCACACATAAACGTATTTTATTACTTAAATTAGAGAGTCCTTAGAATGTTATGGATATTGGCACATGTATACATGGCATTGAATATGTTGCTGTTATTTCTTCGGTGTCTCACATTGTATGCTGATCTTTGATTATAATAATTTTTTTATTTTTAAACAAACTATTCATGGAAAGTGCCTACTGGCTGAAGCTATAATTTTAGCAGATTTACAGGGTTCTGTGTTTGTGATACAAGCAGTAAGAGATGCAATTGGCTCAGTAGAGCTTTCAGAGTACATTACACAACCTATAATTCAGTTGAAGTAGTGCCAGGAATCCTTTATAATACATACGCTATACAAAATTCTCTGATTTGTGCTGGCAGGAAGTTTCTGGAAATTGTAATGAAACCTTCACCAAGCTTCCATTTGACTGAGATAACCAAAATAACTTTAGTATGGATAAGCTTCAAATTTGGCCATCAGAGAAAAGTTAGAATATGTAGTTAAAGAGAACAAACAAAAGAGTTCATCTCTTTCTGTTGATTCTCACCGTAACACTCAAATATAGCTCTTTGTTTCATGGAGTTTTTAGTTAACGATTGCACCATGAAACTAAATCTGAAATTGTTCTATATTTTTGTTAGATGTTTGATTTGACATGGAATCCTTTACATATCTTTTTAAAAGTAAGGCTCAGGAAGCAGATATATGATTGCAGCCTTTAAGTATCATAGTATTGTGTATTAATGTCCTGCTAACAAATCACTAGAACATATGGGTTACTTGAATTCCTGGTACAAGAGATATGTCCCCTAAGAATTATATGACTTGATATTGTATTGCATAGGTTCATTTATTTTTTTAGCTAACAGTTGTTGTTACAGTATGTAGCATTCAGACAACTCACTTCACAGGAACATTTATATATAAATCAGTTTGCCAATGAATAGGCTACGTCATATTGTGAACTATGTGAGATCAAACTCTATTGTTCCATGAGAGCTAAATATGCTTTGTAGAATTTACCCAGCTGTACATAAGGAAAAAACAATAACTGAAAGAGGGAGAAGTGATAGTGCTCTTCTCATTGACATTTCTTTCTTCTAAAGGAAAGGAAACAGAGGGACCACTATTCCCACAATTTGCAATTTTCTTACATAATTCAGGATACATAGGTGTATAGAATGTTAAATTTAATCCACAGCAGGTGCAGTGGGGAACAGATTTTAACTCCAGTAGGTCAAGATGGGGAAAAACCTTAACCCTGCCAATTGTTTTTGCATTTTTTTCCTCTAAGAAAAAATGTTGGAGAGAAAAAATTGCCTGCTTTTCATCCCTTTTTTGGCAGTTAAATGTTTTTGATTTTTCCTGATGCTTAATAAATAAAAATTAAACTATATTTTTGTTAGCCTAAATGCTTGTTCTGATATAGGGATTGACTGGGAGTACTTTGGGTGCAAACAAAACTGTCAATAATCTATTTGGTTACTCAGAGTTGACATCAAATTGATGTCATTTAATCAATCAATCAATTAATTTTCCAACAGGAATACCATGCCTTGAGAGATCCCATCCACCCAGTGAAGAGAGGGGCAGAAAAGCATTCAAAAATAAAAGATCAAAGTTCTGTAGGCCACAAGCTATTATCATCTAAATATTATTTAAAGATCTTGATTAAACCAATGAGGTATTGTGAAGCTACAGATGAAGTTAATTCTTAAAAAAGACACACAAACTATGACAGTAAAACAAGCTTCATTAGTGTAAGCAGGGAAATAGGGAATCATTAAACAGTTCAATAATTAAAGTTATACCATGATTCACTGTTTTTTTATTATATTCCAATTATTTTAGGTCAGTTGTTAATGGAAAAGGAAGGACAGGATCTGAAAATCTGTTTATTTGCTTTGACTGTATGGTACTTATAGAACTATCTCAAACTCTTAGAGATACTGAAATTTATGTTCTAGCAGTGTTACAAATTAAATATCATCATATTTCCTCCATGTTCCCCATGTCAAGCTCTGCTGGCTATTGGTAAACTTCTGGGTGCTGTTCAAGATCATGGTTATTGCCTATAGATCCATATTTCATTTGAACTTTGAACATTTTGTTCAAGATACATTCTTGAATTAAAGAACTAAATACCATGCAAATTCTGGTGGCACTATGTGGATGATACATTTGTCATCATCAAAAGAAATGCATGTAAAGACTTTCATACCATACTGAACTCCATCTTCCCAGACATACAGTTCACAACGGAGAAATAAACAGCAAGGCAATTACCATTTTTAGATGTACTTGTCAACAGACAAGAGAATGGAAGCCTGGGAAATCACAGTTTATCACAAGGCTGCCAACACTCCACACATTCTGAATTTCAACAGCAGCCATCCACTGTCACACAAAAAGAGTGGCATCAGAACACTATATGGCAGGGTGAGAATCCAATGTAGTACCCAGCAAACCAAACAACTGGAGAGCAGGTACCTATGTGAACAATTCAAGCAGAATGGGTACCCACAATCATTCGTCTCAAGATGTCTGCACATAGTGGGGACAGAAAGGAAGAAACAAGGTACAAGACCAACCACATGGCACATCCTGCCATATATCAAAAACATTTTGGAAGCTGTAGAACATAACTTCTGAGATCTGGAAGTGGACATCACACAATGCCTACAGGCTACCATACTAGGACAAATTATGCATTGTAAAGATTGCTTGGAGGTGGGACATACTTCCAATGTAATCCACTGAACCCCCTGCATGGATTGTCCCTGTGACTATGTAGGACAGACGGAAATGAAGATAACCACCAGATTACAAGAACACAAGCAAGCGGTCAGACAAGGAGACCCAAAGTCATTGGTAGCTTCAATTGCAATGAACAAGTACACACATTCAACTTTGCAGCTACTAAGATTGTTGGACAAGCAGACACAAAAACAGCCAGGGAAGTGATTAAAACCTGGGAAACAGGCCCCTTGTCAGTCAACAAGAGTGCTAATTTACCACCAGCATATCAAGTACTTAGAAGGCAAGGGCTGGACAGCACAAGCAAACCAAGCAAATGACAGTCAATGATTTAAAAGCCAACCATCAACAGACCCCAATTAGTACCTATAAAGCCACATACAACAGGCACTATATAAATACCACACACGGAACAGCACACAATCTGCTAGAGAGAAGTTCCCTGAAGATGGGCTCCAGCACAAGTCTGAAAGCTCGGAAGACAAAATCTCTGGTCCCAGTGACTTCATTCATAAGATAGATTCTGTCCATCCAATGCAAGCAAGCAGAGTATGCCTTTTTGGAGTCCCTTTTTATGGAGATATTTCACAGAAAAGAGGCATAGAATCTAGAATTCCATGTTCTCCATTTCCTGTTCACACCATGTACCCAAAGTGGCCCTTTGTAATACCCTTTTTAGTCCAGAAGATCTTTTAGAAAAAAAAGGAATATCTCAGTAAAGTCTGGGACTATGCATTGTACTATAATGGTTGATTGTTTTATAAGTACTATTGTATTATATTTTTTGTAGATTTTATATACAATAATTAAATGGTATAAAAATTATAAATAAAATATGTAATAAAAATTCACGGTTTATAAGTTTCCAGCAAATATTACTGAACTTAAATATTAAAACTTTTTTTAAAATGGGTTAAAACTGCCCTTATCTTCATTGAAGATTAACTGCATGACAAATTTGAACTTTCAAGAACAAATTATTTTGAATTTATGGGAATGCATTGAAAGGTCACTTTGCTTGTTATAGTAATGACAACGGATGTGCAAATTTCTCTAGTTTTGTAATATAAGCTGGCCAAGAAAATTTCTCTGAACTGAAACATTTAAGCAAGTAATTCTACATTTAAAATAATAATATCTGGACTTGAAAAGTGTTAATTTTATGGAATTAGCCTGAATGCCATTTCTTCTCTTCAGCCATTATTAGGGCAGAAGTATTTGACCAGGCATTATTTAATTCTACTCATTTTTAGGATAAACAATCAAATAGTATTGTTCCTTCTCTGTTTTACTGGCACTGTTTTTCCAGAATTCCAAAGGTAGGTTTACTTTTTGAGATATATTGTGTAAATACCATCAACGAAACATCTGTGATTGAACTCTTGCCTCACTGAACATACTTTCTCATCTCATTACATTACATTGGCACTGGGTGTTGCTCTTGTTAGTCCAAATCACTCATGTAAATCTAATTCCTGAAATGGAAAAATATTCTACTCTGTTCAAATGCCAAGAACACTGATGAAATAATGGTGGCTCAGAGCCTAGTTAGCTACCAAAAAGTTTAAACAATTTGGTGCTATCCATTAGCCTTCTAGTCTGACAATTTGGAAAGCTGAAATCTACATCAGTTGGAGGTACCAGATTAAACGAAGATGGACAAATCAAATAAAGTGGGGGATTTTTGTTCAGCAGGATTCTACACATTGCAACACTGCAACTTTTCAACATGCAATCTGCAAAGAAAACATGTATAGTATTCACTTCTTAAAATTGCATTTTACCATAATATAAGTAAATTACCTTATATGATACTAGTAGCCAGCACAGGTTTGTTAAAAACAGATCATGCCAAACCGATCTTATTTCATTCTTTGATAAAGTGACTAAACTAGTAGACCAGCGAAATGCTGTGGATGTAATATACTTAGATTTCAGACAATAGATAAGACCAGGGCTTTTTTTGTCATAGAATGCCCAGAATGGAGTTGCAGCACCTTTTTTGGATGGAACCTTGTAGGGTAGGCAAGGCGGGTTGTATGATATGTATAAGTTCTGGCACCTTTTTTTTTTTTTTTACAAAAAAAGCACTGGATAAGACTTATGTAACCTTAAAATATCAGCTGTGAGAAGCCCAGCTGTTTTCCATACTCAGTGACAATTTTTTTTTTGCATTCTCTGATTGTAAAGCTTTTAACCTAATACACTACTAAGAGAATATGGATGAAGATCAGGAACAGATTCTATTTATGTTGAAAGCAATTCATCAAACTATTCTTACAGCTACTGATGAAATAAGAGGTTACAGAAAACAACAAGATGTCAGCCCAGATATACGAACTCAAACTTTGACTACAACTAAAAAATCAACTACACAGAATATAACAGAAAAAGTGGAACAATTAAATATTATGACAGAGGATTCAATTGATCAACAAATACAGTCAATGGAAAACCCAGAAAAGGGACTGACAATATGGAAAAGGGAAAAGACTTTCTACATAAATCAGAAAAAACCTGAGGATCTAGAAGAACAGACTGAAGAGAGACAATTTATTAGTCCTCTCAAAAAAATGGTGACTGGATAGTTTTTTCTACATCAAACAATATACATAACAACACAGGGAGATTTATTTGATGACTCAAAAGCATAGACATGGAAGACGATTTGGCAAAGAAAGAAAACTAGAATAAGACTGAAGAAAATTGGGGTTTTGATTTATTAGTGAGAATTAAAATAGAATATATTCAAATAGATAAGATGTGTACTTTGAATATTAGATATTGTTATGAGTTGAGATAAAGAAAACTTTGGTCATTTAAAACTTGGAAGTATAAACATTAACAGTTAAATTTGAACATTGATTTGCTTATAAAGGTTAAATGTAAAGGTAATTAAGATATATATAAGCTAAAAATTTATCAATGAATGTAATAAATATGTTCTTATTTAGCGGTAATAATAAAAATTATTAGCTTAAATATGAGATAGTAGATATTAAGAGAAAAAGAGAGGAAGTATTAAATGTTGAAATAAGAGAAATTTTGGTTACTATATTTAATATATTTGGAAATTATCAGAAAATAAGAATATTACATTGTATTATTAATTAGTTGATGTAAGATGGTGAGAATTCAAATAGATAAGACGTGCATCATGAACATTAGATCTTGTGATTGTGATAAAGGGAATTGGGGTTATTTAAAACTTGGAAATTATAAACATTAAACGTTAAATTTAAATATTAAGGAGAAACTAAAAATTGGGAAAAATTAACCAGGACGTTGGTTGTCTAAAAAGATTGAATGTTAAAACAACTAGGATATGTATAAACTAAAAATTATTGATAAATGTAAGAAAGTTATTTTTATTTAATTGATATAATAAGAATTGTACTAATTGTACTAAAGGGAAAAGAGAGGAAATATTTAATGTAATAGTTAGAGAACTGTACTAAAGATATTTATATGTTATTGAATTATTGACCAACTCCGCCACCACGTTGTTTTTCAAATATTTAAATGTAAAACTAAAAAACCAATAAAATTTTCTTTTAAAAAAAAGGAAGAGGGGGTCACATTATTCACTAGAACACCAGAGGGAAGGACGAGAAACAATGGTTGGAAACTGATCAAGGAGACAAGCAACCTAGAATTAAGGAGAAACTTCCTGACAGTGAGGACAATTAACCAGTGGAACAGCTTGTCTTCAGAAATCATGGGCACTCCATCACTGGAGGTTTTTAAGAAAAGACTAGACAGTCACCTGTCTGAGATGGTTTAGGTTCTCCTGCTTGAGCAGGGGGCTGGACTGGAAGACCTCCATGGTCCCTTCCAGCTCTATTCTATTCTATTCTATTCTATTCTATTCTATTCTATTCTATTCTATTCTATTCTATTCTATTCTATTCTATTCTATGAAGATACCATCTCCATACTGTGAAGGAGATCTTTTTTTCCTAGTCATGCTTAATATCTTGCCACCTATACTTTTAGAAAGGGATATAATGATGTGCCCATTTATAAGGGGACAATACATTCCCCATGTTTTACTATGTTATCCATTTTTATTCAAGTATGGCAATATAGATAGTACTTGACTTACGACCACAATTGAGCCCATAATTTCTGTTGCTAAGTGAAAATTTGCTAACTGAATTTTGCTCCATTTTATGACATTATGGCTAAGCTAGTAATATGGTTGTTAAGTGAATCTGCCTTCCCCATTGATTTTGCTTGTAAGAAAGTTGCAAAAAGTGATCATGTGACCCTGGGACACAGCAACCATCTTAAATATGAACCAGTTGCCAAGCATCCAGATTTTGATCACATGACCATGGGGGGGTGCTGCAATGGTCATAAAGTGTGGCAAATGGTCATGTCACTTTTTTCAGTGCCGTTGTAATTTTAAACGGTCACTAAATGAACTGTTGTAAGTCGAGACTACCTGTATGACATGTTCTTAGTTAACCACACTGGATGAGCAGGATACACTCTTCATATTAGCCAACTTGTCTCTACAAATCTCCAAAAAGATTGCTACATTTTGCTTGATTTGTAGTTTTACAAGATGATTATTGGTTTAGTTTTGATTATTTTAACGTATGCTGCCTCGATAAGGAATAAGTTACTTCATTAATTGCTCAAATAATTTTATATTAGAAGTTTCTTCTTCTTTTTTATCTGATTGTGCAGAATTCTAGATATCTAGATATTAACCATAAATAATAAGTATTAGTAATACTAGTATTTTTTTACCTTCTAACTTATGTTTTTATAAGAAATCTTCTAGCTGATTTTCAAAATTTTTGAAAATCTTACTATAAGTTCCATATTCAACTGCCAGTGCTTGAACATATCTAGAATTAGGCTGCATTTCCCTTCGGGACTGATTAAAATTTGTTGTCTTAAATTCTAGCTGAAACAAGTCACTTTGCTGGACAGGTTCTTTTCCACCTAAGAAGACAAATTAATGATGATTTGGCATATTATTGTATTATCCTGTCAACACTATCTGCTTTGAGACTTGATAAAATCCTGGCTGAACTAATGTAGATGGTCTGGGATTTTGATATCCAAAATGAGAGTGTCAAAGTTCCAATTACTTTTGTAGCGCAATCACTCATCCTATCTGATCTGTCCCTAGATATTTCTTTTAACATCTTACATGCACCACATAGGAGACTATTTATTATGGCCCAAATTGGAGCACTACCTATTAAGCAATATCCAGTAGGTAGATATGTAAGCCTCTCATATGAGAGCCAAACTTGTTTTCTGTTCACATTTGGAAGTAGGATCTGTATCATTCAAGCTATTACAATGTCCATTGTACACTTAGGGACAATCAAGTTTAATACCTACACTTTTTAAGAACTCTAATTGCCATTGCAACTAGAAGGCTGTTATCCTTTCTCTGGATGTTCACTCTTCAGAAATCTCTAAAGCTGTAAACTTCTTATCAATAGCTATAGCAGTTAAAAACTGTATAATTCTTCCCTCATTCTACTAATTGTTAGCTGCAAATTTCATTAGGATTTCCTTGCAACTTAAAATGTATTTTTATTTGTTGTATTTATGTTGTTCTTTTATTGGATTTGGTCTTATTGCAAATAAATTGATAGATGATTGATGTTTCTGGTTAAATTTGGGGTTTTATTCCATGTTTACCCACCAGTAGTTTTAAAATCTCATGTCCCAAAAGTTTTTACCCATTGATAGATAAATTTGCAAAGGTAGGTTCAACAAACTTTTATTAGCCAATACTTTATTTACAAGAATATTGTACAAATATATCATGTAGAATGCATTCAAAAATATCAGTTATGTTTACAAGGATCACCCAAGGACACCCATGGGCAAAAAGGGAACAAGGGCCTTTTAGAAAGTGCTACAGATAGTCCTACCAAAAGCTTATGGTCATCATGATTTGCTCTTCCTTAACATTGTTCATGGATGATCAGATTTATTCTTTGCAATGCACCTAGTGTCTATATCAATATGTTGATGACACTCCACTATTTGACTTGGTGAGTTAAGTGATGCTGTGACCTTCTTCTTGGAGTCCTTGGAGGCTGTTAAGGGCTGGATGGGGAGCAATAGGCTGAAGCTGAACTTTGGCAAGTTGGAATGGATTTGGGTTTGGGGTTCTTTGGCCTATGGAGAATTGCCACATTTGGGCTTGGATGCAGTGCTCCAGACAAACCTGGTGCATAATCTGGAGGTTCTTCTGGGTTCATGACTGTTGCTTGAGGAGCAGATGACCATTGTGGCCAGAAGGGCCTTTGTGCAGCTATGGTTGTGTACCACTTATCTCTTTCCTGGATCAACAATCCCTGGTCACAGTCACCCACATTCTAATCACCTCCTATCCTGACTTTTGCCATGTGCTCTACATGGGGCTGCCCTTGAAAAATATCCAGAAGCTTCAATTGGTTCAAAATGTAGTGCACATGCTTTTGTGCAGGCCTAGATGTGCACATGTCATGTTTCCTGCAGGAGCTGCATTAGCTGCTGAGTTGCTTTCGGGTCCAATTCAAGGTGTTGGTAGTCACCTCAAAGCCCTATATAGTTTGGGACCAGGTTATTTGTGGAATATCTTTTGCCAGTCACAATCTCCCAACCCACCAGAATAGGGAGGCAAGGATTACTATGGATCCCCTCTCCTAAGGAGGTCTATCTAGCGGTACCAAGAAGAAGGGCTTTCTCTATAGTAGCTTTCTCCCTGTGGAACATCATCCCTGTGGAGATAAGATTGCCCTCTATTCTGACACTCTTTTGCAACACCCTGAATACCTGATTTTGCCAACAGACTTGGGTATCTGACAATGGGATGACACCTATCAAATTGCTGTTTGATTGATGTTCCCAGGGGCATGGGGGTTATTGCTTTTTATTATTTTTAGATTGTGTTTTATCTTTTGAAACTGCCTAGAGTGGCTAAGAGTGAGTTGGGCAACCATATACTGTAAATTTTCATAAATAAATACATTTTGTTTTGTTTTATTTATTTTTTTAAATAAAAATGTGCATATTATGACAGACAGTACTTACATTCCTTTCAACTAGGTCTGAATTTTCTTTAAAACTGGCTTGCCCATTATACATACATTCTCAGTATTAGGCTTTAAATAATGCACCCTACTTGTTGGCACAAATTATGTTGGGAATTTATTACCGAGTAATTCTTTTAAAGCAAAGACAATATTATCCACCTCAGTTGCCTATGTTTTTGATATCTTAGTTATTTCAGTCTCCAAATGATTCTTTATGCTTAGTCAAGAATCTTATAAAAAATTCGCACTTTTGTCATTATGTGATTAAAGTCGCTTAATAAATTAATTTGGACAATATGCCATGACTATTCTTTTTTAAACAAAGAGTGTTCAAGAAAGGTAGGCATGCTAACACTGATCAGAAATGTAAATGTGGCATTTATTCAATGAACAGGAAGGTCTCTGCACCAGGCAACACCAGAAGAACTGCCAATTACAATGCATCGCCAGTTCCAAAAAAAATTCATCCATTATTTCACTTGAAATGGCATTAACTCTTTATTTTTTATAAATGGTTTTGCTTCGACAATCCGCACCCAAATGCCAGTTATGAGCAAGCTTTGTTTTGAGTAAAGTTTACTATTTTTACATATGACATTAAGGAACTGTATTCACTTTTTCTCCATCGTGCACTTTTCCTTTTAACTTCATTAGATGTGTCAGTGCTAGTAAATCATTCTAGAAAACAAATAATATTCATTAGAACAGATTTCTATTTTATATTATCATATAACATATGAATGGAATGGCACTCTAATTGGCATGGATGTAAATAAATTATATGTTAAAACTAAAGACTTAATCATTTCAATTTGAGAATGAAATGTTTATGGCCATAGAATAAAATCAGAATTTTAGAAAATATAAATTTTATAAAATAAGAATTATCAATAAATATGTGTAAACCTTAAAAATGATATACAAATATAAATATAAAATCTCCTTTCAGTTGAGCTCATTACTACATATCTAGGTGATTTTCTTACCACCAAGAGAAAAGATGTGATTGCGTTCTTCTGGAGTTTCTTCCTTTTTTTTCTTTAACTTCACATTCTATCCTATAGTCTTAGGATTTCCACATGCCTTTCCATCCAGAAAGTAACTAGGTCCCATCCTCCTTAGCCTTTTAATATCAACTAAGGTTGACTAGGTAGGGCCACTTCCTGGCCTCTATATTAGCTCATATATAAGCAACTTGGATCTGAAACATGGGTCTTTGTTTTTTTATATGATATTGGTAGCAAGGTTGTTATAATATAGAAAGAAGAATATACAGTATATCAACAAGACAGGAATGGATTTTGAAATTAATGGAGCTAACACTTTGCTTAGAGACAAAAATTTGATTAAATTTCAAATGACCTGGTAACCACTGTTAGATTTCTTACAAGATAAAGAAAAGAATCAACTTTTGACTTTGGGATTTGAAGATTAGACCAGGTTTGGCTAGGAGAAATATTGTAGTTTTTTAAATATAAGGTTATTCACATTTGATAATTTACTATGTTTTATATGAAATTAAAAGAAGAATATTTTATGAATACTGTTTTTGTANTTTTGTTATTTCCTTTTCCTTTTTCCTCTATGTTAGTTTGTATTTTAATATTTGATGTTGAAACTTAATAAAGATATTACAAAAAAACCCAAAAAGACAAAACCTTGATCTGCAACTTGGTTAACTCCTTATGATTCTTGCTCTGGTGCCTGAAGGCTGTTAGTTTGGATGAGACAGAACAGCCTAAGTTGAACCCTAGCTTGACATAAATGGATTCCTCCATCGCAAGAGTGAAAAATCCTTCCCTCAGTAGAGATGGAGACCTCAGACACAACCTGTCCCTATTTTTTTTATGCGGCTCTTTCATCAGTCCCCAGGAAGATTAAGGCCACTTCACAGGTTCACCGGAGAAGCCACACTTAACAACCCACCTAGGGTAAAGGATTTATATTCCAATGTCTCTCTGCCTACTCACCTAACAAGCTTGATGTTGGAATATATTACCACAGTTACAGGCGAGTAGTTGGGGGTTGGCATATGGAACATTTTCAGTAAGTCCTCTCAAAACAAAACTTAAATTCAACTTGCCATGAAGCTGGGTGTTCTTTTGGAGGTGTTCTTTTTCTTAAAAAAAAAAAAAGAAGAACATTATGTTTTTCTTTCAAAAGAGAACACTAGAAAAAAGCTCTTTTACAAAGCTTTGACATGACTCTTTGTGGAGGAACAACCTCAGAGGGCAAGAAAGATGGAATGACAGCAGTGATAGCATTCTCTGTAGGTTTGAGAGGGGGCAATAGAGCATGTTATTAATACAGCGTTTGTGCAGGATAAGACATTCAAAACAGATTAAATCCTTAAATTTATTTTAATTCACACATTCCCTGTGAACCCCTAGGAGCGAGACTTTCAAGAAGAGAAAATACCTGGATAAGACAAACACCAAGCCAAGTTCTGAAGGATCATATAAATCTAAACTGATTATAAAGGAGGTGGAGTAAACCAAAAAGGTAAAGAAAAACACATGCACAATTGGAATAAGTAAGAACTTTTTACATTAGCTATTTGTAACCAGTATCCAGCTCTTGGTCAAGAGTTTCAAGTAATATCCTGTTTCAGTTGCATTCCCCAGGAATCTAGGCCTGCAGCTAGTAGGCATTTAGAGCAGGGGTCCCCAACCTATGGGCCGCAGCTCAGTCCCAGGCCATGGGCTCTTGGCCAGCAGTCTGTGCAAATGGCTGGCTGGTGCGTGCATGTTTGGGCACACATTCCTCCCACTCACACTAGCGCCTGCAGACCCCATTTGCAAATGGGGATGCTAGCATGGGGCGGGTGTCTGCAGCCCGTTTGCGCATGCGCAAATGGGACCGCTAGCCCGGGTGACTTGCGCGGCCCATTTGCGCATGTGCGAACAGGGCTGCTAGCCGCCGTGGGGTATGCATGGCTGTTCACGCATGCGCATGGCACCAGCGCATGCTGCATGCACAAATGGGGCTACTAGTGCAGTGCCAGTATGCGTGGCCCTGTGCATGCATGTGCATGACAATCTTGAAGCTGCTCTCCTTCCCTCCGGTCCACGAGCCCGGAAAGGTTGGAGACCTCTGATTTAGAGGACTGAATAAACCTCTAAATGGTCAGTAGCTGCAGCAAGGGCACGTAGTTACTTACACAGTTAGCAGAATTTGCACGGGCTTAATCTTCTAGTAGTTTCAGAGACCCATTTTTAAATATTTTCCAGCCTGGTGCTTCATTTTATTAAGCAAGCAGCAAGCACAAAGTAGGAAGGGACAGAGGAGATGCATTTGTGATGTTATCTCTGAGATGCTGTAGTGGAAGTGAGAGCCAAAAGCAACTTACTTCTACTTGTGTTTTATCAGCTGCAGCATTTTATGAGCAGTTAGGAAAAGCTGAACTAAGGCAAGGATTTATGTCTGGGACATACAGTAGCTCAACCAAAGCAAATTTCCTTTACTGGGCTTTCATGAAAATAATTGCATGCAATCAAGAATAGAGAAGTCATAAAATCAATCAAATCCACATCCCATTAAAATATCGACTCTGGAGTCAACTGTTGCTTGTGTTTGCCTTTTATCATGTTTTTTAAAGCTAATTAGAATGTATCAATAGCTTTCTCGTTTTCTTTAAATTTGAAAATATGATAATTATATCTTCAGAAACATTGTTTTGTCATCTGGTACTTGAGTTTTGTGTAAGCTTTAGACAGCTTCATTTCGGGTATTTTTTAGCTCATTATTTTAGTACTCTCCAGTTGGAATTCTGCAGGTATTCAGTCTTGGGGTCTACAAAGCCTGTGCAACAACATCACAAAAACTGTCCTGTTGGCTAAAATGGGTGATTTCTGACAGCTGTCAAAAGAAAAGCTGAAGATGCCATAGCTATATGTAGAGCTGTTTTTCAAAGTACATACAAGACAAGAAAGTATGTTGACAGTTACCTAACATTTAGTTTCACAAGTATTCTTAACAGTGATGAGAAATGACCTTTCTCTGTTATTTGTTAGATAATTATTTGAACAGAGACTATGACACTTAATAAATTAAAGTGGCATTTACAAAGAACTCATAAAGAGCTACCCAATAATTTTCTGACTTGTTCTTTAAAAAGCTTGATGAACTTAAGCAGCGGAAATTGAGACTAGTTATATATACCAGTATCCTAAATAGCTGCTTGCTTCCTAACAGGTTTCAGAATTGTATAATGCAAAAAGCCCCACACATTTAGAGAAAAATAATTTCTATCATACTACTCATATAGTTACTGATGTGCAGGGCTTTTTTTCTCATAGAATGCCCAGAACGGAGTTCTGGCACCTTTTTTGGATGGAACCTTGTAGGATAGGCAAGGCGGGTTGTATGATATGTGTGAGTTCTGGCACCTTTAAAAAAAAAAGCACTGTTGATGTGTGTCTGAAGTCTAGTTCTAACTAATCTTTAAATTTACTATTGACAGATATAGTGGAAGACTTCAGTTATTTAAGTTATGAACCAAACTTTGTTCTATATAAATATATCAGGCAAATAGTGCTAAAGTTGTTTATTAAAGTAATCATGAAGGGACAATAAAAGATTTACTCCTCTGTAAACAAAATTATAAGTGTAAGCAAAGCAAAGGAGCTTTAGGTTTATTGATAACTGTCTGAATATAAATTTTCCCATAGTGATCAAACTAAGTATACACCAGTAAACATACTCTATGGCAGTGTTTCTTAATCTCAATTACTTTAAGATGTGTGTACTTTGACTCTCATAATTCCCCAGTCAGGATAGTGGCTGGAGAATTCTCAGAGTTCTAATGCATACATCTTACAGATTTCTAACCAACCTAGCCAACAACTTTATCATTCAAAAGATGAAGGAGAGAACTAGACGTAAAGCTATACTGGACGTAATTCTTACTAATAGAGAAGAAATGATAAAGGAGTTGAAGTTAGTTAGTTAGTTAGTTAGTTTATTGTATTGTATTGTATTGCCAGAACCTTGAGTGAAAGTGACCATGTCATACTGGAATTTAATATAATGCAAACACTAGCAATAGTAAACAATCCAACCACTGTCTTAAACAACCCAAGAAGCGTGGGAAACCTTGAAAAATGCGATCATAAAAGCCCAGACCAGCACAATACCACTGAAAAAGAAAAATTCAAGAAATTCAAGAAGAAAGCAGCATGGCTGCACAAAGATCTCTCTGACAAACTGAAAGACAAAAAGTACAAATACAAAAAATGGAAACAGGGGCACATAACTAAAGCTGATTATCAGCAGACAGCCAGAAAATGCAAAGATGAAGCCAGGAAAGCAAAAGCTCAGAATGAACAAAGACTTGCAACAGAAATCAAGGATAATAAAAAAGTTTCTTCCAACATATTAACAACAAGAAAAAAGTTAAAGAAACTGTAGGTCCACTAAAGATAGAGGATGGCAAGGAAATAACAGGCAATAGGGAGAAGGCAGAGCTGCTTAACTCATTCTTTGCATTAGTCTTCGCACAAAAAAAAACTACAGCACAACATACCGAAAAAAACACCACAAACTAGAAACAAAAATTAAAATAAGCAGGAATATGGTAAGACAACATCTATCCAACCTTGATGAATATAAATCATTGAGACCCGACAGACTACATACCAGAGTTTTGAAGGAACTAGCAGATGTTATCACAGAACCATTGCACCATATCTTTCAAAAATCCTGGAGAAATACCTGAGGATTGGAAAAGGGCTGTTGTAGTTCGCATTTTCAAGAAAGGAAAAAAATGGGCCTAGGAAACTACAGACCAATCAGTTTAACACCAATACCTGGGAAGATCCTAGAAAAGATAATAAAAAAACAAATCTGTGAACAACTAGAAGCAAACAAAGTTATAACTAGTAGCCAGTACGGGTTTGTAAAAACAGATCATGCCAAACCAATCTTATTTCATTCTTTGATAAAGTGACTAAACTAGTAGACCAGCGAAATGCTGTGGATGTAGTATACTTAGATTTCAGTAAGGCATTTGATAAGGTAGACCACAACCTACTCCTTGGTAAGCTAGAAAAAGGTGGAATAGACAACATCACCACCAGATGGATCTGTAGCTGGCTGGCAAACCATTCTCAATGAGTATTCCTCAATGGCACTACATCCACATGGAGAGAAGTAAGCAGTGGGGTACCACAAGGTTCCGTCTTAGGCCCAGTACTCTTCAATATCTTCATAAATGACTTACTTGTAGATGAGGGAATTGGAGGGGAACTCATCAAATTTGCAGATGACACTAAACTGCCAGGAGTATCCAACACCCCAGAAGACAAACTCAGGATCCAAAAAGATCTTAACAAACTTGAAAAATGGCCCTATCCAACAAAATGAGTTTCAATGTGGAAAAAAAGCAAAGTTTTACATTTAGTCAGGAAAAACCAAAGGTACAAGTACATATTGGGTGAGACCTGGCTCAAAAACAGCAATTATGAGAGGGACCTTGGAGTCTTAGTGGATGATCATTTGACTATGAGCCAGCAGTGTGCAGCAGCAGCCAAAAAAGCTAATACAATCCTGGGTTGTATAAACAGAGGCATAGAATCAAGATCACGCAAAGTATTATTACCACTTTATAAAACCCTAGTAAAACCACACCTGGAATACTGCAGCCAATTTTGGTCACCATATCACAAAAAAGATGTTGAGAGTTTGGAAAAAATTCAGAAAAGAGCAACTAAGATGATCAAAGGCCTGGAGACTAAAACATACGAAGAATGGCTGCAGGACTTGGGTTTGGCTAGTCTAAAGAAAAGAAAAAACAGGGGAGACATGATAGCAGTATTCCAGTATTTGAGGGGCTGCCACAAAGAAGAGGGCATCAAACTATTCTCCAAATCACCAGAGGGCAGGACAAGAAACAATAGTTGGAAACTGATCAAAGAGAGAAGCAACCTGGAATTAAGGAGAAAGTTCCTAACAGTGAGGACAATTAACCAGTGGAACAGCTTGCCTCCAGAAATCGTGGGTGCTCCATCACTGGAGATTTTTAAGAAGAGGCTAGACCAGTGGTTCTCAACCTTTTTAATGCCGCGACCTCAACCGATCGTAAGTCGAGGACTAAACCGGTCATAAGTCGAGGACTAAACCGGTCGTAAGTCGAGGACTAAACCGGTCGTAAGTCGAGGACTACCCAACCGGTCGTAAGTCGAGGACTTTCCCTGCCTGGGAGCACCACGCATGCGTGGTTCCGCCCCCTGCGCCGGCCGAGGCGTAGCTGGCAAGCGGCAGAGACAGAGCAGGCCGACCACCAACTGGCCCAGCCCAAGGGAGGTAAGGCACCCGCCGGAAAAGGGGAAAAAAATGCCGGACAAAAAAAAATGGTGGACAAAAAAAATGGTGGACAGCTTTGCTTGGCGACCCCCGTGAAATGGTCGATCGACCCCAAATGGGGTCCCGACCCACAGGTTGAGAACCACTGGGCTAGACAGTCACTTGTCTGAGATGGTATAGGTTCGCTTGCTGGACTAGAAGACCTCCAAGGCCCCTTCCAACTCTATTCTATTCTATTCTATTCTATTCTATTCTATTCTATTCTATTCTTGTTGAGGTTAAGAAACAGTGCTCTATGTCATAAAAACGTGAAGTATTAAATTGACATAAGACTCCTGGTTCTCTGTGATACATATACAAGTTCTCACATTAAACAATATGTCACAAATTCCATTCACAATAGCAATAGCACTTAGATTTATGTACTTTATAGTACTTTACAGTTCTCTGTAAGCAGTTTATAGCATTAGCATATGTGTCCTCATTTTACCGACCTTGGAAAGATGGAAGGCTGAGACAACCTTGAGCCACTCAGAATCGAACTCCTGGAGTGAGCAGTGAATTAGTCTGCAGTATTGCATTCTAACCACTGCGCCACCACAGCTCTTATACTATTAGTTAAGGAACTTTGAAGCTATAGAAAGATGTAGAAAAAAAATGTACCTATATTATTGGAAATTTATAATGAAGTCAGCATGTCTTCAAGTTACTAAGGTCTAGAACATATAAAGGCACTTCAAATTCATGTTAGAAATTTGAACAAGATGGGACATTTTATCATGCTTGATAGGCCTATAAAAAAGCTAAAAAGATTTGGATTGAAATATGTACACTGATTCAATATTAATTAAAATTAATATTCAAGGTGTTTTCATTTGGAATTGATGAATGGTTGTAAAAAAAGTCATGGAACTTTGTATTTGTATTGATAATCTGTAAGATTATTGTATGTACAAAAATACAAAAAATTTGCAATACCTGCAATGGAGGAATGGTTGGTTTTAAAGCCGGCCATATATTTAGAAATAGCTAGTAAGAATTGGTGTTGAAAGACATAAACAGAGCTGGTGGAGTGGAATCTGGTGCTGAATTGCAAGACGGAGGGGCTCTTTCCCAAGGAGCTAAGAGAAATCAGCACTGAGTCCTTGATAGACAGAAAGAGACCCAGAAGAGATCCTCCCTAAAACTTCATAGGATCTATCTGATAGTTATGCAGAGTGTGCTTTAGTCTGATGCGCTTCCTGTCTATAGGTGAACAGCAATAAAGAAACTACTCTGAATAATTCATTGTGTTGTTCTTGGTTCCTTGTGCCTGACTAGTAGGGGAACCAATAATTTTTAAAGAATAAAGTGAGATAAAATAAAGCAATCACAAGCATCTATGAATCAACAAGCAACTATTTTGAAGAGTTGATTGTACCCTTTTCTTGCCTGCCTTAAACTTTCTGCCAGAGCAATGTTCATATACCATGGCAACATGGACAAGCAAGATGCAGATGAATCTATGGGTCACATAGATTCGGTTACAACTACACAATTTTTCACTATATTTGATTAATCATTTATAAAAAAATGCAAACAAAAAATACCAAATACATAGACAGCTTTCTTTAAAATTGTGCCATTTTGGATGCCTGTTGTCCAAATGTATAACAATTTGTAGCTATATTTTCACAATGATATGCATTTTATTTCCCATTCACCCTAATGAGTGCATTTTTGCATACCACTGGAACTGAGAAACTATTTTAAAATGGATGCAAGTATATTCATGAATTCCGTGCCCATCAATGCCATGACAGGTTTTATTTTAGTGCATGGCACTATTTTATTTACTATGGATCAATCTAAATATCCTGATATTTAAGTTACATTAAGATCTAAAAATGATTTGGGCATATAATGCCCTATAATAAAAATTATGCAGGTGACACATTTGATAACAACCACTTTAGCAATATCAAAGAAACTCAGTCATTATATTTAATACTCTATCATTATATCAATTTTATTGCTTTCTAAATATTACTACAATTTATGACATCATAAGGAGGACACATATTTTTCATTAGCTTAATCATAGCTGTTTTAAGAATAGCAACATTTCTAAACAAGTGAAAGTTATTTGAGAAAGCAAATGTCAAGCTGATGTTTAGGATAAATATAACATGGATTTTAAAAGTATAGTCATGATATTGCTGGGCAGTGGCTAATATGCTTGAGATAAAATAAATCCCATATTGAGGATTATAGATTTCAATATTCTGATTCCCCCTCCCCAATTTGAGCAAATTCAAATAGCTTGTAATCCAATTAACATTTTCCAGTATAATGGTTAAAAGTGCAACAGGATGAAAAACGATAGGCTAATATCACTATTAAATGTGGACTATCAAATATTTACAGCAATAATAGCGGAAAGAATGAATAAATTTTTGAATGAATTTATCCATTCAGATCAAAATGGTTTTCTGCCTAAAAGACAGATAAAGAATAATTTAAGAATTATTTTAAATGTGTTAGAATATTATGAAAAACATCCGGGGAAACAAATGGCACTGATATTTTTGGATGCACAAAAAGCCTTTGATAATCTTAATTGGCAATTTATGTTTCATCAGCTGCGAGTGATGGATTTTGGTGAAAATTTTATAAATGCAATTCAAGCAATTTACAATAAACAATCAGCAAAGATACTCTTAAATGAAGACTATACAGATAACTTTGATATTAAAAAAGGCACAAGACAGGGATGCACATTGTCTCCCTTGCTATTTATTCTTACATTGGAAGTGTTGGCCAGGAATATTAGACAAGATGTGGAGATAAAAGGGCTGGAGATAAAAGATCAGAAATATAAATTACAAGCTTTTGCAGATGATTTGGTCTTTATCTTGGAGGAGCCTTTGGAAACAGCCACTAAACTGTTGCAGAAAATAGAGGAATTTGGAGAAGTGGCTGGGTTGAAAATAAATAGGGAAAAGACTAAAGTACTTACAAGAAATTTAACAGAAAAACAGAAAGCTCAATTTGTGGAAAAAACATATCTCCATATAGCCAAAAAAGTTAAATATTTAGGTATTTATTTAACATCAAAATATACAACAATAAAAGAAGACAACTATGAAAGACTATTGAAACAAATAAAAACAGATTTGGAGAAGTGGAAAAACTTTCAACTATCATTATTAGGAAGGATAGTGACTGTTAAGATGAATATCTTACCTAAACTGCTATTTTTATTTCAGACGGTTCCTGTCAAACTAAGCCAGAAATGTTTCGATGATTTAAATGCAACAATAATGAGATTTATATGGCAAGGGAAAAAAGCAAGAATTAAAATTAAAGTGTTACAAGAATCAAAAGACAGAGGGGGCTTTGGGCTCCCAGACTGGAGACTCTACTACCAAGCCACTATTTTGTTGTGGCTTAAAGAATGGATCGCATTGAGAAATAAATGACTTCTTTATTTAGAGGGACATGATTTGCAACTGGGTTGGCACGCTTTCCTATGGTATGAGAAAAATAAAGTACATAAATACTTTCAAACTCACGCTATAAGGAATGTACTACTCTCAGAGTGGGAGAGAATTAAAAATAAAATTTATATGAAAATACCTGAGTGGCTTTCAACAATGGAAGCATTTGCGTATCTGAACTTAATTAACTATGATAAACTTGTGGTCTATAAAGATATTTTAGATAAAGAAGAAAAACTTAAAGATAGGCAAGATCTTCAACAAAATGGTATTGATTTAACATGGTGATCATATTTGCAAATTCAAACAAGATATGAAAAAGATGTAAAAGTAATGGGATTTTACAAAGAACAGACACCATTAGATAAAATACTCTTGAAAACAGATGAAAATTTGATTAAGAAACTCTATAAATTTTTGTTAAACTGGAAGATGGAAGAAGAACAAGTGAAAGAAACAATGATAGTGTGGGCAAAGAATTTTGGTTATTCTGTAGATTTAGAAGATTGGCAAAAACTATGGGATCGAAATATTAAACTTACTAAAGCAGCTGCATATAAGGAAAATTTATGTAAAATGTTTTATAGATGGCACATGACACCAGTTAGATTAGAGAAAATGTTTAAAAATGTATCAAATATGTGTTGGAAATGTAAACAACAACCAGGCACTTAATACCATCTCTGGTGGATATGCCCTAATTCTAAGAAATTTTGGCTTAAGATTCATATGTGGCTAGAAAAGATGATTAAAATACAGATAGAATTTAAACCTGTTTGCTAGGAATATTAGGCTTGAATTATGGAAAAGAGAATGAGTATTTAATATTACATGTGTTAACAGCCGCGAGAATAACATTTGCCCAATTTTGGAAAAATGAAAATTTACCATCTGATCAGATTATAATAACAAAAATACTTGAATGTGCAGAAATAGATAGATTAACTTTAGAAATGAAAGAGAAAGAAGATACAATTTATTTTAAAACATGGGAAATTTTTTTACCAATGGTTAGCAATACAATAGAATGAGAAAAGGTTATGAAACTTAAAGAGATAATTGATAATTTGTATTTATATTTCATGATTATTTGTATGAACTTGTCTTTTTCTGTTTTTTTTCTTTTTTTTTGTATTTGTGATATATAGTAAATTATAACCAATAAGTAATATATTACTATTTTAAAGTTATTACAACTAATTAGTATTAAGCATTGTTAATTAATAAAATGAATGAGATATATTGATTAACTTGTTATTTACATGACTATATTGAAAGCTGTTTAATACTAGAGTACTCATTAAGATTTAATATGTATACCCGGACGGGTTTACTTGCTGAAGCGATGTTATTTTGTGGGATTGATCCCACTTTTGTATTTACCCCCTTCCTTTGGTTTAACCCTTTTGTATGTCTCCCTTTGTTTTACCTCTGTTGGCCCTATTCCCTTGTTACCTTTAAAAAACTCAATAAAATATTTGTTTTAAAAAAAAGTGCAACAGGATGCAAATACTGATTCATAAAAGGTTAAATCCCAAGACATTCTACAGAGAAATTGCAACTTTAAAATAGCCTGATCTTAATTGCTTAAATGTCAGATATTGTAAAATGTACCCACCATTACTATGAAAGGGGGGGGAAAGCAGTTTTGGCCCCCAGTAATAGCATGCTGTATGACCTATGCATGAATACTTACGTTTAAAAAAATCCACAAAATTCAATTATATGTTTTAAATTGTACCTTTTATATAATGCCCAAAAAGAAAATACATATAGCCAGTTCTTTCTCTCTCTTACACACACACACAATGAAACAAAAATGAAAATACATTTCAGGCAAATATTTCAACTTTTAAAGTTAGCAAATAAAATAAACAAATTGGTAAAAGAAAATAGAGAGCAAAGATTTTTCAAAAACAGCAGGGATGACTTAAGGTTAAAAAACGGGGGGGGGGGGAGAGATCTTTAGTTGAGATAGAAAAAGCTGTAAATGGAGTACCTGGCAAATGTCTTTGTAAAGGTTATTCAAAAGCTGAGATGCCACCATGGAAAAAGCCTTTTAAACTCTCCTGAGCCATGAAATCCTGAACCAACTATCTATGGCTACAGTATGGATGTTGACAACATTACTTTCAAGACTATTTAACTCAGGTCCACTAGACAGACTGATAATATACCAGGAAGAGATGCAGTTTTCTCAGTTGTTTCACTTAAACATACAAATACTTCAGTGAGTGACAATCATGTGAACAAAAATATAAATACCATGTCACCCTCTCCACAATGTTCCAAGGTTGGAGACTAGAAATAGAAGACACCAGTTCTCCTGATAGCTATTACCATGAATCTGAGCGAGAAGTGGAGTATGGTTACAGAACCATATGGAATAGTTAAAGTTCAAGTTTGTGTTTTGATGGAACAATTATCAGATACAAGATGGCAATATTTTATTTTCCTCTATTTAAAAAAGAAAAAAAGAGTAAAACTGCATTGTGTATGTGAACACGCACAGACATTTAACCTTGTGAACTCTCGAGCTTCCTCCTTCCATTATGTATTCAAGATGGGCAGTATTTAATATTTATTTGTTATGTATATGTAGGGGTGTGGGTCTATACATATGTCGTATATAGTATGTTTAGGTGTGTGTCATGTATGTGTTTCACTTTGAGAGCTGGCAACTAAATTTCATTTTTGATGTGTGCCATTGTGCCCACAGTAAAAAATGACAATAAAGATTATCTTATCTTATCTTATCTTATCTTATCTTATCTTATCTTATCTTATCTTATCTTATCTTATCTTATCTTATCTTATCTTATCTTACCTTTAAAAAGTTGCATTAGAATGCTCAAACTATACTATACCTGTGCATTTGGTTTTTCTTGCCTAAATGTAAAACCTTACTTTTTTCACCATTGAATTTCATTTTGTTAGATAGCGCCCAGTGTTCAAATATGTCAAGATCCTTTTGTATCTTAAGCCTATCTTCTGGAGTGTTGACTATTCTTGCCAGCTTGGTGTTGTCTGCAAATTTGATGATTTGGTGTCATCTGTAAAAATATATGATTATACAGAGTTGCAATGCCAAATTAATGATAGGCTATTATATATTGATATATAACAAACATTAATATGAAACAAATTCTCCCTGTTCACCATTAAAGTGAGGTATAAAATTAGGAGGTGATTATATAGCCACTTAAAATTCTTAAAATAGCTATATATACAAACACTTTTACTATGGGCCACTTTAACTGCAAACTCTCAATGTCCCGTGAAGTATGTTATAACAAAATACCATTGGAATTAAGAATCCATATGAATTGGGACAAGCTGAAAGAGTAGAGCATATCCTATTTGAATATAATTATTATAGAAACATCGGGACATTTTCAGGCTCCTTTGTTTATTCCATTTCCAGATTCTATGCCTTATATCAGTTTTCTGGTCAAATAAATAAACAAACAAACCCAATGCAGAACAAACAACAAAATATTTCTCTGTTGCCATTAAAATAAGTACACAGTTATTAGCAGCCAAGTATCCTATTGGTTTGAGGTCTGAAAAATAATTTCTTTTAACCTGGTATAATATATTTATTGTATGCTAGATCTTTTTATTTTTATTGAATTTTAAAACTGATTCTCAGCTAATAAATAAATCATCTTAAACTGATTTGAGGTTATATTACATTAAAATACTTAACATGTTTTTGTGCTGATGGCAGCTTGCAAACGGGCTGCTAGCAACCATGTGATGCTGGTGGCAGCGCTAGCACCCTGTGCTTGCACAAAAGGGTTGCTAGCGCAAGTGGGGTATGTGCACTCACCAGCCATTCCCGCAGCCCACTGGCCAACAGGCTGCACAGGTTGGAGACCCCTGCCTTAGAAGACCACTCAGAAACTTTTGCTGATCCAGCATGCAGCAGTAAGATTATATGTCCTGTTTTCAAGATTCTTACTAAAGCTTAATTTCATCTCAGTATTCAAACCACTCTTATCAGTCATAGTTTTCTCAAAATTCATTACTTTTAAATATCCAAACTTTTCATTTAAATAGACCTCTCAATGTTTTAACATTTCATATATTCTAAAAGTATTATATTACTTGTATATCTTATTCCTCTTACTATAGGGCCCCTTTACAAGCTTTATCTATTCTTTTGGCTATATTCCAACAATATTTAATCCTATAAATTATATATAGTCATATAATATTCCATCTGATAAGTTGAATCATGGCTCTTGACTCCAACTTTGATCTTCTTTTGCCAAATTGCTTTCGAGATCAGTAAGTTTGGCTTGCCTGGTTGTGTTTTTGTGTTATTGGGGACAAAAAAGACAAAGCAAGTAAGGTATCAGGTTTTTGTCTCCCACGTTTTGATGATTCTTCTGACAGTCCTTTAATCCATTTTATTTGTTCTTTTTTTTGTCCTCAAATAAAGGTATTTGTTTGTATTACATTGTAGTTTTCTTCATTTGTAGCTTTTCTATTTAAGTCACTTTCATTTAATTTATATTTTGTTGTCTGATTTGTTTGATCATTCTTTGTTGTCATTTTTTGAGTGTCATTTAGTTGTAGATATGTTCGTTTATATTGTCAAACTGATTTCTAATCTCATCATGGTTTGAAACAATTATCATTTGAATCTGTCACAGCATTGTATATATTTTCTCCTGGAATGTATTTGTATTGTCTTAAGTCATTGTTCCTGCAGATCTGTGAAACTCCAAACTGGGTTTTTCAGGAAGAGGTGTTAGGTATGATTTTATATTACTTTTAGATAAGTATATAATATCCATTTTATCTCTCTCCTCTGAGTAGTTTTCCATCAGTGTCATAATCTTTTTAATTAGTTTTATCCAGCCAGTCTATCTTAAAATCCAAACAGCCAAATCTTATGTAGTTCTTGTCTTTATATAATGGTTTTATAATCCAGTACGTTTTCAATTGTCAAGGCACCACTGAAAACAATATTTTGTGGCAGTTTTCTTTTCAGGGGCCTTATAATTATCAGCCAGTCAGGATTCAGTTCAAAGTATTTGATCATCTAAAAGTTTTCCAGTAATTTCTCCTTTAGAAGATTAGCCAAAGGCCAAATTTTTCTTTCTTTGCAAACAGTTCTTAGGTTAAGAATTAAGAATGCAGTTCGGTGTGTTTATAATCCCAGAAGGTCAGCAGTTTCCAAACATAGGTAGTTTCACTCAGTAGTAGATAACTCAATGCTTTGTTCCCAGCTGTTTTTTTTACTGTTTCTAGGCATCTTGCCAAATTCTAGGTCAGTGCTGCTATAGTTTTCTCTAATCCTCCACTAGCTGTCACTGTTCAGTTTTCAACTTTTTAAAACAAAGTGTTATTTTTGTTCTTTTTATATATATATAATTTCATCAATGCTTTTTCAGGTATAGAGTTTTAACAATTTTCTTAGCTTTCAAATTTATCCAAACTGTGGTAATGTTTGTTTCCCATAAGGGTTTAATTTGCCGCTTCCGTCTATAGAAGGGTGAGGCAATCCCCCCCCTTCTCACTTTGGGAGGCTTTTTGTTCTTCGCTCCGTGACCCCACAACCTGGCGCTATGGCGCAAGACCGGAAGTCCTCTGAGATGTTAGTTTTTAACCAACAGAGTCAAACATGGGATAAAGCTTCATTATCTGAGGGACCATCTAACTCCCATTGCTTCTCCTCATGCTTTAAAATTTAAGATCAGACAGAATCGGTATGCTCCAGGTCCCATCCATTAAACTATACCATTTTGTGGAACCTAGGAAGTATGCCTATTCTGTCATGCTAGCTGCCATCCGGAATAATAGCCCTCGAGATATTCAAATGGCCCAGAATGCCTTTAAATGAGTCTTGAGGATCTAGTTCTTTTTCTAGACTTTCGCTAGGATGGAATGTATACTCTTTATGTGGAAAGTTTCATTCCCCATGTTGGGTGTTGTTTTATTTCTTTGTTTTAAATGTGTGCTTTTCCCCAGAGTCATCAAGAAGTTGGTGGCTTTAGAACTGTGAATTATATCAATCAATCAATTAATCAATCGCATTAAAAATAAAATAAAAATAGCAATTCCTCTATTTTCCTTCCAAAAAAATCTATGATTCACTATCTTGTGCACAGATTTTGCACTTTTACAAAATTGTTAAGCTGTTCAAGTAAGCAAAAGGGAATGAAACATTTATCTCTGTCAGGTAATAATTCATCTTCTAAGTAAGCTTTAATTCAGATTCTTACAATTAATTAATCATCAAATTAATCATTATACACATAAGGCATTTAAATTAATCTATAGAGAATGATGGGAAAAGAATAATGTTTTGAAGATCCATTTCAAATTAATTATTAGATTAATGAGTAGTCCACAAGGGCAATTGTGTGATGACCTCCTCTGATGACTTAAGGAAAAGCATATCTATCTACATAATGAGGAAACAAAGGGAGTGACATATTTCAGTGAGAATGCTCTATGGATTTCAAAGGATTAATATACATTCAATTTATCCCTTTTCATAGCTTGCTTAAAATTATAAAATATGAATAAAATTTTGTATTTGTGTTTGTAAGGTTTCTCTGGGTGAGTTAGCTGCATGAACATTTAGAACTTTCTTCAGAATTTTGTTTATTTTCCAGGCCTAAAAATGACCACACAATCTGATTGTTACACTTCTGAACCATATATATATAATTATGTAATCATGATTTGGATTCCACAGAATGCAATGATTTTCCTACCTTTTCATTCTCCTTTTACATAAATGCTGCCATCTTCCACTTGTATTTTTTTAAATAATATTTTATTAATTTTCCAGTTTTACATTTGAATATTTAAAAAGCAATGTGGTGATTGGGTTACAATAGTTCAATAACAAAATCTTAGTTCAAATCTCAGGTTACAACATCATTTTCCCTTAACATTTACTGTCTCATATTCAGGTTGTATTTTGTATTTGTATTTTTGTTTTACCCACTCTCAGAAGGCAAATGCAAATAGCAAAGATAATCTGAAATGTTCTTGTAGAAATATCTTACTTTCATGAAATATTTAAATAGCATAAATTGTATTTTTAACATTTTTACTGCTGTTTCATTTACTTCTCACTCTTAGAAATATACCAAATAGACCTAAATTCACCATGGGTTTTCTAATCTTTGGATGGGCAAAAACAGCTAATACCAGAAACTGATACAATGGAGATATTATTAGATCAGCTGTGTTTATCAATTATCTCCCCATGGTAGTCTTCCATGGTAGTGAAAAAAAGATAGGCAGCAGACTTCCTGATGATAATGAGTACCATGTTCCTCACAGTTATGGCGAAAAGCAAT
>NW_015386475.1:979786-995887 GCF_001527695.2 Protobothrops mucrosquamatus
TGTGTGTGTGTGTGTGTGTGTGTGTGTGTGTGTGTTAAGAGAGAGAAAGAGACAGAAAGAAAGGGAGGGAGGGAGAGAGAGATTATTTAGAAGGGAAAGTGATGTTATGCATGTCTTGTACTTAGAATAGGGAAGGGTATGGAGAGTTTAAGACATTGATTGGGTGGGGGGAAAACACAGAGAGGCTAAGAATAGATAATTATTTGGCTGATCCCCAGCAGCTGCAGTGGTAACTGTACATGGTACTGTTTCTGAGGATCCCTTTTAACATTTAGTTTGTGTAAACTTTATAAGCTAAAACCACTTTCTTCATATAAACTTTGATTCTTGCAACCAGCCATTTTCAGTAGACTAAGAAGGGATGTTGAGTTGTAGTGTTTATGTCCTTACAAGGATTATAGTAGTTGCCCCAAAGATGATAGATATCTTGATGTTATCTTGAGGGCATCTTGGTGTAGCTTGCCTTTCTTCTATGTCATATGAATCATTCATCTGCCTGGTGATAATATTAATATGGAAGAGCCTTTTTATCCTGTAATGGTAGCTGTCCCTAAGAGATGAAATGACTATTTGACAGTATCATTCTCTTTGTGCTTGATGAAAGCTTTAAATGAATTTTTTACTTGTAATTACTAATGTTATCTGATCATGCTTGGTTGATCTGAAATTTCATTGTTTTAATAATATTATTATTATAAGGGGTTTTTTCCTACACCATTCCATTTAGTAGTTTAGTAAATACAGCATTGCCTTACTTGATCCTCATAGTAACTCTGTTAAAATAAGTCAAATAGAAAATCTTACTTAATTCATAAGGTATATCTCACCTTTTAAGAAAATGTTAAGGTGGTTTTTCTAGGGAGGCACTTTATTCCCCAAAAAAGGAGACATAGATTATAAAAGAAAAGTTGTAGAAGGACATCCAGTGAATTTAGTGGCTGACCTTGAATTAACCAATGATTGCTGGGAGCTAAAGCCAATACTATAAACATTATATGATAACAATTGATACAAAAGGTTAATCTTCTTAATATGACATCTACTGATCCATATCATAGAAACAAAATAGTAAAGAAGAAACCAATAACTGAATGAAAACCAGTCTTCTCCTACTGTTATTATATGCTTAGGGACAATTTTGTCCCTAAGCATATAATAGACAAATTTGAAAACACTGTATTATGCATTTTACCCAATTTTGTTTTATAGCTGCATTGTGTTGAATGATATTTTTTACAAGAGCAACATATTGCTGATTGATCAAATTGTGATTAATAATTATGTTTGGGATCATGATCTTATTCTATGTTAATTAAGGTTTCAAATAGGACAAATTTATCAAATTGTCATGATAAGCCTGGTTCTAAAACTAAAATTGAGGCAAGGCAGTCTGAGTTTTTTCAATGTAATAGTACTATATAAAGCTTGAGAGATCCCCAGAAAATGGCTTACTGAGCAGTGGGTCCTTTTTTTTCTTCCTCTTGACAAAATCTGACTTCGCTGCCAATGCCAATTCTTTGGCAGCACACCCCAGGAGTAAGTAGGAACGACCCATCATGATCCTTGGATGACTGAGTTCTTACCTGGGAAGAGAATCTAGAGGATTGTGATTCTCGGTAAGAGCGGCCATAATGGTCAGCTTTCCATCTTTTCCAGTAGCTGCTTGTATTTTTAGATGTGCCTCTGTTTTTTTAGTACCATTTTTTAAAGTCAGTTAATAGCCTGGATCAATGCTGTTTGCTTATTACCATTTTGCTTGATTACAAATGTTAATTTTCATCATTTTATTCCATGGTTTTAAAGTACTTTGTCTTTTGCTGCAAAGAAGTTGGTGGCACGAGGGCTTTTTTTTTGCAGTGAAAGTGACTTGATCTGATTCATACCAGATTTTTACTCTAATGGTTTTGTATTTTACTTGTTTCTCTAAAACACGGGTGTCAAACTCACGACGTCACGTGATGTGTCGCGACATATCTCAACTTTTTTCCCATTGCTGGCAATGGGGTGGGTGTGGTTTTGGCATGACACATCCGACCCGCGGGCCGGCAGTTTGACACCTCTGCTCTTCATTTTATTTTTGTATATATTCTTGTTTTCTCATTTTAAGAAAGACAAGAACTTTCCCCCCTTTTTATTTTTTTTGTCTTAGCTGTGAAAATTATTATCTCAGCTTCTTCTCTGGTTACTCTGTTATGGAACATTTATTCTCTTTGTCCTTGAAAAGAACTGTTTACACTCTGCTGCGAAAGCTTGGTTGCATAAGAAATTTGGACTATATTAAAAACAAAGTAACAATAAATTAAAGAGTTTGAATATTAAAAATTATATATTCTCTGCAATGTCCCCAAAAAGAGACATAAAAGAGAGATGGAACTCAGATGTTTTTAATGTTAAAACCTTCCTGAAAGCTTTGGAAAAACATGTTTGCCAACTTACAAGTTTTAAATGAAAAATTGGATAAAAGGTTTGATGAATTCACAAAAAATTCAAATCATCCTAAAGAAGACATCCAGATACAGGCAATAGTACTTAAATCAGCTATTGAATTGGATGGACTAGAAACTGATTTTCTGTTAACAGATTTGAAAGAGGACAAGTTTTGCTTGAAAACTGGAGAGTTGCTAAATGAAGCTGAAAGGGGCTTTAACAAACTGGACCTTCTCGGGAAAGCTGATGGAATTTGTGGAAGAAAGCCATTATGTGCAACTAGAAGACAGCTCTCAAGAGACATTGTGTCCCAATGTGTAGGAAAATTTACTGAACAAGTAAGTGCTATGGAGATATCCTCAATGGAGACCTACATTTTTGAGGAGTGAGAAAGAGTTGTTTGGAAAGATTCCACTTACAATTTTAAAGAAAAAGATGATAAACTGGAAGGAGTTGTTTTTATTATTAAAATTCAATCAATGCTATATGATCCTGGGCGCATTAGAGACAATTATTGTGGTGTGTTTATGAGAGATTAGAAGTTGCTTTGTGGACTTTCTGTGAGTTAAATACAATAACAGATTGTTAACTGAGGGCTTTAAAGTTTAGCTTTGTTGTTGGGATTACCTGTTATTTTATAGTAGATAGATGATAGATCAAATTGGGTGATTGATAATAGATTTCTATATTTGTAACATTTTAATGTTATATAGCAATTTTGCAAATATAGATCTAGAAGTTCATAAATTGTGAACCTGTTTTGGAAGGGGTAGGAACAATTTTATTCTTGAAATATTATTTTTGTAATTATTACTCTTGAAATATTATTCTTGAAATATTATTCTTTAACAATTATTATTGTTGAAATATGTTGAGATATTCAACCAGGGGGAATTTTATACGTATGTTTAATATTTTGTTTTATACACTTTTTTGTTTTTCTTTCATTTTTTTATTCTGTATTTTAACTTTGGAAATAAATAAAAAAAATTAACAGGAGTAATATATAAAGCTAAATATGTTCCAACAAACAGATATTTTTTTCTTTTTTGTATTTTAAGTTTATTTTAAATTGTCTTTGTTGCAGCTTTAAAGGATAACATAAACTAATCAAGGAGAGAAGCAACCTAGAACTAAGGAGAAACTTCCTGACAGTTAGAACAATTAACTAGTGGAACAACCTGCCTCCAGAAGCGGTGAATGTTCCAACACTGGAAGTTTTTAAGAAGAAACTGGACAGCCATTTGTCTGAAATGGTATAGGGTTTCCTGCCTGAGCAGGGGATTGGACTAGATGACCTCCAATGTCCCTTCCAACGTTTTTATTATTATTATTATTATTATTATTATTATTATTATTATTATTATTATTATTATTATTATTATTACCATTACTATTATAAATGTAACTTCTAATTTAGCAGCAGTTCAAACATCCTATGATCCGAACCACTTTACATCTGCCCTTTCCATTCCAATGCTTTCCTTCACCATGTCAATGAAGAATATTTGACAAATAGGCTATAACTACAGTATTCAGCACAATTCACTAGCATTGCCTTAGGTGAACAGATAATTCAGTTAATCAATGTTCCCATTGATTTCTATTTCATAATAAGAAATAAGATAATTTCAAAACTTGGTTATTAAAAGTAAAAATTTAGCGTTTTGTTTATTAGTTAGCACAATAAATAGACATAAATAGGAATAAATCTTCATATTACTTGTAGCCAAATGTTTGTTCAAGTGAAGATAAAGAAAGTTTCAATAATAGTACAATAATAAATTATTCCTTCCTAATGCTCATTTTGTAATCATTAAAGTCTAATGAGAATCTATCAAAAGAATAGAAAAGGACAGTATATCATGGATGCCAGAACATATTATTTCAATAAGACCCTTGAGGATGTAAGTGTTAGGGAAGAAAAAATGACACTTCTTGATTTATTGAAGAGCTTTAGCTTTGCTAAATACCTAATATTGCATTTATTATAATGTATCTCCTGTCATGCCTTATTGATTAAATTAAAAGTTCAACATAAATTAAATATAATATTTTAAGAAAACAAATTGAACAATTAGTTTATCTGTAATTGTTTCCAAATGCAGCTAGCTCAACTAGGCATTAATACTGAATGCATAAACAAAATAATATACTGTATATATAATGTCAAGAATGTTTGGCATGAAAATAGCATCACTTTAATTTTGCAACTGATCAGAAGAGGGCTGATCAGTAATAGTTTCCAGTAAGAACAACTAGTTCATTGATGATAAACATCAGAATTAACCAGTATTCACCTTAATTAGTATTAAACATTTTAATGGTTGTATTAAGATTAAATATCCTAAATATTTCCCTGAGTTTTTTAACCTAGCTCTTTTGCAAAATGGCTCACAATAAAACAATTCTTACTTCCAATCTTGTAATCCAAAAGGCATGGCACATAAGGAAGAGTGATAGGAAGCAAGTTTTGTGTGCATAAGGTTTCACGTTCAATCCCTATCATGTCCTTAGAAAGTCATTTCTTGTCAGTGCTGATTATCATGGGCTGGAAGGGCTAATAAACCATTTCAATATAAAACAAAAAAGAAATGAAGTGATGGGAAGCCTACATACAGATTGGATAAGTGAGCAAAAATACAACAAAGATATTTCAAGAAAAAATAGAAAAGAGAAATGTAGGAAAACACAGAGGAAGAAAAAGTGAGAGCATTGTAGCAATTATTGTAATCCACTAAGAACTTTCATTTGTTGACAACATAATAAGATAAATAAGGAAATAAGGGGCAAAAGAAATTTGGGAAATTGAATGGCAAAACAACTAAATCAAATGGGTCAGTGCACTAAAAGGTAGGGAGAGGTAGGAAATAAAAGGATAATGAAGACAAATATGTGAGTTGTTTGCAGCAGCTGATATTAGAAGCGAGTTTTGCAATCTGAAGAATACAGATTGGGAGTTTCTATGTATATGGAATAATAAATAATAAATAAATATTATGAATTAGTCTGAACTGTACAATCAGAATACAATGTATATTGTATGTACATTGTATAGTATGCCTCATTTGATCTTAATATCAAACCTTAACTACATTTAAGGTTTGATATTTAGGTTGCATTTAATTTCTCTATGGATTGGAGTTTACTCAAGATATTTAATATTAACATCAAAAATTATGCAGTGGCTGCTGTATTTTAGTGCAACAACTACTTTTTATTCCAGGTCATTGTTTTCCTTTCAAGTAGAAAACTCAATATCTGATGCAAATTTTTCAGGTCAGTATGTGAGTTCTACATTGTCCTAGTAAAGTGATTTTGATAAGCTGTCTTGCATATTTAGTGGAGAGTAATAATAATGTAAACCTGTAAAGCTACACCATAATGATTTCATGAATAGTATAAAAGCAGCAGAATTTAAGTGGAAGAAATTGGTAAATATCACATAGATTATTATTAAAGATGGATAACAAGGGGTACACATTAGTCTTGACTGTCCTGCATGTGCCCTGAAACCCCACCTCCCTCCTGCCAAGAGTATATCTTGTCTATGTGTATTGTAGAACTTTTCTAACTGCCACCATCCATCTTTCTAAATCAGTATTTTTCAATTTCAGTAATTTTAAGATGTGTGGACTTCAACACCCAGAATTCTGCTGATGTTGAGAAGCATTGTTCAAGATAAATGAAGTGAAGTCTCCTCCTCCTTAACAACATCAGTTTGTAAGACAGCATAAACACTTAATTGCTCATAAATTGACAATAATAAGGAAAATTAAACTCTTCAGTGTCGCCTCCTGGCTCCAGGAGCTTTGAACTCTTTCTGAAGAGAGAAAAGCAAAAGCATTATTCTCAAGGTTCAAAAACTGTTTTATTTTTCTTTATTTTCACATTAATAAACATAAAAAACAAAAGCCCAAACAGTCTCACGGCTGAAATATCCATTTAGTACTGATAAGTTCACTAGTAATATTTCAAATGCTCAGCCTTGCATACAATGCTCCAGGGAAAGTGGACATAAGTAGCTTAGCTGTAACAAAATGCTTAAGAATGGAGTTTGTAAAATGACAATAAACTTTTGACAAAAATATCAAAAGCAAATTCTATAAAGCATACTACATCTCCTAAAGAAGGCATCTGAGTGGAAATCTCCTGAAATGTTTTCTACAGTTATGTGGACATTGACTCCCATAGATTATAACCTTGAATCCAAATTTCAAGAGCAATCTCCTTAACTCCTGTTAACTCTCTAGAGCATTCTGGGTCACAGTTTGATACCTTCTCTTACCTCCAGCCAAGATACTTACCTCTGCTCTTATCACAGGCCTCAGGCAGTCCATGCTGTCCATCTAAACATCCTGAATCCTTCCCTCCAAAGCATTTATTATTCTCTACTCCCTGAAGATTTCCTTAGTTCCTATTCAGGAGCTTTCCTTACCTCCAATCCCAGAGAAGATTACCATATTTTTCTATATAAGATGCTATTTTTTCCTGCAAACACCCTGTTCAAAAATCAGGTGTGTCTTATACAAGTGCAGCATCTTATACACGGAAAAATAATGGTAACCTCCGCAACCCAGGGCATGCCTGTGTGGGTTGCCATGCCGCCTGGTGCAGGTGTCAAGCCCCTGTGGGCTTGCCACTAACGGGAAGGGGGAGGGGGCAAGATCGTCGGCCGGCCGAACTTTGGGATTTGCTGGCTCAGCTCATTGGCGCAGAGAAACTCGCATGCCAGAGCATCTTGTACAAGGGTGAGTCTTATAGACAGAAAAATATGGTACCTTTATTCATAATGCAGTTTCATTCCACATGCTGAGGTTATCTGCTTCTCCTGGAATTCAACCCACCAAAATCATGTGACTGTTTCCATTTTCCATTTTGTTTGTACCTTTCAACAATCTTCTCTTTCAGGTCCCTTTCCTTGCTATCTCCTTTTTCTTGGCTGCAAGACAAAGTTTGATGTTATTATTGTTGTAGTTTTTACCAGTAAAAACAGAGAGAACCTGTTGTCCAAATTTAGCCTTGGACATTTAAGATATGTAGACTTCAATTCCCAGTGTACTCCTCAAGCCAACTACTCCTAACTCCTGTTTCTTACTAAAAGACATTACTAGTCCCCCATCTCCATTTCTACACCAATACAGATTTATAAACCTTAATTAAGCATTAGAACAGAGTTTTTCAGCGCTGGGGCACCAATATTCTCCAAAATGTCACATATATGGTAATGTACAGTAATTTACCAGGAAGGGATTTTGTGTTTGCCATTTGTTATCAAATTACCTTTCTTCTCTCCTTCTAGGCTTCTTTATACAAAAAGTGTAAGAGACGAATGGTTCAAATTTTTCTTTTAAAGACTATTGCTTTAAAAAGGGTTGGGTGCTGCAACATTCAGAGAAGAGGTCAATTTGGCAAAAGAAGCATTGTCCCAATGCAATTCCCTTTGTACATGTGTTATTTCATAGCATGCACATCCAAAAGGGCAAAGCACAATGCTGCTTTCATAATTGCCATTAAATGAAGGTCACATCTGATATGGTCTTACCTTATAAAATTCCTTTAAAGGATTATGGAAACCTACATAAAACAAATACACCAACAAATAAAATACTGAAAGATAGAATGTTATGCTCTTAAAAAGAAAAACACATGCAAATATCAAATATATTTTGAATTCCTGTGCTCAGTTCCATTGACAGAAGCAATAGATTGCGGTGCCAGAATTCTATTTCCAAGAGCTTATCAAATGTTCTTCACATTGGGCATACAACCTTTCCTGTGGCTGCAATTTCTCAGGCTTTTGAATGATTTAGTAATAACAGTTAATGATGCAAATGGGTTTCAATAGTGATTTTACTAGCCAAATGAATCACAGGCTGATAAGGGAAATCAGCAGCTTTCTGATGCACACTGAATTGCTAAATGGCCAAATCAACATATCTCAAAGGAGAAGTTAACAGCAGGGGGTAGTCAGAGAAGAAAAATAGAGCAACATGTCTCCTTTCCAGTTGAACAGCTTTGTAAATGCATTAAAATATGACCTCTGTTTTCTATTTGGAGTTGTTTTCCAAAGGAATCAGCACTGTTTTTTTTCCAAAGAAGCTAGACTGTTTAAAAATCTCTTTTGACTGCTAATTTTTGCCTTAAAAAAAAATAAGGTAACTTTCCATTTATACAAATGTGAAAAGACCCACATAAATGTGGCAAAGCATGATTCTCACAACTCAGGTGGTTCATTATAATTAGCATTATGATAAATTGGGTTTACCATTGCTTGGAAGGATAGTAAGTAGCTTGGAGAAACAAGGCACAAGCTATTCTAATCTCCATGTCTTGCTGAAGAATGAAAGGCAACAAAGCAAATACAAACAGAAAATCATAACACAGCTATGGTATTTAATTTTAATTCATTTGTAAAGAGTAAGTAGATTGGATTTCTCACCATGATTCTTGAAAAGTGTTTTTATTAAAAGAATGTATACTATTTACTGCTGCAGTGGATAGCATTTTATGAAATAAAGCAAGTTTTAAGTTTTGAATACATTTTACTCCTGGTGACAAGTTAATAGATATTCCACTAGCTATTTGCTATCAATTGAATTATGCTAGCAATGGCAAAGATGATAGCATACATCTTCTGAAATAACAAACAAAGTTGCATCAGAAAAATATTAGAAGGTGCGTTTACAGAAAGTGGAGGTTTAATGGAAAGCCTCTGAGTAGCACCTGCTATGTTGCTTTGTCACAGAAATGGGACCTAATGGGAAAAATTGTCAAAATTTCAAGTTTGCTGTATTTTTCTGATAACAGAGCCAAATACAGAATCAAGGTTTTGGCTGCCACAATGTAAAAAGGATGTTGAGACTCTAGAAAGAGTGCAGAGAAGAGCAACAAAAATTATTAGGGGACTGGAAGCTAAAACATATAAGGAATGGTTGCTGGAATTGGGTATGTCTAGTTTAATGAAGAGAAGGACGAGGGGGGACATGATAGCAGTGTTCCAATATCTCAGGGGCTGCCACAAAGAAGAGGGAGTCAAGCTATTCTCCAAAACACCTGAAAGAAGGACAAGAAGCAATGGATGGAAACTAATCAAAGAGAGAAGCAACCTAGAAGTAAGGAGAAATTTCCTGACAGTTAGAACAATTAATCAGTGGAACAACCTGCCTCCAGAGGTTTGAATGCTCCAACACTGGAAGTTTTTAAGAACAGATTGGACCCCCTTCTGTCTGAAATGGTATAGGGTTTCCTGGCTGAACAGGGTGTTTAACTAGATGACCTCCAAGATTCCTTCCAAATCTGTTATTCTGTTATTCTATAATATTGGTTTAGCAACGAATGTTGGGTTTTAATTCAGGCTTGAAATATAAGGAAAGGAAAAAGAGGATCCTTAATACAAATTCAACTCTCTATAACCTCCGTCTTTAGCCAAATCACACATTCCATTGCTGCCTTAAAATAGTAGCTAAAAACTAAACTGACACCACAGTGAGACAGTAGCTAATCTGGGATGACATGAAAAGGAAATCTAAAGCATTGGTACATATTTTAGATTATTCTACAGTTATGTTTTTAAGTAAACAAGTAAATGTATCAGTAAGTTAGTTAGATATTAGTAATTTGTAAGAACATGGGAATAAAAGTTAAAATATCCCCAAAATCAGGAGTTTAAAGAATATCAAGAATGCTATTTATATGTGATGAGCCTAACCTCTACTACATCTTCTACTACTCTTTTTGTAGAGTCTAAGTCATTGTACTACAGTTGGCTCATAAAGAGCTAGCATTGAAAGATCATTTATATTTTCATACTGAACATAGTACTCGTAGACAGGGCTTTTTTTGTCATAGAACGCCCAGAACGGAGTTCCGGCACCTTTTCTGGATGAAACCTTGTAGGGTAGGCAAGGTGGGTTGTATGACATGTGTGAGTTCTGGCACCTTTTTTTTTTTTTTTTTACAAAAAAAGGACTGTTCCTAGAAGAAGGAAGGAGCAAAAGATCCTGAGCTGGAGAAAGGGAAGAAATCTTAAAATACCCAGCAAAATAGGTTAAGTATAGAGAAAATTCTGGGAAGAAACAGGTTGGTCATGGAGAAGATGGCAAGCAACTAAAACAGCTATAATGGATTTATATGGTTCTACTGGTTGTTTCTCCTAATCTGGAAAAAAGTAGTTAGTTGTCCTAAAACCAATTGGACAGTTTTTATATTGTGGAAGATTGATTTGTTCCTGAGTTCCAGAAACTGTTTGAGTCTGAGACCCAGAAGGAATTTATGTAAGAAGATAAATGTCATAGGATCTAACTGAGCAATAGAGATGCCTAGGGGACTGTGCCAAAGATGGAGGGAATGATGGAATATTAAATATCAAGATTTACCTGACAAAGGCAATCAGCTAAATCTAGGCCAGTTGCTTACTCATCTGACCAGGACTAGATTACTGATGCCCTAAGGAAAGACCAGCAATATTGCCCCTCTGTCATCCCATTGCTTAACTGACAAGACATTAAGAGATGAAAATTGAATGTGACAGTGAAAAGGTTAATGGCATGATAGCCAGGGGAAAAAACTCTGTGTTGCCCCCATTCCGTTGGTCCTCTATTTATTTTGCTTAATGATTAATCCAAGTGCTACATCTGACCAACAGAGATAGAAAGTTTGCCACTAGGCTTAGTAAGCCTGTTTACTTATATGAGTAATTCTTGTAAGGAGTTGTTCTTGTACTTAAGCAACATAGGGCATGAATATAAGCTATGGATACTTCAGAGAAGCTTATAACTGAACAAGATAACAAGGCTATAAGGTAAAGAGTAGGAGAAAAATGTTTGTTTGGTACTTCAGCATCAAGGTCTCAGTTGGAGGAGGGAAAGCTTCACAAAAGTTTGCAAAACAATTACAGTGGTACCTTAGTACTCAACTACTTTGAAACTCGTTGAATTTGGTACTCAATGCATTTTGACATGAACATTTTGTCTTGGTACTCATCTTTTGTTTGGTACTCAATGCACAAGCTAGAACTTGTCAGTGTCAACTGCTGGTGACTCACTACATTATTCCTTCTGGGAAAATTTTGTTTGGTACTCATTATTTTTGATACTCATCATGCCTTCCAGGACCAACTAACAATGAGTACCAAGGTATCAGTGAGGTTTGAAGTCAGGAAACTGGAAATGCTTGACTGTTCAGAAAAGGCTTAACTGAATTCACGTTTTTATCTTTTTAAATGTATAAAAAGGGTGAAAAACTAGAAAATTATGCAGATGTGACTTTTTCAAACAGCAACACATGTTATATATCATGCCACAAAGTACTGGTGGTGATAAAAGTCTGATTGACAGGGCAGTTCAAATGTTATCCCACTCAGGTGCAGGCAGTGCCTATCATCGTGCCTGTCTTTTCATGAAGGGGAATGAAGACAGTATGGAAACTCCAAGAGGAAAATTAACCCAAACTATGAATTGTGGGGATGCAAATCTTTTAGAAAATGAAAAAGGCATTGAAAACAAGATTGGAAAGAACAGCCTAGGCTTGGTGGCCAAAAGAACAGTATGTGGTTAGACTTGTTCCTGCCCTTAGCCTGAAGAAAGCATTAGCAGTTAGCAGGTTAGCTGGAGAATTCTGGGAGTTGAAATCCACACATCTTAAAATTACCAAGGTTGAGAAACATGCATTTAGAGTGACCCAGGTTTGTTGTGGCAAATGGTTATAGCCTGAAATTTGAAGTAATGAAAAATTGTTGGAACCACTACTTCTTGAAGTGTGAGTCACTTCAAATCAAGTCAGAACACCACTGTGATTCAGAAAAGAGAGCAGCTGAACTGGCTGGAAGTGATGTGGCTGTTACATAGGTGCATATGTGTATCTCTGAGTTTGGTAAACACCTAAAGGTTGAGGGTAGGCCTGTCAGGAAAAGAGCCAAACCTCTTGTGGCCTCTTCATATGTTCTTGCATCCACAGAGACATTCAAACAAGCTTTGTGCTAAGTATCTGCACTCTGCTGATAAGAAGCTGGAAATAGAAGACAGTTGCATTAGTTAAAAGTTTATTTTTCATGCTTATTGGACAGCCAGAGAACATTTAAAAAAGATTGCTTAACTTTGTTATGTTGGAAGTGTAAAATGGATGAGGGGAAACTGACTCATAGTATATCTATTATTATTCCCATTTTGCATTTATAACCACAACTTTGTTAATACGTTGTTATAAAGTTTAATACATTTTGAAAATATATATTTTTGAACTAACTATAAGGAACTGGAGTGTATCAGTGGTTAATGACTTGTTTAAAAACTAAGCTGAATGATTTACTGCAGACAGCATAACATGATTTAGATCTTTGTTTTGTGTGGTATTTTTATCTCCTCTCTTTCATTTTGCTAGTTAGGTAGTTTGTTAGAATAATTATTATTTAATAATTTATATAACACTTCTCATTAAAAATATCTTGAAGCAGTTTATAGTAAAATCCAAATAATTAAAGTAGAAAGTTAAAACAATCCATAGGAGTATTAAATTATATCCAATAAAATAAGCAGTAAAACAATAATGTGGTAAGTAAAAGCAACAGTAAAGAAGTTTAAAACAGTACAGTAGCTTTAATACAAAATTAAAAGGCCTGGAAAAATTAAAAAATCATTTCAGTGCCAAATAAATAAATAAATGGAATACTGAGAATACCTACATAGGAAAAATACTCCAAAGCTGGAGAAGCTGACATGTTCCCCCGAAAGTAAGATCTAATATAAGCCCTACCCCAAAAATAAGCCCTAGCTAGGGCGGGGGTGGGGGATAGAGCTGCCCCACGTGCCCCACACCTGCTTACCTTAGAACTGCTGCATCTAGGCCTCCCATGCCCTAACATCTGTTGTGCTGCTGCCCGAGTTCTTCTGTGGCTGCTTGCAGCTGCATGCCATGTGTTGCATCATGCCACTGCCACCACTCACGCTTAAGGCTCGTTGCACTGCTGCTGCCACTGCCGCCACTCACACCATGAGGCTTGTCTCACCAATCGTGCTGCTGCTGCTGATCACGGCAAAAGGCTCATTGTGCCGATAGTGCCGCTGCCGCTGCTAGCACCACAAGGCTTGTTACGCCAATCGCACCATTGCCGCCGATCGTAGGAGGCTATGTGGCTCGTTGCACTGATTGTGCCACGAGTAGCAGCAGCGGTGGCGTGATCAGCGCTATGAGCCTTGTGGTGTAAGCAGGGGCACAATTGGCGCCATAAGCTTTATGGTTCAAGGGGTGGCAGTGGCACGATGCACTACATGGTGTGTGGCCACAGAAGAACTTTGGCAATGGCGCAACAGGTGTGGGAGGCATGGCTGCAGCAGTCCTAAGATAAGACATCCCCCCAAAATAAGACCTGGTGCCTCTTTTGGAGACAAAAAAAAAATAAGACCGGGTCTTATTTTCGGGGAAACACAGTATTAGTGCAAGACCAATTCTCAGCAGCAAATCACCAACCAGTATGTGAGGGTTCCTTGAGCTAACTTTGATGGTGGTCTCAGGATAAGGGCAAGCATGTACTGTATGGTGTGGCATGAAGATCCTTAGAGATAAATATTTGCATTTTGAATTGGTATAAGAAAAACCTAGGAGCCAATTAAAGCTATAAAGAATTGGTATTTATTTATCTAGAAACTTTATATGGCCACCCATTTTAAGTACAAAAGTAGTATTTTATGTAGTTGAAGCTTTTGAATCTTCACAGACATTCCCATATGCTGTATAATGCATTGAAGTAATCTAAATGAAAAGCCACAAGTATGGAGTTACTATAGCAAGGCTATCTTTATTTAAGCAGCGCTATAACTGATATGCCAGCCTAAGCTAGTAAAATGTGTTTCAAGCTATAATGGCCACTTTTGTCTGCAATGTCAAAGATTTAGCTTTAAATGGGAGGAGTGTCAAGGTAATGATTTAACAGCTAATCAGATTATGTAATGTGAGATGTAATGATGGGAATGATTCAGCAGGGTCTGTGTCCCTTTAAGAACCTTTGTATAAAGGGAAGGTTCGGTTGCTGTGTTCTCTCTCTTCCGTTTCCTGCTGTAACTGTGGTGTGTTGGATCCTGCTGTATTAGCATGTGTATGTATATTGTTCCTGGTGTATGATATTGTAGATACAGTAGTTTAAGATAAACCACCATTTAATATAGACCACTGTTTACTGTGTTTACTCCTGGGTTATCTCGCACAATAAGACTGTGCATGCTCTGATATCCTTGCCAGCTCTGCAACATTTGCAGTTAGCCAGATGGATCCTAACATTCAAAATAAGATATAAGAATAGCAGACCACCGACAGACTACCATCTCTGTTTGCATAATGTTTCAGGTTCAGTGTTAGGAAGACTCTTTTCTGAAACTGTGGGAAATCACTGCAATCAGTGAGCTAAAGAGACCAATAATCTAACTTGGCATAATGTAGCCTTGATATTCCTACATCAATAAATATAACTTCCAAGAAGCACACCATGTGTCTCTGTGTATGCAGGTGTTTGTGCACAAGCACAAATGCACTATCCCACATCATGGATTGATGATCAGAGCTGACTGACACCAGAAAAAAGGAAGCAGCCAACCAATTTAAAACTACCCTAGGGAGTTTAAAATGCATGAGGCTTATTTTACCTGGTGTGACATGTACTGCACTACGTTCCAGAAATGTGTCTTTGAATGACTAGACTGCAGTTGTGTGGTAAGTGTGAAACCACCCTGCCATTTTCTATCCTAGAGTTATTCTTTTTAACATCTGCAATAGGAACAGAAAACAAATATCTACTATTCCCAGCTCTGAGAGATCTCCTACATAGTCTTTTGAACTGATGAAAAACTGTGCTAAGCCCAATGACTCACTACTTATAATTATGTGTCCACAGGGAACCCATACCCTTAATTTGTTTTTTACCTCCTGTAGAGTGTAAATCATGATTCTTCACTCCCATGTCCCTCTGCTGTAGCTTGTGGTAACGTGTGTGTTTTCTTTTCCTCTGCTTTTTCCAATTATTAAGGTATCATACCAAGGTTTGGCTGAAAGGTTCCCATCAGACCCCTTAAAGAAAAAAAAAGAATTCTAGGGTGAAGATAGTATATTAATAAATGAAACCCAATCTTTTTAAAAATGAAACTGTCATGGAAAAAACATTAGGCTTTAAAGGAATTGAAGTAAACATTGGATTTTAATACCTGCTCTAGCTTATATATTTCTGAACTGGAAAAAAATATCCCTAGTGAGCACTTAAAACTTCATTACTATTGCGAAAGCTTGTGAAAGGCTATTTAAAGGTTTTCAATTTTGTTGAAGTCTAGCGGTGATTACAGTGAAAAAAAACACAAACCTTAATATTACATGAATAAAATTTATGTTCTTATCACCTCTACAGTTTAATCCATTTCTATTAGGTTCATTGGGAAAAAATTAAAGCAAATGGGATTTTTTACAGGTCTGGTGAAAAATAATGTTTAATTGTGGTTGAAAGCAATTCTGTGCATTACTCACATTTAAAAATCTTCCTTTTTCCAATCAACATATAAATAACATGCTAGGAACTTTTTGGTGATCTGTAGGACAAATCTATGCAGGTATAATATATGCTGGGGGGGAGCCAAAGAGCAGATATTAATTATATTGGAGCTATCTCAATATTTAACCACTCCTGTGTACCCTAAT
>NW_015386475.1:995987-1049355 GCF_001527695.2 Protobothrops mucrosquamatus
TTGATAACTGCTGCGAGGTTATTAATAGCTCAATGTTGGAAAATGGATCGTTTGCCTACTATAGAGGATTGGGCATTTAAAGTTTCAAATTTAGCAGAAATGGCTAAGATTTCAGCCTATGTGAAGGATTATTCACAAGAAAGATATATACTGGTTTGGAGAAGATGGATAGATTATATAGAAAAGAAATATGGAACTATAAAGTTTCATTTGGTTTTTGAGTAAATTTGTGATTGTTAATGTAGTATATTTTATTAAAATTAAATAATTTGTAATAATGATGTTTAATATGTCAGTTTAGAAGAGAGCTAAAGGATGTTATAGAATTGTTAACTTAAGGATAATATAATTTAAGACAGAATATAATTATTGTATTGTAAACCCTGTGTGTAGTTCTGGGAAGTTGGGGGGAAGGGAGGGGGGTGGGGAAGGGTGGGGTATGAGGGAGGTGGGGAGTTATATTGTAAAAAATTTTAAAATTTTCAATAAAATATTTAACCACTCCTCTGGAGTCCTCAAGCTGATGACACAACCAGTTATTAGAGACTTCCAGGACCTTAAATGAGATGAGGCCAGTTTATGGAAGAATGTTTCACAAAGCATGGGCCATAGCAGAAAAGGACCCACAAATAAAGCTTCCTATCCAACCAACCTACCAACCAGGACCTGCAGCATGCCCCCTTTGCTAGATTGGTGCAATAGGCAGACATAATTGAGGAGAGATAGGCCCTCAGATAACCTGGTCCCATGCTTTTAAAACACTACATTGAAGAAGAAATTGGTAACTAATACATGCAAGCAGAGGTATAATATGAGTTCTTTAGAAACACACATAAATGCCTATGCTACTGCATTCTGCACAGCTGAAGTTTCCATATACTCTTCCAGGGCAGCTCCATGTAGAACGCATTATAATATTATAGTAGTAATAATGAAAGGGAGGCCATAAATAATTGAAAATATCCAAATGGAAGGGAATACTAAAGTATTGTTTTACATGGTTGCATCTTCCGCGTACTTGGCATGGCTTTTCTTCCAGCACAAAACTCTGGCCAGGGGTTCCTCCCATCAACCTTCAATAGAATACTAAGCAATTACATCTTGGATAAAACAGAATACCATAATGTATGCATATAACCTTGACCTACACAACCAGTCCCTTAACAACTGTTCAAAGTTACAGTACACCAGGCTTGAAAAAATTACAATCCATCCTTCAAGTTACAAATGCCACACCACTCCTGTGATCATGTAATCAGATTACATTTCTGATAAAATGTAAATTTCATATTTATGACCAGTTGCAATGTCCCACGATCATGGGATTGCATTTTGTGACTTTCCCCCCATTTTTCAGCAAAAAATGCCCATTGGATAAACTGGATTCATACTTCTAACTATGTAATTCACCTAACAATCATGGTGACTTGCTTAACAACCATCATAAAAACACTAATTAAGTGAGTCTATCTCATGGTGACTCAACTTACAATTGCACAACTCACAACCAAAATTCTGGGCTCAATTGTGTCATACATTGAGGACTACTTGTATTCTAAAAACACAATTATGTATGTCTTAATAACTAAGTGCACTCTTATTAAACATATCACATGAGACCTCTTTTGAACAATGAGTGAAAACTGCAACTAGCTTAAAATACTGTCTTCTCTAAATGATGCATGTTTATTTGTGTGTGTGTGAATGGTTGAATAGTGTAGTAGTTAGATGTAGGAGACTGGGGTTTAAATCCCAGCTGGTACCTACCTAACCAGTAGGGATTCTTGAGCAAATACCCCCTAATGCTACATCTGCCTACTCAAAATATAAGAGTGACATAAACTAGAAGAGTCATGCTAGCTCAGACGTTGCACAGATTAACAAGGTCTGCATCTGATGATAAGTGGGCTACTAGAACAAATCATTCATGACGAGACAAGAGAACCTGGAATGGATGGACTACTACTACATCAGCAGACCTAATGAGAGGGGATATATGAAGATAGGCTTAAGATACAGAATGATCTTGACAGACTTGAACATTGAGCGCTATCTAACAAAATGAAATTCAATTATGAAAAAACTAAGTTCTACATTTAGGTAAGAAAAACCAAATGCACAGGTACAGTATAGGTGGTACCTCGCTCAATAGTACTAACTGAGAGGGATCTTGGAGTCCTAGTGGACAATCACTTAAATATGAGCCAGCAGTGTGCTGCAGCTACCAAAAAAGCAGTTCTAGGCTGCATTAACAGAGGGATAGAATCAAGATAATGTGAGGTGTTTATACCACTTTATGTTGCCTGGATAAGGCCACACTTGGAATATGCATCCAGTTTTGGTCACCACGATGTAAAAAAGATTTTGAGACTCTAGAAAGAGTGCAGAGAAGAGCAACAAAGATGATCAGGAGACTGGAGGCTAAAACATATAAAGAATAGTTGCTGGAATTGAGTATGCAGGGCTTTTTTTCTCATAGAATGCCCAGAACGGAGTTCCGGCACCCTTTTTGGATGGAACCTTGTAGGGTAGGCAAGGTGGGTTGTATGACGTGTGTGAGTTCCAGTACCTTTTTTTTTTTTTTTTTTTTAGAAAAAAAGCACTGTGGGTATGTCTAGTTTAATGAAAACAAGGACTAGGGGTGACATGATAGCAGTGTTCTAATATCTCAGGGGTTGCCACAAAGAAGAGGAAGTCAAATTATTCTCCAAAGCACATGAGGGCAGGACAAGAAGCAATGGATAGAAACTAATCATGGAGAGAAGCAACCTAGAATTAAGGAGAAATTTCCTGACAGTTAGAACAATTAATCAGTAGGAACAACTTGCCTCCAGAAGTTGTGAATGCTCCAACACTGGAAGTTAAGAAGCGACTGGACAACCATTTGTCTGAAATGGTATAGTGTTTCCTGGCTGAGCAGGGGGTTGGACTAGAAAACCTCTAAGGTCCCTTCCAACTCTGTTTATTCTATTCTATTCTATTCTATTCTATTCTATTCTATTCTATTCTATTCTATTCTATTCTAAACATATGAAGAAATTATGGATAGACAAAAGACCAGCGTCCGCACTAACTGAGGAACAACTATACTGTATATCCAAAGCTTCAACATAGTGAAGAGGAAGCTGGTTTCACAACTTGAGATAGATCAACTACTTTACATCCTATACTCAAGACAATCCAGAAGAACAAGTGCAGCTAACCTCTGAAACTGGAACATCACTATTACCCTCTCCATTAGAAATCACAACAGCTGATAGGATGCAGAAGATCATAGAAATACTAAACCAGCCAATAACCTGCTTCCCCACAACCTAGAAAGTCCTATCAGGCATCATTGCCACCCAGCTACAGGACCATATGAACACAACTCAGAAAGACATTGTGAAGGAAATACCAGAGGCTCAAAATGCCAGTTGCTCATATATAGACAGCAGTTGCCTAAGACTCAAGATCTAGACAGATCAATCTGAGCACAGCCTGGATTGACTACAGGAAAGCACGTAGTCATACACATGGATCTGTGAGTGTCTGACACTATACAAAGTCAATAGGACATTAAAACTCAAAAATCCAGTGAAACTGTGGAAGCAACACTGGAAGACAACTCAAGACAGTTTACATAAGTGGCCATCAAGTGCAGCATATAACAAGGTGAAGCTCTGTTCTCACTGATGTTTGGCATAGGCTTAAACCTCCTCAGCCAGATAATCACAAGGAGTTGATATGGATACAGATTCAAGAGTGGACCTACTATCAGCCATCTCCTTTATGTGAATGACATCAAATTATATGTTAAGAGTGAACGAGATATTGACTCATGGATCCACATAAATATACAATGAGGACATCAATGTGTCATTTGGACTAGAGATGTGTGGCTGGATGGTGGTTGGGTAATTAAGACTGATAGAGTGGAATTACCAGCAGGACACGTAGCAGAGATACAGACCAGTTACGAGTATCTTGGTATCCCACAGTCACATGGGAACTACGATGAGGAGGCAAGGAAGACAGCAATATCCATGTATCATCAAAAGATCCTGAGGAGGCAGCTAAATGGGAAAAAAGAGATGTATGCCAAAAACATGCATGCCCTGCCAGTCATGAGATACCCTGCCAGTATACTGAGTTGGCCAAAGAAGGCTATAGAAGCTGCTGATGTGAAAACCCAGAAGCTTCTCACAAGGTACAAACGTTTTCACCCCTAAGTCCAAAACCCAGAAACTGTACACTAGAGAGAAAGAGGGTGGTCAGGATCTGGTTAGTATGAAAGCCACTGTCCTGGATGAAACCCAGAGCATCCAGGAATACATCAGAAAGATGACACTCAAGGATGAGCTGCTGAGATAATGTCTGAGGTAGCAGCAAACATGGGAGAAAGATCAACCAGAGGAAGTGCCATGGCATGACAAGATCCTGCATGGGATGTACCATCAACAAATAGCTGAAGTGGCAGACATTGGGAAATCCTACCAGTGACTGGAAAAGGCTGGACTAAAAGACAACATTGAGGCACTGATCATAGTAACACAAGAACAGGCATTAAGCACCAGATCCATAGAAGCAGGATCTACCACACTAGCAGGATCCGAGGTGCACTATTCAGAGAGGCCTCAGAGACAGTCCAATATATAGTGGCAGGGAGTAAGATGCAGGCAGGAACAGCATATACTGAACGACCCAAGCTCTCATGGGTTGTTGTGAATATATTCTATTACATATGACTCTAAACATAGGAAGTTGATCTTTTTAGTTTAATTTTACATTTATTATTTTGTTATTTCAGTTGCTTGTTGCTTTGAATGTAAAAGGCATGATATATTTTTATACAAAGTAATTAGCATTAAGCGCATACCAATGTGAGTAGGTAACAGCTTGTTGAAGTTATGCAAGACTAGTTTTATTTTATCTACTCTTTTCAAGGTGAAAATAACATCTTACAATGGACCTTATATTTATTATTTGTACATGAAGCCCTTAGGATATTCAAACAGGTGGAAAGTATGTTGCTAAACACTGTGTTTAATTAAGTATGAAGTGAATTACTGTGTACAAGACATCTGTTTTAAGCCTATTAGCATATTTCTTTCTGAAAATATATGTACACATATACAAACATACAGTACATGCATATTTAATACTAGCTGTACCCGGCCATGCGTTACTGTGGCTCAGTCTGGTTAAATGGAAAAGAAAGAAAAGAGAAAGCGCACGTTTGTAATATGTTTAATTTCACAATGCTTGTGGGTTTACAATATTTTTTGTTGTTCCATTGTCTGTGCAGATATAGAGATTGTCTGGTTTGCCGACTCCAGAACACGCAACATATAATTGTTCATGTGAGAAGCAATCCGTATCTAGATCTAAACCGCACAATTCTAAAGATTGGCCCTGAGCTTTGTTGATGGTGATTGCAAACGCCAATCGAATTGGGAATTGCAATCTCTTAAATTGAAATCGTAGCATGTGTTGCTTTTACGTCCAACAGATGGCGCTGTTTTTCAAAAAAGCATGTTTTTACCTGTCACTGGTGTGACATTTATATAATATAGGTATATAAAAACACGCGCGTATTCGAATGCAACATTGTGTCAAAATTTCAAAGCAATCGGTGAAGAACTTTCAGAGATTTAAGATTTTGAACAAATGAACATTTACATTTTTATTTATATAGATGGGATATAAAATAAGTCATTTAAGCTTTTAAGGTAACTATGTTTTTAATGTATTGCATATATATCTTTCAGCAGGTTAGATAGATTACTTTAACATACTGCAATAATCTATATAAATAAGTTGACTAAACTGTAATATTTTTTCTTCAGAGTTATTTTACTGTATATTCTTTAGCCTAATTTTCAAATAGCTGAACTTAATTTCTTAAGTAGTGGCACATGTTCAGTTCCCATCCCCTTAAAGGTCAGTGAGTACATTGTGAAACAGGAGTAAATAAATGCTCATTTGCCCAAGAAGACAGGTGATATTTGGATCATTCTTATCAGGCCATTTTCATCCTACTGAACATTTACTCCTTGTGTCAACAACAACAAATCAATCAAAAATTCCTGGTCACTCTTGCTTAGTTGGCTGGAAGAATGTATTCTAAAAAACATTAAGACAAAACTAAAGAGTCTCAGCTTTAGCTGTTAGAGTGTCTACTGCTTAGTTGTTAAAGATGAACAATTGGAAGTGTAAACTTTCTGGAAAGGCATGTAGTGAACTTGAAGACCAGTATCTTAATATCAGATGTTCAGAGGAAGTGGTGTTTAGACAGAGCAAAAAAAATGACTTCATTTATTGGGTATTAGATGTTTAAATTACTGCAATCTTGGAAATCTTGGGAGCTTACAGAAATAAAAATAGCCATCTACAGTCTAGAATTATTATTGAATTAAACCTCTCAGTCTGTTTCAGAGGTTAAGTTCCAAAATAAAATCTAAACCCCCTAGGACAACCACTAGAGACCATAGGATTACAAACTGGTATTCAGTTGTAATATATTACTGAGCCACTTCCAAAATGCTTAAAATGCACCTGTTCAGCATTTGAATCGCAATGTTTTAAATTCAAAACTGTTCAAATATGAAATGTTTTTCATAGCCTAATATTAAAAATGTCATCTGGCCTACTTCATACCCAAAGTTAACTAAGCTATAGGCATTTGTACTCTAAAGATAATATAGCAATTTGAACTGTTTTATAAGATTCTGCATCTCAACCCAGTGTAGCTGCAAATCTTATTTGTTACAACTAATGATTATGTGTGTGTGTATGTAAGTAAGTATGTATGTATGTATGTATTAGATTTTTATCTGACCTTTATTACTTTTTAAGTAACTCAAGGCAGCAAACATACATAATACTCTTTTCTCCTGCTTTTTTTCCATGACAGAAACCCTGTGAGATGGAGTTTGCTGAGAGAGAGTGATAATAAATTTGCAGGGCTGTTTATCTAGGCAACAAACAAGAATAAAAATATAATACTATTAAAGCAAAAAAGACAACTTGAGGCCCAATATAACTCGCATCATAAATCTTACACACCATACTGACTCCATTAACATTCTGGCTCTATTGCCTGGGGGAAAAGTCAGAGCGGTGATGCTTTTCTGAAAGCCAGCAGAGTTGGGACCATGTATATCTCCAGAGGGAGGCTGTTCCATAAGTTGAGTGCCATGACAGAGGGAACATACTGTACATCCAAAGGCCCACTAGGTGTTACTATTTCACTGATGGGACCCATAGCATGTCTGCCCTGACAGATATAGCAGGTTGGGCAGAAACCATTTGGGATATGCAATAGTGGTGAAAGAAACAATGTAATTTACAAAATCAACTGTAACGATTGCAACCAATTCTACGTGGGACAAACATCATGTCAATTAAAAACCAGGATTCACAAACACTGGCTGGTAGTCAAATGCCATGATCCCAAATCCTTAATCTCTAGCTACACTGACACCAAACAATACCAGTTCAATTGGAGCAGACACATTGACCTACAACCAGCCTATGAACCCCTCAGAATTCAAATCAACTGCACAGCCAACCAGAGACAGCATCAACCCTCAAATAATCCACACAAGCCCCTCTCCCCCCAAGAAGTTCACCTTCCAACAACACTGACCTAATGTAACCTCCCCATCACAAGGCCAATCACAAGCCTCTCTCTGATGACACACACTTGACCCATCACAAGACACTCACTTGACACACCCACACCTAAAGCTCTTATAAACAGAACAGAACTGACACAGACATCCCCTAAACACCTCTGAAGATGTTATCTCACCTGGTAATGAAACATTCATAAACCAACTCACAAGCTCAAAGAACGAAAATTCATCCTCATTGGGCATATATTTTGGATCAAGTAACCTGACCCTATGTCATATAGGGTGTTAAAAGTGACAACCAGCACCTTAAATTGCAGAATCAATGTAATCTACACCAGAGGTCCCCAACCATTTGAGCACCAGGGACTGGTTCTGTGGAGAGAGGTTTTTCTGCGGACTGGAGGGGTGTGTGATTTCATGTACTGCCTGCATCCCGCAGATGAGGCTTGGCTTGTTTGCGCGGACCAGTTTCTGACATGCTGCAGCCTGGTACCGGTCCATGAACCAGGGCTTGGGGACCCCTGATCTACACAGAAGCTGTGTTACATGAGTGTACCATGCTGTGCCCACTACTGCTCACACCAATGCTTTCTGGATTAGCTGAAGCTTCCAAATGTTCCTCAAAATCAGAGAGGCCAGGCCCATGCAGAGCATGTTGCAATAGTTCAATCAGGAGGTAATTAAGACTTGAGTGACTTTGAATAATACCTCCTACTAGGAACTAGGAAAGGATATGATGAATTTCTGGATAGCTCTCTGGGCCACAGTTGCAACATGTTCTTTAAGCAAGACCCCTTATATTAGATTACATGGAATCCCTGATTGGTAACCCAGCCAAAGTTAAAGATGGTAAATTATTAAGTACAAGAAGCAGTAAAACACATAGTCACTCTGTCTAGTCAGGTGTGAGTTAAAGCCAGTTATTTTTCATCAAGATCCATATAGCCTCCAGGAACTGGGAAATCATCTCTAGAACATCACTTGGATAGGGCAGAAAAGAATTTCATGTAGATGTTAAATAAGAGCAGAGAGAGGGTTGAACCCTATGGCATTCACAAAGCAGAGGCTTGGGGTTAATACTTTAACCCCATATCAGCATGACTGGAACTGGTATTGGAAGAAGGAAGAGAACCACTAGAGAAATGTCCCTCTTCTTCCCAGCCCCCTTAGCCATCTCAGAAGAATACAAAGTTTGGTGGCATTCAGAGCCACTGAGAGATCAAGGAAGGCCAGGATGGGTACATTTCAAGCCCCTTTGAGGTCAATCACATGCACAATCAATGCTGTCTCAGTACTGTTTCCTAACCTGCAACCTGATTATAATTGATTATAATCAATCAAAGAGCCCTTTGATTCTTTAGGCCTATCGGCTTCTCAAAAAATGTTCCTCAAAAAGGGAAGATTGGAATTGTCCAGTACTGATTTCTTGAAATGAAAGCAGTTACCATGGTTCTTGTGTTATTGAATTCCAGATACAACATATAGGTGGTAGAGTTCAACAACTCTACTTTCTCTGGAATAATCAGATGAAACTTAGCCTGAGAAACCAGATAAGACACAGCCATAATCATCTATACAGGAAAGCTCAGCCAGAGTAACTTTGAATGGATCTTATCAAGTTTTCCCAACAGATGCATTGCTTAATCCTCACAACTTCCCTTAAAGACTTCCCATGACACCTTCTTATCCAGAAAGGACTAAATCACTTGAAACAGGATTGTCCAGTGACTATCCATGGATATAGTGATGACAGAGAAATAAGTATATTTAAATACTTTTATCACTACAAATCCTTATGATATATAGGCTTTCAGTTATGCTTGTTCAGATTCACTTTGTCTTCCTCCAGTGGTGCTTTAGGCATGCCTTATGTTGCTTCATCCCCTGCATTCCTTCTGAAAATTGGGGGCTCCTGCAGGACCCATTCACATAAGCAGTCAAGTTGGTGCAATCTAATCTAAGGCTGCTATGCTTGCTCATTCCAAGCAGCTTTGGTGGAACATGACCAGAACTTCAGAAAGTAGGAAAGAAAACTAATGTCCTTTCAAAATGTCCAAGGTTAAACAATTCTAACTAGTTTCCTGGAACAATTTGACAGGATTCAGTGTTGACATTGTAGGAATGTGGCAGTAAGGAAACCCGTAATTCTTGTTCATTGTCTGACTCAGCCTAAAGATAACTAGATAAAGAATGGATAAAGAGGGCGGGGAAATGATCCATAACTAATGCTGCTAGTGCTACTACTTTTTAATATTGTTTTATTGCATTACTATAAACACAGGTATTATATTGTTTAGGTACAGTTGTATTTATACAGTGTTGTCTATAGATTATTAATACTCTAGATAATTTAAACCTTTAAAGATAAAGAAAAAAGGGATTTATGTAAATATTAGCTATACTTTCTAATATGATGTTGGTAAGCATACATTTGCTTAAAAATAACATCTAGAGCTGACTGCAGCAATAATAAACATGCCCCAAATGTTTATATTATTTGCTTGATTATAAAGGTTTTAATCTTAAACTTAATCCTTAATACTAAGCTTTCAACTGTATTATTACTTATAGGCAGTGGTGGGATTCAAATAGGTGAACAACCGGTTCTCTGTGTGGATGCCACTTCCGGAAGTCCATTCTGGGCCTGGGCAACAAAAAATTAGCTACCGGTTCTGCCGAAGTGATGCGAACTGGCTGAATCCCACCACTGCTTATAGGTGCTTATAGGTATTTATGCCTTTGAAAAAAAGGTAAAAAGAAAAAAGATCCATAACTGCTTGTGTTCAATAGAACATTTTTGCTAAATAGCATCGATGATGAAGCCAGTCTGAAGGCAATTCAAAGGAACTGGGTTTTTTTTAATTCTACCAAGGGAAACAACCAAGTTAGTACTGACCTTTTTTTTTTTTTAACCCTGAGGCAGGATGAGTTCAGAATGAAGATATTCCTCTATTCTCCATCATAATGTAAGTCTGTCCATTTCTTTCCACTTGTACTGTTCAGTTATGGCATAATTTAAGATCATAACATATAATAATTTCTTACATTATTGGGGTTTTGCCTGGCACATTAATGGATTACAACATAGTCTGGACAATAAGTAAACACTATCCTGATTAAACCACATAATTTAAGGGTAGGAGTGAACTGGTTAGCCAGTTTGTCCTAATCATATGATCACACCATAATTCTAGATATAAATCCATAACTCTGGCTTTAAATAATTTGCAGATAGCAAAAAGGGCAATGTGAGAAGAATATACAAGGCTGGTCCCATATTTTTCTTTTCCAGAATGTTTCTCCTTGCCCTGTTACAGAATGGGCAGTTTGGGGGGGGGGTCTAAGTAAGAATGTTGGGATGCTTTTAATAACTGGGAGTTTATGTCAGGCATAAGGATTTTTAGGAGCAAATTGATTGATTTGGTAAATTATTTATTTGGCACAACTGCCAGGTCCTCAGTGAAATCACTGAAAGAGATAAGCAAAATCTTACTACTCTGGCAAGTATTCAAGATGAAGGTTGCTTACCCTACAGATTTGTCAGAGCTGAGTGACATGAGACTCTGTGGAAGGGAGAATGTTAGTTTCATTACATCTACTAGCTGCAACCATCTAAATGCCTCCATGGAATATTTTTGTGGACTGATATGAGGACATACCAGGTTAGGAGATTGAAGTCATACATGCCAATTATACAGTAGAATCTTAGTCTCCAAACTGTCACCTGAGGTCCAGGGGCCTGCACTGAAGAACTGTTAAATTATTATAGATATACTTGATACACTATTTCATTTTTAATGTCTGGTTGGAATCAATAAAAATTCTTAAGGGCTATTCTTAAGGGTTTTATTGCACAAGCAATTACATTACAGAATTCTTGTGCATTTGGAATCTGGAGAAACATATTTAGAAGCTATTTTCTTCTTTTTTCTCTCTCCTCCCTTCCTTTCCTTTTGTATCTGGTGGAGCAATGTTAAATTTTCTGAGTAGCAATGTCTACAAAACCATGGGGAAATCCTTCAAAGGACTGGCACAATCTGGAGCCTTGGTGTGCTTTGATGAATTTAATCATATAGAGCAGGAGGTAATTGTAGGACCAGCTTCTTGGCAAAACTAGCATTCACTGAAAATTACAAGCCTGACAACTTCATTAGCAGTGCTGACATTAAACAATACTGACTAAAGCTCATGGTTAAGTGGGGAGAAAAATAAAAATGTTTAATCACACTTAACTGCTATCCCCTGTTAAATTTGCACCTTTGCATTTTGTTCAAATGTTGCTATATTTTCTTCTATACTTCCAGAGGAGATATATTGCTGTTGCAGTCTTCTAACACAATGGCAAAGGGAGGACAGCAAAGAGATGTAACATTTTGTTCATGATAGATTAATGGCACGACCTCTCATTTTCTGGAATACAACCTGCCACTCACCGTCTTCAGAAAATGAGAGAACCCTTTCATTTTCTAGCAATCGAGAGACACCAAGAGAGTTCTGCTTTAACTGCTTTCTTTAAACCTAGCTAAAATTTGAAGACAGATACTTCAATAAATAAGATTTTTTTTTCATTTATCTTCTGCTTGATTTAGGTATTCAAACTAATTACCTACAATCTTAAATTGCACAAGTGTTATTAAATATCCACACAGGAATATTATAACCTGGTCCATTTTGCAATATGAGTTTTTGAACTCTAAATGCTTTCATGCTACATATTATCATCACAAAATGAAAGCAACCTTTGTATATTTTAATACTACTTAAAATAAAATGTAAGTTCCTGAAGCAATTGAGAAAAAAAGTGGTAGCTCATAGTAGCACTATTTGATATAAATTTCTTTTCAGCAACTAGCTTATTATTTTATGAATAATTTAGACGAATAAGCTCATGCATTAATTTCAGTGCAAAATGCAGAGACACAAATTGTTACTTCTGTTGTCAAAACAGAGATTCAAAGAATGGATGGAGGCCACTAGGTCTGCCTCTGTTGTGCGAACTGTAAAATGCAATTCAAGGTGCTGGTCATCATCTTTAAAGTAATGTATGGCACAGGGCCAGATTATCTGCCAGATTGCCTTTTCCTAAGGACATCCACCTGTCCTACCATGTTCAGGTAGGCTGGGCACACTTCTAGTCCCTTCCATTCAATATTGCCATCTAATGGAATGCCTTTCCTGTGACAGTCCCTGCTCTCTGGGATACTTTGCCTCCTAAGTTTGACAGCCTCTACCTTCCTAGCCTTATGTACAGCTTTGAAGACCTGCCCTTTCCCCCAAGCATTGGGATAAGAGACTATTGACTTGGTACTAGGTTTCTGTTGTTTTCTGTGTTTAAAGTTTTACTCTGTTATAATGCTACCTTTACTTTTGATTGGGAGCCACTCAGAGCTGGTTATAAGGTAGGAGATTATGTTAATATTTTAAATAACTGCATAAGTGGAAGAGATAGATAGACAGACAGACAGACAGACAGACAGACAGACAGACAGACAGACAGACAGACAGACAGATAGATAGATAGATAGATAGATAGATAGATAACTGAAGCATTAATTATGGCTTTTCTCCCTGAAAAATAAACTAAAATGGTTTGTAATGATTAACTGACACAAGAAATGCACTGGTGAAATGATTATGGGATTCTTTTTAAAGTGAGGAAACACTAGCATAGGCCTGGAACCAAGGAACCAGCAATTCTTCTGCTGATGGTCTAAAATCTTGTGGTAGGTACTTTTTCATTTCCTAACCCTAGTACTTATTCTCATGTGAATAAATTTCCAGTATAGAGAAGTATAGGCAGGGAAATGCAGGATATTGGATAAATTTCTCCCATAGATACATGTGAATGATGTTATTAAGACTGCAATTAATTTACCATCAATACCAACATAATCAAATTCTAGGCATATATCAACAGTATTTGAACATCAACCTCATATATGCAAAAGTCATAGCCAGTTGGTTCCATCTCTGGCTATCGGGGGCGAGTCATTAGCCCCCGCGGAGAGGGCTCGCAACCTGGGCGTCCTCCTGGATGCTTGGCTGTCTTTAGATGATCATGTGATGGCCGTGGCCAGTGGGGCTTTTCATCAGGCTCGCCTGGTACGCCAGTTGCGCCCCTTTCTGGATCGGGACGCCCTACGCACAGTCACTCAAGCCCTCATTGTTTCCCGCCTGGACTATTGCAATGCTCTCTACATGGGGCTCCCCTTGAGGTGCACCCGGAGGCTCCAGCTAGTTCAGAATGCGGCTGCGCGGGGGATTTTGGGGACCTCTAGATGCTCCCATGTAACACCTCTCCTGCGCGAGCTGCACTGGCTGCCGGTGGCCTTCCGGGTGCGCTTCAAGGTGTTAGTAACAACTTTTAAAGCGCTCCATGGCAATGGACCTAGGTATTTGCAAGACCGCCTCCTATCAAACACCTCCCTTCGACCAGTCCGCTCCCACAGAGAGGGCCTTCTTAGAGTGCCGTCGGCCAGACAATGCCGGCTGGCGACCCCCAGGGGGAGAGCCTTCTCTGTGGCAGCTCCTGCCCTCTGGAATGACCTGCCCCCCGACCTACGTACAGTTGCGGACCTGTGCCTTTTTCGCCGAGCCCTGAAGGCCCATCTATTCCGTGCGGCCGGCCTGGCGTAGTTTGGATTGTGTTTCAGTGGGGGGTTTTGTATGGGTGTGTTTTTAGAACAGGCCTATTATTCAATTCGATTTTAAAACAGAAACTATTTATTTATTCGTGGTTTTTAGTATCGCCTGTTNAATAAATAAATAAATAAATAAATAAAAGTGAAAAATCAGCTCAGAAGTATTTCTCAATAATGAAAAAAATTTGATCTGTCATAAAGATATTTGACCATGTTAAAGAGTATTAAAAATATATTACTAACTAATTTTACAAGCACCAGTATAGAAATTAGTTCTATACAACAGCTATAAAATTGGTCCACAATTTTGTTGTTTGATCAACAAATGCTGTTTTTCATTTCCCAAAGCCTGCCAAAGAATATAATGTACTTCCTTAACTAAAGAAGGAAATATAATTAGCAGAATAATTAGAATATTTACATACATATCAGTAACAGCTATTTCTTTTTACTGAATAGTTATGAATTTGCTTGCAAGTGATTGATATGATCCAGATCATAGCCACCCTGTTTGATTTTATCAGATGAGCAAGAAACTAAAAACAGGTGATCTCTCATCCAGGCCCTAGGCCTAGGTGATGACTAAGTCCTTGAATTGCACCCAGAAGTTCTTTGATTTCTTTCTTTCTTTTTCCTCTTTTCTTCCTTACTTTATATTACTTTGTATTGATTGTTACCTTTGTTTTTTATTTTCTTAATAAAAATATTTTTACAAAAGGATTGCATCAAGAAGCTGATTAGTAACCAGTGCAGGTCACAAAGCAGTGATCATGTAAGCATAGTATACTGCTCCCAATACTGCCTGTGGCCTGTGCATTATGGACCAGTTTTTAATTTTAAAAAGATTAAAAATATGACAAGGTCTAGTGAGATCCAGAATATCTTATGGAAACTATGGACCAAGTTATTAACAACTGTTTCACAGTAGATATGCTTTCCTTCTTAAACACTATATTGGAAATCTAGATTCCAAATTACCTTGCACCATTTTATCTGGGAATAATTCATTTATCAATGAATCAGTAAATGTAAGAGCATCTAGAAAGGTTACATCATTCAGTTAATAATGCATATTGTAGTAACAATTATTTCTGCCATTTTTAATGCTCCCCATGTTGCACTATAAACATTTCCTCAGAATGTCATACATATTTCTCCTAATGATTATTAATACCATACAGTGATTCCCTATATCATAGCATTTTAATTGTGAGGGTTGCTGTTTATATAGCTAACTACACACACAAAAAGAGGATTTCTCGAGATACTAAGAATCTTTTCTGAGTTTTAAAGAAAAAATAAATATCTGTGAGCAGAAATCCCCTTTAGTAACAGTCCAGTAAGGACTGATTTATTTTAACACAAGAGCTAGAGAATGCTGTTTGTTTAAAGATATGTACAGAATGAAAAGGATGCAATACTGTATACTATCAACACTGATATTTTTCTCTATCAGGTTCACCATCCTCCAAATGTTTAAAAATCTTAAGTTATGGAAAAAGTCATATTACTTTGAATATCAAGCTATGAATATACAGGTCAATTTTTCCCACTGAAACAAATAAACTACAGAGCAGCATATGAAGAGCAGAACAACTATAACTACACTGCAAAAATCCAAATGTCCCATAGACAGAACACAGATACCATTTAGTCATTATTTAGGTTATTCAAGCACAGATGTATCAATCCTTAGAACAAATCAGAAGATTTGCATCATGCATGTACAATTTTCAAGGTGCTAGTAATATTGATGCACACTTCTATGCATGCTTATACAGAAATAGGTCACAGCCATTTAATGGTGTTTATTTCCATAAATGTGTTCTACAACAGCAGCGTTCCAGCGCATAATGAAATTCTCCTTTCATACAGCACATCAGAGCCTGTTGAAATCAGTTATGGTAGCTGGGGAAATGATAAATTACAGTGTAGTTTCAGTGAGAATCTGATTGTGAATATCTTATTTCAAAATCTATTGTACTCTATTTTGAAGTAGGTTTGAAGTGGAGATTTTCTTTCACTGGAGAAATACAGTATGGAGTTGCAAGAAATGCTATCTTGGCCACCTTATGTGATGTTCATGCCATCTGTATTAAGCTAGTTGGCTAGGCCCTTTTCATTGCTCATCAGTGATGGCATCTCAATTGTGCATGCTATTTTTAAAAATATTATCTGATATTTACTTGATTGTTATTTTAATCCTAGTAAACCCCTGGCATAAACAAATAGTGTAGAATTCAATCCCAAAAACTGTTGTACGCTCCTTCATAATTTTATAGATTTATTTTATTTTATTTTATTTTATTATTTTATATTTTATTAATTTAATTTAATTTAATTTAATTTAATTTAATTTAATTTAATTTAATTTAATTTAATTTAATTTAATTTAATTTAATTTAATTATTATTTTATTTTATTTTATTTTATTTTATTTTATTTTATTTTATTTTATTTTATTTTATTTTATTTTATTTTATTTTAATTTTATTTTTCCATTGTAATTCCTTTATTCTTTCTTTAATGTAAAAGTATAACCTTTCCCACCCCACTTTTGTTCATGTGCTCTGTAAAGGATTTGCCTGACCAATGCTGTGCCTCTAGATTTTATAATTGGAGAGGAATATCTCTTGTGTCAAAAACTCTAAAGCTGATCTGTCTTCACATTTTAGCTAGTGACAGAACAAAACTCACTTCACACTTGCTGCCAAATAACAAGATGACTATGCTTTTTTTCTCTGTGTTCAAAGAAAGGCCAATCTTTGATAGAGTTGTAATTATAGGAAAGAAAGTGACCCTAAAAGCAAGAAAATGATACAGGTCATCATACAGTTGGATAACAAGAAAACCCAACTGGGAATCAAGTAATATAGAGATAGTGTTTTTCAAACCATAAAGAGTGCCCATCTATTCCCTCTATGACCCATGAATATCTAAGATAAATCCAATAATGTTCTGAATCAATTTGCTTAGTAAGTTTCCCAAATTTAAATTAAGAGATAGCAATTTTCTTCTATATTCACTATGATTTTTTTTTCTATATGGTCTCTTCCAATGTAGCTTTAAACAGAGCTCTAAATGCAGCTAAGGTTCATCCTATTTTTGCTGTTTTACAGCCATGTATATTCTATAAATATATTTGAATCTGCATAGAGCTAACTAGCCTGTGGTTACTTTGTTCAGATGTTGTTTATTATATTTTAAAATAAGGTCCAGATCAAAGCTAGTAGTCCTCCATCTAAACCTACACTAAAAAATTTCATCTAGCTGTCCTATTCTTATGTTCTTCTTGTGCTGCATAGTGAGATCTCTGTATTAAGTTTGGCAAGAAGTTTACCTGATCCTCTTATTCTTTTTAGTAACTAAAAAGTTATATATATTTGCATTTGCATTTTTATTGTTTTTCTAATTGGATTCTCTTTCTCATAAACCCAAAAGCTCTTTCTTGTGCACAATTTGAGTTAAGAATATCAACTGCATTTTATACCCTGTAATAAATAAATGCAGCAAGAAAATAATTTTTCACTGTATATGCAGACCAGCTACGTGAAAGTCAGCCAATGAAGTTTAGCAAAATATTTTTTTCAAACAGTGTCAAGCACCACAAGCATTGATGAGAATGCAGATATAATTGGTAGACAGCTGGGAACCTAGCTTTTATCAGGAATGTGTGAATAAGTATACAGTAAATGCAGGCTGTGTAAGAGCTGTAGATTTTCAGCTATTCATATGGTCTGCCAACTGGATTTTATCAGCTGGAAAATCCACTTCCATTTGTTCTTTATTGCTTTATCTAAGAGGAAAATCTGCCATATCCATTTTATATATTTCTGTAAAATAGATAGTTCTAAATATGATTTTCTCTCAGGTATGCTTTTTAAAGCAAATTCCATTTATATAGCTTTACGTTATCCATATGTTCTTTAATATATGCCTTTTATATACTTCTCAAAGATACATTCTTATTTCAATTTAATTTGCCCCATGTAATTTTTTTGTCAAGATTTCCAACTGAACAATAACAGATACTAGCAAATACTATTGCTACTGGGTATTTCAAAAGCACCCTAGTTTCTTTGATGGCTTGTCACATATTTCTTAACTGAAAGAATTGAAAAACATTCACATCTTTCAGCCATGGGAGAACATTAAGTAAGTTATGGGATATACTTTCAATTCACAGTTAATAGTGGGACCCAGCATATGTTATGGAAACTCTCTGGACTATAATATGCTCAATTTTGTTTTAATGTCCAGGGTTTCTAAAGCTACTATATAGTTATGCTACATGTGATAACTGAAATTGGTCAGAGCCCTTTTGAAGAAATCTTGCAGTGTGATCTACAAACTAAACATTGGTTGATAAGCTAATAGTATCTAAGAAGCCTTAGAACGATAGTTCTCCCTTTTGATATATTATTTTAGATCCAGTAAAATAGTACAAGAACGGAAGGGAAACTTGTGCTCAGAGGTTATCAGACAATCATGTGCCTGAGGAACACTGAATGTTGGCAACCTTGGACCAGTGGCCATGTGGGAATGGACCTTAATGTTTTTTATAAGTTTTTATTAATTTTTTAATATAATTTAACAGTGTTTATTCAACAAACGTGTTGTCTGAGTTCATCATTCACTAATACAAATTAAATTCCTAATTCCTCGTTCGTTTCTCCAACCATTGGTAAAATAAGTCCCAAGTTTGAAAATATTCTGTTTCTTCTTTTTCTTTCAATCTCAAAGTAAGTCTGTACATTTCTGCCCAGTCTAGTATTTTTTTTAATTATTTCTTCCTCCAATGGACCTTAATGTTAAGGCTCTGCCAAAAGGATATTCTGAAGTTGCAATGAGACTGTAATTCTGGTAATATGAAAGTGTCAGCATGGGATATTGCCAGTTAAAGGATTACTTAGGAAAGCTAAAGCTAAGTGAATAGTAATATTAAAGCAGATGAATGTGATTTAGGGCAGTACATGAGATAATAAGAATTATGAATTTGAATTTTATCGCAGTAAACAAGTGGTTAGTTCAAGAAGCCACAAAAGAAGCCACAAAATGTAAAGAAACAGAAATTAAGTTGGGGACAGATATTTCCTGAAGACAGAATGACCTTAAGACAATTTACTTCAGACCAAATGATACTGGGATAGAAGGAGGCCCTGGTGTTGATTGTCTCAAAATAAACAGTGACTCACTAGAGAGTGAATTCTTGTAAGCGATGGATCTAGTATTTCCTCATCTGAAAAAAGAGTCTCAGATTTGAAGAGGCTCAGTTGTAAACATGTTTAAATCTTGAGTGTGGTAATTGTGACATTGGTGGTTGTGGGGCTTCAGGTGACTATTAAGCTGAGACTGCACTCTGATTTTGATCCAATGCCTTTTTCAGAAATCTTGAAGTTTATTAATAAATTTTTCCAGTGTTAGTGGCAATGGAGCAATGCCTTAAGTATTCTCAGATAAAGAAGGTAATGTTGAATGTGTTAGCCCTGAAGTGTGAGGGACTGAACAACTTTATTTAAATGGGCACAAACTCACTGCAGCAACTCTGAGTAGCAAAAAAAGGAAACAGAGCTTCTATATAACATCTTCCAACAAAATGGATATCCACACAACTTTATCAAAAAGTACCTGACTATAGCCCAATATAGCATAATCAACATATACTGTAAAAAGAATAACACTGCCAACATCTCAGCAACCACCAACCGATTATTACAACCATATGGAATCAGCAAAGCACACAAGCCAACTAAAGCCCTCCAAAACATCCTAAGTAAACCAAAAAAGCAGCCCCAGAAAAAAATAAAGGAATTATCTATGATATACAGTGTAATGACTGCAAGAGCCACTACACAGGACAAACAGGAAGAAGACTGGCAGAACGCATCCATGAATATCAACTAGCAGTCAGAAAACATGATGAAAACTCTTCAATTTCACAACATATGACAGATTTAACCATACTTTTATCTGGGAAACTGTGAACATCTGAGACTAAGCCAAGTCCAAAAATGCTAGGAAATTTCTAGAAGTCTGGCACTCTGACAGATTAGTCATCAATAGACACACAGACATAAACAATATCTACATACTCTGCAAAAGAGACAATCAATAAGCCAAAAAGGGAACCAAAAGACCAAAATACCTCCCTACCATCAGTCAGCATCCAGATGAGCATACATTAACTGAAAGAATAATTAATTAATTAATTAATTAAAAGAAGTAAACAATACCCCAATCAAGGAACTGCCAAATAGGCAGTAGACAGGCCAAACAAAGAACCTGCAAGAGAACTCCCACCAGCACTGAGAAGGCAAGCCACTAGAATATGAAATGACAGCAAAGCTCACTCCTTACTAGCACTGATCATGTTACCTAATTTGGGTAATGAAACATTACCAAAGAAAACAACCAAGCTCAGAGAGCACCAAGGACCCTTCATTTTAATCCCGAGTTACAAATATTTTCCTTTACTGGTACAGTAGGAATTTTAAAATGGAAAAATGGTATAGCAGGGTGGCTAGCAGAGTCTCAGTATGCTTTTTCAAGACTTGCTTCCAAACAGTACTTTGCAGACATAGCAAATATTTGCAGTGTTTATTATTTATAAGAAAAATCAACAGTGTTTACAAAAATCCATGAAATATCATTCTCCAAAGCACAGATAAAAAAGTCCCTATCTATATCAGTGTTTTTTTCAGAATTGTCAACTTTAAGATGTGTGGACTTCAGCTCCCAGAATTTCCCAGCCAGCATGACATAAATAGTCAATAGACCTAAATGACAACTTAGCCCAGATAATAAGAAACCTGGGAAGAAATGTTGAAATAATTCAAAGATAGTCTGTATTAAATAATTCACAAAAATGAGGATGAGAAATCCCTCTTGTTTTCAAAGATTTCATATTTACCCAGGACTATCTTTTATGAGACCTGTGTAGTTCTTGCCCAGATGCATGGAACTGGTAGTCTTTGTCTGAAGAAAATCTTTGGCAGTAGAAGTAGAAGATGGAGAGATTAATGGGCACTGAGTCAAATTGTTTCTAACTTGTAACTTCTATCTCATAAATCCTCAAAAGCAAAGATCCCAGTTATTGGTATTATTAAGTGAATTAACTTGTTTACAACCAACCTATTTTTACTGTCTCTGACATTCCCTTATTAAAACTATACATTTATTCACATTGCTCATACATTAGCATGTTACTCACATATAATTTCATGTATTCCTTTCATATAAAAAGGATAAGCTCATTTAGAATTGGTGGAATGGACTATAACTAAGGGGCACAGTTGATATAATATGAGTACAATATGAATTGCATTTATGTGTAATCTCAGGTAGATATATCCGTGTCTCCTGATTTATGGATATTCCCATTCGTTTCAATGTCAAAACCCAATCAAATATATGGATTGAAAATTATGGCATGTATGTTACAAAATTCTACTTGCAATTAGGTATTTGTGTTTATTTATTTCTGAAACATGTATCCCTCTTTTGTCAAAACTTCAGGTCTGTGAACAATCACTGGATCAAAGTCAGAGATGGGAAGAATCTGCTAGACTTATGGCTCTTTTGATTCATATTTTCACTACAGATCAGGAATAATTTTATCTAAAACCTTCATCTACCAAGTGTGGGAGACAGGTGTTATATAATGTTATGCACAATTTTCATTATTTTGAGGCTGATTCAGTACATAATGCTAACCTTCTTGGTCCCTAGTCATGAATTATGCAGATTGGTCTTGCTGCTTTTAAAATATGTGCAGAACATAGAGGACAGTGAAAAAGTCAGGTAATTGTCCTATTGCCACAGCCAGGGTTGGTTCTGCTTCAGGTTATTTACTGCTACTGTAGGTCCTTCTTTCATTGATCTTCCTCCCTCCCTCCCTCCTGCCCTCCCTCCCTCTTTTGCAAAAGAAAAAAGCACTTATTTGAAGTAATTGTTTCTTATAGTATATATATTTTGAAGTCCTTACTTGGGGAAAAATTAAGTTTCAGTAACATGAGATGTTTGTTGTTTATTTACTTAATTTGTATTTTAGTTATTTTAGTCTCTCTGTTTTGTAAGTATGAAATAGTTTGAATTAATTAACTGAAACTATTCTTGTTCCTCAGAAACACAGATGTCAAGTTGTTTGCAGGTTAACTGTGTTTAGATTTTATAAGAAAGCAACAACAAAAAACTGAAAACAAGCTAAATTTGAATGAGAAAATACCTTCTTTTGATTTTCCCATAAAGATATTAGATCCAGACATAATCATGGTCCGGTTTAACAAAAATCCATGGAGCAAATTAATACCAGGGGTTATATTTGATCAATCCTAAACATGCCTGTGTCTGAATCCAATCTTAGATCTTTTTAAGAATTGCTTACAAAACAATTTATATGTGTTTACACTTAAAATTCCACTTCACTGACTTTAGACAAGCAAGCATATAATTGCAAACTCACAATCCTATTTTGTGGAGAAAAAATAATTCATATATTTATATTCTTAGGTGCTTTAAATATTTTGATTTTGTTGCTAAGAATTATTACTTCCATTACAGTAATATTTGTGTGCAATGGTTACAGGGTAATGCTGCAGAACATCACTTGATGGAATAGGTAATATAGGGAGCCTTTGTGAAACTGGCTGGCCTTATGTAAGGTTCTTCATGTGCCTCCTCAATCTTAGTGATCAACTGAAAAGTAATCATACAATAATATTTGCTGCTTTCCCCCTAGATGTCTAGATTTCTACAAGGGCATTTCTTTTTTTTACTAACCTTCTATAGTTTTTCTCATTATCAACATGCATGTGGAATAGGATCACCCAGCTGACATTATATATTTGGAATTTCAAAGTCTTTGATAAAGACCCTCACCAAAGGCTCCAGATCAAACACATGTGATCAGGCAACTGAAGCTGTTATGGATTAGTAATTGGTAAAGAACAGTATACAGAAGATAGGTAGAAATGGACAATTTCCAGCTGGGGAAGTTATTCTGTGCAGGGTGCCCTAGGGATAAGTAATACTACAATGCTTTTTAATTCATTTGCAAACCATCTAGAATTGGACTGAGCAATGAAGTGGCAACATTTTCTAATGATACCAAATTATTTGAGATAAAAAATAAAAAAGGAATTGGAAAAAGCTCTAAAATTGAGTGAGTGGGCATCAAAGTGATAAATACAATTATGTAATTAGGCCCAAAAGATACATCTTGGCACATAAAATCCCAACTTTATTAATGCATTAATGAGTTCTGAGTTGGAAGTAATTGTTTAAGAAAATGGTGGATTAGGCATGAAGATGTCAACACAGCATGTAGCTGCTATTAAAAAGGCAAGTTTCAAGCTTAGAATAATTTAGAAGAGTATTGAAAATAAATCAGCCAATATAGTCAGCATTGTGGAAAGTTCTAGTCACCATATCGCAAATAAGAGAATTGGAAAACAATCTAAAAAAAACAAACACACCATAAAAAATGATTAGGGAATAGATCATCTCTTTGTTGAGGAATGATTACACAGCTGAGACTTTTCAGCTTCCAGCAAAGGCAAACAAGGCAAGATATGCTAGAAATACAAGATTATGCATGAAGTTTTTCTACCTCTCTTTCAATACTGGAACTTAAAAACATCTATCAAAAGTAAAAGTCAGAACATTCAGGACCAATATAAACAATACTTCTTTACACAATGCATAATCTATGCCATGGGTGTCAAACTGCCAGCTCACGGGGCGGTTTTATCATACTGAAGGCGCGCCCACCCCATTGCTGGCAATGCAAAAAGAGTTGCGACATGTCGTGACATTTCACGTGATGTGGCGAGTTTGATACCCGTATGTATGGGATTTGCTGCTATTAAATGTAATAATAGCACCAATGAAAATTATTTGAAAAGGCCCTGGGCAAATTTATGAAACACTGAATTATCATTGTCTACTTGATTTTATGTTTGCTACTCTTGGCATCCTGGAGTGGATCCTTGAATATGAGTTATTACAAGAGTTATCTCCTGCTTATCCCTGATTGTGAGCTTCCTGAATGGATTTGGTTGATCACTTTGGATTCAAAATGCTAGTCCAGTGATGGCGAACCTTTTAGAGACCAAGTGCCCAAAAACTGGTCCCACCCCCACTCCACCCCCTGCCCCACCCCCGCTCTGCCCCCCCATTCCTCACCCCGCCTGCTCACAGGACCACTCACCACCTCCAGGGACCGCCGCAGATTGCCCAGGCAGCCCAGCAGCACTATGGCGGCCACACCCTCTGCCCGCGCCCTGCTGCATCAACTGCATGATGGGGTGTGAGGGCAGAGTCTTGTCTACGCTGCCTGGCTGCCATGTCCTTGGCTGCGCTGCTCCGTGTGGGCCACGCTCGGGGGCGACTCTCTTCAGGGGGGCTGCTGGAGAGGAGGGGGTCATGGAGGAGGCAAGGCTGGGGCAACGGCACGTGTTCCCACAGAGAGGGCTCTGAGTGCCGCCTCTGTCACCCGTGCCATACAGTAGGTTCGCCACCACTGTGCTAGTCTATATGGTCAAAGATCTAATCTAATATTCAGAATTTTTCTTCTATTTTTATGATTCCCATTTTTGGAAGTCAGCCTAACCTTGAGATGCATCTATTTTTGGATGACCTTTCATTATTTTTCACCACACTGCATTCAAATGTTCCTCTACTCTTTCAATTGATCATTTGCATGACCCCATTAATGTGGATTTGAGAGGAAAGAAGTGTACTAGAAACTTTCTACATACTTTATTATTTAGATCATTTGCTTATTTTTTGTTAATTCTGGAGACAGCACTACTATAATAGGCTGTTGAAGAATAATAAAAAACATTTATAGAAATATAAATTGCATTGTTCCACTTTAGATTATCTTTTAACAGTTAAAATGTGGGATATATATTTTAAAAATTCATATCAGACAAAATATGCATAGTGGTACCTCAGTACTCATCCTTAATTGGTTCTGGGAGACATGCTGAATACCAAAAACAATGAGTACCAAACAAATGTTTCTTGTAAGGCAGGGGTCTTCAAACTTGGCCCTTTTATGACTTGTGGACTGAGTTGAAGTCCACAAGTCATAAAAGGGCCAAGTTTGAAGACCCCTGTCATAAGGAATATAGTGAGTCACAAGGCAGCCGACACCCACAAGTTTTAGCTTGTGTGTTGAGTACCAAACAAAACATGAATACTGGAACAAAATGTTCATGTCAAAATGTATTGAGTACCAAATTTGATGAGTTTTAAAGCAGTTGAGCACCAAGATACCACTGTATTCAATTATTCTATTAAAATAGTTATTTAATATCACTACAATTAGTGTTGCCATATTTTTAGTCTGAAATGTATGGGAACGTTATTATAGGATTGTTAACATGACTGTACAGTACTTATTGTGTGTTAAAGAACTATATGTTCCTCTTGGCTTTATCCCCACTATTTGGAATTCATCAAAGCATCAAGAATTATTTAAAGAAGGAGTATAATACAACATTTAAAAGCTAAATCTATATTTTATTAGCAATACTGTAATGGATTGTTTAAATTCACTGTTTATCACCATTTAAAATTTTTGATAGAACTCTTAGGAAAAATCCTTTTAAACAATATATTTTTCCCTTACTCTGTTTTAATCTATGATTTTTCTTCTTTTTATTTTTGTTTAATCTCATGACATAACTCATGATATGTTATATGATGTTTATTTTTTGGTTAATTTAGATCATATAGTTTGTTAATATTTGCCCGGTATCAAAATGTGAGTTTCACAATAGTAACTTTAGTCTGTCCAAGAGTGCCATGTATCAAACAATACTTGACAGTGTACTTCATACCATAGTATTAACACAGTGTCTGTCATTGAAGAGCATCAATAACAACATTTGTTTCACTGGAGTGCTGTGTGTCACTTCAGCAAGCAACCAGAAATACAGCAAGAGAGTTCTGGAATAATGTGAAGTAAATCATTGTGTCTGACAGTCTGCCTGTTGAATTTTGCCACTGCTTTCTGTAGCCACAAAGTCATAGATAAAATTTGACTTCTCAGAAAACTAACTCTCCACCATGCATCTCATGGCTATACTCAATTCATCTGACAATTGAGCCTAGTCCACACCCCACCTGTGCTTAGAACGAAATTTTGGGATGTTCTGGTAGAAGTAATAGTAGATAGTCCCTCTTTCCAGTGTAGGATGAAAGATGGGAGAAAAAATGCATACTCCACTTCAATTGAAACCAATATATGAGATAAAATAGATGTCGTGTCAAGAGTTGCTATTCATATTTTCTGGCTTACTTGAAAATACTTTATTCACTTTGAAAAGTGAATCTTTTGTTTTGAAAACAAAGCATTCTAAAAGAAAACAATAGTGGATTGAATACTTCTGCATATTCCTATATAATAATAATAATAATAATAATAATAATAATAATAATAATAATAATAATAATAATAATAATAATAATAATNATGATGATGATGATGATGATGATGATGATGATGATGATGATGATGATGATGATGATGATGTTGGAAGGGACCTTGGAGGTCATCTAGTCCAACCCCCTGCTCAGACAGGAACCCTACACCATTTCAGACAAATGGCTGTCCAGTCTCTTCTTAAAAACTTCCAGTGTTGGAGCATTCACTGCTTCTGGAGGCAGGTTGTTCCATTGGTTGATTGTTCTAACTGTCAGGAAGTTTCTCCTTAGTTCTAAGTTGCTTCTCTCCTTGATCAGTTTCCATCCATTGCTTCTCGTCCTGCCTTCAGGCGCCTTGGAGAATAGCTTGACTCCCTCTTCTTTGTGGCAGCCCCTGAGATATTGGAACACTGCTATCATGTCCTCCCTCGTCCTTCTCTTTGTTAAACTAGACATACCCAATTCCAGCAACCGTTCCTTATATGTTTTAGCCTCCAGTCCCCTAATCATCTTTGTTGCTCTTCTCTGTACTCTTTCTAGAGTCTCAGCATCTTTTTTACATCGTGGTGACCAAAACTGGATTCAGTATTCCAAGTATGGCCTTACTAAGGCATTGTAAAGTGGTATTAATACTTCACGTGATCTTGATTCTATCCCTCTGTTAATGCAGCCCAGCACTGTGTTGGCTTTTTTGGCAGCTGCAGCACACTGCTGGCTCATATTTAAGTGATTGTCCACTAGGACTTTGAGATCCCTCTCACAGTTACTACTAATGAGCAAGGTACCCCCTATACTATACCTGTATCTTATTATCAACCAAGCCCTACTCAGATTTTTGTAACTATTGTGCTAAGATGTATTGGTAAACTGGTCATGCTGATATTTCTTATGTTTTCATATCCCATAACCCAATTTGTTATTTAATTATAAAAACAAATTGCATAATGGCATAGTCCTTGAGTAACTTTTCTTTCCACAGCAACAATAAGAACAATTGAAGGATTTCATTTTTGTATATATTTGCACAGTGAAGAAACATGAAGTTCCTGAAGTATATGGAATTAATTCTGCCACAATAATTTTGGTTTTTAACAATTAACTATAAATATTTGGTTTAAAAGTCATATTTAATTGTCTATAAACTTAGTTACACAAAGTCACAAGGAGTCACATGGTAAACCAATAAAATACAGCTTTAGTAGAAAATTTGAATCAGTTTTCAATTTCAGCCTCTTCAGTACATACATCTGAAATGGAAAACAAAAGGTATCAAATTCTGTAGAATCTCAAATCAATATTAAAAGCAATTATGTCTCTGCCTCCATTTTCTAGGAATGGAACCACAATGATATGGTGCCCTTGAGTTCCATACAGTCATACATCCTAAAAAACAATATTATTATTGATACTGTTGAATACCATTCAGGGGACACACTTCCCTAGCTATCACCATTGGCCATCTGCTGATGCTTTCTTTTTACAAAAACAGCCTGGAGTTTTGCTGACATCAGCAGCTTTGGGACTTTAATAACCAGTAGTTAGTGACTTGCCAATAATGATTGATGATGATGAAATCTAAAGACAATTTCTTTAACGCAGGTCTTACTACAACTTCCTTTATAAGCATTGGCTATCTGAAGTATTTACAGTTTCCACCACTCAAACTCTATTCCCTTCTGACAGCTTTTACGAGGCAGGATGGATTTGGGTCAACAAATCAACTGTAGGCTTCCACATTCAATTTGTCTGTATCCTCATTGTGAACAAATTAAAGATCATATATCAAATGTAGACAAGTCTCAGTCACCACCCTAGAATCTATTCACAGCATAAAATCCATATCCGAGAAGATTCAACAGATTTATTAGAAAAGGTGTTTTCAAAATCAGCACAGAACTTGCCAAATGTTGCCATTCTTTTTTCTGAATTCCCAAGTGAACTTCATCACCATCTCATTTGTTAAAACGTACTTTCAACTGCATTCTGGAAACTGTTGAAGGTAATTGGATCAACTAGATATATACCTAGTCTGTTTTTTGTTCAGGATTAATCCTGATTAATAAGATATTACCAGTTGCAATATTTAGGACGAAGAAGACATTGTGATCATGAATGGTAGAATTAAATAGGAATTTTCTGATATCTTAAACAATCTTAAATAAGTAAATTATTTGCAGTCATAATTGAGGCTATTAATTCATTCTGGATTGTTAAATATTTATTATAATAAAGTCTTATAAAGACAAATAACTAATTTAAATTTTTTTACACATAAATGTACACAGACAGAGACATGCATAAAAAGGCTATGGTTTAGAGTTTACTATTAAATTTTGCAGATATGATCAGAACTGAAGTTGATAAAAACTCCATATCACCAAGTTTAAGTGAACCTTTCTTTCACTAGCAAAGAAGAATGCCCAAGGGCATAACTCTATCCCAATATGATTTAGGTGACTTGCAAAAGTGATCACATTGTATAGCTTGTTGATAAAAATATGAAGTCCTCAGTTTTAAAATGTCAATTTATTTAATATCTTTTTACAAAACAGCAATTTTCTCTTCATATTATGTGGTAGAAGCCAATGTCATACTGCACACAGTTGTCTTTTATGTGCATATGTCAGTCAGCTCTGATTCAATAAATATTAGAGATCTGAAATCTGAAGATGGCATTGGTCAATTCAAGTTTGCAGTTTGAGAATTGAAGGCAAAGTGATTAAGTTCATTTCAACTCTTGTATTTATTTTGCTACGTACAGCATGAAAATACCATACTTACTGATTTTGTAAGGCATATCTTCATGATATTACCTTCATTTCATCCCCAACCCTCACATAGATACATTCAAATTCAACTGCTCTGGTTTTACCTCTTCTTCTGGCACATGTCTTGCCATACAAGAAATGCCCAATGCTTCTACAATAAGAATAAATAAACATTAAGTTGGGCCTGCCCAGATCCTATTGGCTACTTGAAGCTGCTGCAGACTTCCTCTTCTCTTCAATCTCTGGGTATTGTTTCCTAGGATCATTTTGCTTTGCACAATGGAAAGAAAACTGGATTTTTAAGAACTACAGTATCAGCTAAGCAACTGCTTCTCTTCTATGCTTTTCTTATCCCATCTAGACCATGACAGCAACTAATTTCTGATAGCAACCTTATATGTGTCCTGTCCTATTCTACACACATGCACAGCACAAGTGGAGTAAGTGTGTTTATTTCACACAACCAACCCTGTAGTCATTCCCCAGGTTTCAACTTCATGTGACAGTCTTTAAAGTCCATTCCAAATAATCTGAGTGTAATAAAGGCAATGGGGGCAAGTCTGGCCACAATCTCTTTGGCATGCGTATGGTGCTTCTTCGGCTAAGAAATGGAGATGAGCATTGCCCCCTAGGACCGGACATGACTGGAGAGGGGAAATACCTTTACTATTATTTGTCTATATGTTTTATCAAATGATATTCTACTTGATAAAATTACTGTAGATACCTAGCAACAATATTTGGCCTGATTTGAATGGTTGGTGGGTATGTACTGATAAAATCAATGACAAATAGTGATTAGTAGTTATTTTTTTTATACTAGTAGTTATTTGTCTTATAAATGATCTACCAATAGTTCTTGAGCATGATATCCCTAAAAGAATCTGGCGTCATTGCTGAAGCAGAATTGGACTCAACAATGAAGTTATGTTAAAATATGCTGGCTAAGGATGTTTTCTGCATATGTGTTAGCTCTGGGATCTCTTTACCTGCTACTAGCTGAAGAATACCCCTGTCTTCTCTCTTGCCATTTGTGTCTCTAATTGGATACAGGCATCTCCATAAGGAGAAATTTGCATTTCAAATGCAAATACCATTTGAACAAAATGGACAATTGCTACGTTAATTTCTTTCTGCTATTTTTGCAAGCTTACATTTTTGACAACTTATGACAATTAACAAATTGTGTCTTGACTTAAAAAGGCATATGTGGCTGTACATTATATATATATTTTTCAATTCATTAATATAGGTTGAATTTCTTATTGTGCAATGGCTCAGATGTGATAGTCTTCCATTATATGCCTCATGCCTTTTTTACTGCTCTTCCATCTTTTTTTTCTACAATAAAAATAAATAAATTGGAAAGGCAGGAAATGCTTCAGAAATGTATTTTTATTGGTAGCTCTAGGGTCATTAATCTAGAAATATCCTAGTAGTTGATTTATGGTCTGCTTTGACACAATAGAGACATAATTTTAAAAGAGGCAACATTTTGGCTTTCCACTAAAAATAAAATGTGTTTAGTACACCAAAATCAGCCATGATGAGATGCATGCATGAACACAATGAACTAAAAAACTAAATGATAAAGCCGTAGTAGTAAAAGTTAAACACAAAGTTGAATTTCCTTAGAGTTGTTCTAGTGTTAAATATACTTCACCTTTTGTGCTCTTTTAAGAAGAAATGAAAACATATAGAAAATTTGATTCTGTATACTGTATCCATACATTTTCTTCAGGATATATGGATTTACCTGGAAATAAAAAAAAATGGATTATAGGAGTTATTTTTCAATGTCATTTGGCATATAAAAATGAATATTCAAGATGCTATTTTCAAATTATTTGCATCTTTCTTACTTGGATGACATAAGTTAGATCTATTTTGTGTTATGAATAGTTAGACCACAAGCTTGTTTTATTTTGTTATTTTATTTCCAGCCACTGTACTGTAAATGTAAATTTGAAGTGCATTTCTATAAATGAAATAATTTGGCAAACTTAGAATCCATTATTATTCATATTTTTTTAAAGAAAATCCGAAGCAAAATTTCAATATGATTAGAAAAACCCGTGATTCAGTATCTTTTTATGAATGTGTTTTTGCTAGAAACACAAAACCTCATTAAGAATTTTCATCTTTGGATGATCAAAATTCCAGTGAGATTGATAAAAAATATCAGGAATCTTTTCTTTTGAAAACATTAGAGGATATCAGTACAGCCTCCAGGGCAAGAGTTCTCAACATCTGGTCTGCAGACCTGTACCTGTCCGTGGTCCATTGGGAACAAGCCAAGCAAACGGAGGGCCAGTGCACAAAACTCCATTTATGCATACGTGGGATTAGGTTGCATGTGCGAAACCATCCCTTCCCCCTTACCACTGCTGGTCCACAGAGCCAGAAAGGTTGGGGATCACTGCGCTAGGGAATTAGAATGCCAAAGGAAATGAGAGGTCTTCCTCCAGAAGACAAAGGGATGCATTATTACAACTCAATGGATTTTTAGTGAATCATATACTGTATGAAATATATTTGTGGCTTCAGTTTAGCTTTTAATAGATAGATGTTCATAAACAGCATTGAAACCAAATGGCATTTTCACTTCTTGATTGACTATCCCCAATAATTTTTACAGTCCTTTTTTTAAAAGACTAATCCTAATAATCATTTTTGGATATTAAACTATGCTATAACATTGGGTATATATTTATCTTGACAATCATTGCTTTCTTGTAATCTGATATTATTTATGTCTATATAAAGACATATTCACATTTCTACAAATCATTTCTTCCTGTACATTCAAAAACTGCTTTTCCTAATGATATCTCTGTTTCATCAACTGTGTTTATTTTACAATTGAGGGTTTTGAACATTAATAGGGGGAAGAAGCATTTGATAGATGATTTGCAGGAAAAGGTTAATCACACTGTTCTTTTTTTCTCAAAGTTTTATATCATTCATCTCCCTATTGGTACATTGCAAATAGAGGAGAATAGCAAGGGACAATAGTAGGAATATCTCATTCAATATCCCACAATTGCATAGTAGCTGAACTCTTGAGTAGATTTTGGGTAACTGAATCAATGATGGAGAGGCTGCTATTTAGCTCAGAAGCAAATACAGAAAAAGATGAAAAGAAATAAGACAGATTCAAAGTGATATTGTTGTGCAACCAAAAATATGATGACTGCTGGAAAAGGAGGAATCCTCCAGAACTACTGAAATGCTACTATGTATAAAATAAGACTGATGTTGACTTTTCATTTTGCCTAAGTTCTTGAATGTGTTCAAGAAATGCTATCATTCCATCAATAAATTAAATATGCTATTTTTAAATAGCAAATGTCTCATATTTGATAACATATATGAAAAAGGGCTTTACTAAACCGCAATCTTATATGCCTTTTAATTTTAATCTAACTGTTGCAAAGCTGGGGGCACTTCATAGAATTTATTTGATCTAATACAAACTTATTTTTTTATGTGTGATGAATACGCACCAAGGTTTAACTGAGTTGGAATTATAACATGTTTGTTTTAACTCATTCATTCATATTCTTTTGACTAATGAAATATTAAGTATTTAATTGTTAGGTGGATTAATTTTATATGTCTGAGAAGCTATTACTTAACTGACTTTTGATAAGAAAAAGTAGTACCTTGATTCTTTCAGCACTATCTATTCCCCAGTTCAGATCAATAACAAATTTCAGGGATTCCAATACCTGCCTATTTCCTTAAAAGAAGTCCTTATGGAAATTTTACAATATAAAGCTCCATTATAAATTAATATCTTGCAGCAGTGAATGGGCTTGTGCATCCTAATGTAATGAGTTACACTGTAGGGATTGTATACTCTCAACAAGTTACCTATGAGGGGTAATGAAAGATCAGAATAAATACAGTGGAAAAGTATATGGCAGTGATGGCGAACCTTTTAGAGACCGAGTGCCCAAACTGCAATCCAAAACCCACTTATGCATCATCAGGTGCTGGGTGGGTATGGCCCATTGGGTGGGCGTGGCTGCGGTGGTAACAACAGACTGGGTGGGACTAAAAAGTTCAATCAATCAATTCCAACTTTGCAAGATCTTTTTTTTTCCCGCGAGAAGTTGAAATTGACTGATTGAATGAACCTTTCTTTTTGTACACAGCGGCGGAGACCTAAAGCGAAAAGGTTTTATAAAACCCAGCTGAAGGCCTAGGACTGGGGCGACGGCGCGCATGCCCACAGAGAGGGCTCTGAGTGCTGCCTCTGGCACCCATGCCATAGGTTCGCCACCACTGGTATATGGCAACCCAATCCACTATTCTGTCAAGAAAAGCAGATGGATATTCAGATTCAGAGCAAAGTCGACATGATACATACATTGTGGGAGAGGAGTTCTTTAGGTCTGCAGGTATCCAAGAAGCTATTTTGGGAAGATCAGAAAGGTAATTACAATAATATTGGTAGTTATGATGTTATGATAAACTGGATTAAAGTTGAATGGGATTGTACTTGCAGAGGTTGCCAGAAGCAAAAGGAAAGGCCAGTGCTATAAAGATAGGCATACCAATGGTAAATAAAATGTCAGAATCATGATCCAAAACAAGCAGACTTCTAGTGTTGTCTTCCACAGTGCCATTGGGTTCTTGAGGAAGGTTCTTAATGTCCCGTTGATTTTGTATAGCACCAAGCATTCACATGTGTGGCATGCCATGTGTGTGTCATTGAGTCATAGTTTTCCCTGTAGTCAGTCTAGGCTGTGCTCAGATTGGCCTGTCTAGATCTTGAGCCCTGGGCAACTGCTCTATCTATGAACAACTGGGGTTTTGAGCCTCTGAGCTATGTTCATGTTCTGGCCCATATGGTCCAGCACTGTCCTTCTTTGAGTTAGCCAGTCTGGGTGTGAGCCCGCTGCTAGCAGATGGTTCATTTGTGCAGCTAGGTGTTCATGCACTCCTGTTAGTTTATTTAGCCAGTTGGTGTGAATCATGTCTGGACCAGGTGCTGTTTAGTCTTCATGTTCTTAACTCACTGTTGGATGTCTGCTTCTTTGATGGTGATTGGTTCCTGTTCTGGGAGTATTCTGCTGTCAAGTCCTACAGCCACTTTGCACTAGTGTTTTTTGTCTTCTTTTTCCTCCATATGTCCTTTGAATACTGTTTGGTTTCTGCTGTTGGTGGTTATGCTGTTACCATGTTATTGCACTGCAACTGGGAGTACACTGTGTGTGTGTGTGTATGTGTGTGTATGATTTAAATTTTATGTATGTGATCTAAAATCATATACATATGATTTTAAAATAATAGGCACATATACTGGTAGTCCTTGACTTACAACAGTTCATTTATTGACCATTTGAAGTTACAACACCACTGAAAAAAGTGAGTTATGACCGTTTTTTACACTTACAACAATTGGAACGTCCTATCAAAATTCAGATCCATTAAATGCTGGAAATGTAATCAAATACCAGGTTCATATTATCACATGTGGTGGACATGTCCCAAAGCAAAAAAATATTGGAATAAAATACACTTATGGTTGGAAGCAATGATAAAACAACATATAGATTTAAAACCAGAGATATTTTTATTGGGCATGTTACCAGTAAACTATAATAAAGGTAATACTTACTTAGTTTTACATACAGTATATTAACAGCAGCTAAGATATTATATGCACAATTTTAGAAAAATGAAAAAAACCATAGAGGAGAATATAATTAAAAAAATACTGGAATGCTCAGAAATGGATAGGTTAACGTTAAAAATTAAAGAAAAAGAAAAAACTGAATTCTATATGATAAGGGACTTATTTTACCAATGGTTAGCTGATTATGTAAGGAAGATTTATAATGGATAAGTAAATACAATTAATGTTAATGTGGGAAATATTATTTTTAATAATATGATTGCTATTTCCTAGTATATGGAATTGTATTTTGTATTGTATTTTGATAAGATTATTATGAATGTGATTGTTATTACACTCTAATACTTGTACACCTAGACAACACACTGTTCAATACAGAAATGGAATTTTTGAGATAATAATAATAATAAAAAATTCAGATACTTGGCAACTGACTCATATTTATGATAGTCGTAGTGCAACCGTCTGACAAGCAAAGTCAATGAGAAAACCAGATTCACTTAACAACCATGTTAACTTAACAATTGCAGTGATTCACTTAACAACCATGGCAAGAAAGGTCATAAAAGAGGGCAAAATTCACTTAACAAATGTTGCACTTAGCAATGGAAATTTTGGGTTCAGTTGTGGTCATAGGTTGAGGACTACCTGTAATATTAAATTGTTGATATACAATTAATAATGGAAAAGACAAGAATGTTTCAGAAAATAAAATGTCTGCTTTATTCTTTATAAAAGCTTTTGATTGTGTGAACCAATCACACAATCAAACAGTGTACCAATATACCTCATTTGCCTATGAAGCATTTTTATAATTATCAAGAAGCAACTGTTTCGATAGAATATGGACTGACTAGAAGATTCAAAATTGGGAAAAAATCATGCCAAGATTGTATAATATTATCTTATTTACTTAACTTTAGTACACCTTGGACTACAAAAAGAATAAATCAATCAGTATTAAATGAAGTAATAAGAAAGTTAAATTTTGAACATGTAATACAAAGGCAAGAGACATTAGAGAAATGCTTAGAAATATCAAAGACATTTGAAAAAAAGACTAACCAAAGACAAGATGTTATTACTGATAACACAAGAATGAGTTTACAAGACTTCACAGAAAGAGTTACTGAATAATCAAAAGCAATTGAACAGCAATAAAAATGATATAAAATCAAATGATAAAAATCATAAAGAAAGAAGTATTGTTCACACATTTCTTTTTTCAGTAAGACTTGATTTAGTTTAAAACAGGCATGTCAAACTGCCAGCCCGCAGGCTGGATGTGTCACAACGAAACCGCGCCTACCCCATTGCCGGCAATAAGGAAAAAGTCACGATACGTCACGTGATATTATGTGACGTTATGAATTTGACATGCCTGTTTTAAAACATACCTTTAATTGCAAGATTCAAGTATCATATTAATCAGGAACAAACACATAAGAAAAAGGTAAAGTAATAAACAAATCCACGTTATAAAGAGAAAAATAAACAGTAAAAAAACTGTAAATATCAAGATTGGTACAAAACAGTGTTGCTGGCATTACATGACAGTTATAAACTGGATATGACAATGTTGCTCAGATTATCATAACACAAAACCACAGAAAATCCAGTTAATTTTTAAAGTATCTTAATTATCCAGTGATTGTCCACTAGGACTCCAAAATCCCTCTCACAATTATTCATAATTACTAATAAAAATTAATGGACCCCACTGATGGACCTCATATTATATTGTTTCCTAAATCAAATATATTGAAACTTCAAAATTGTTGAAATAACTGATACTGATATATTTCAAAATCAATATATTGATTTTATATACTCTGTATTTTATTAAACTGCAATGCCCTGAATATATGGAGAAAACATTTTATTTAAAGAAAATCCAGATGAATTCAACTCACTTGTGGGTGGAAAATAACAAAGCCATTAAGATATTTTTTTTACCCATACCTTTTACAATTAGAAACTTAATGTATTGGATCTGTGGGCTAGTAAATTATGAGAGCCATCCTATTATCCTCTATTGAGTCTTTGAACACAGGATATTTAACTAAAACATACTAAACTGAATTTACTGACAAATAATTAAGGATAATTTTTAGAAAAAATGAAAAAAATGTTTATTTGTTTTTGATATGGAAAAACCTAGGTGTTTATGATCATTATGATTTACTTGGCACTGAAGATAAAAAAAACATTTTCTTGAAGTCAACTAAATAAACAATCAGCATATATGTTATAAATCAGAAAAAACATATATAAGAATTGAATAATAAGATAATAGGGATTTTTTACATTTGTGCGAGGCATTAATTCTGCAAAGTTATCCCACTGCTATATCATTTTTTCAATTTCTCATGATCAAAATAAAAGGAGCTTAAATAATAACTTTATTTTTGCTATAAAAAGATTACTTGGTGACAAAGAAAAGGCAGAACTGTACAATTCCTAATTTGCTTCAACTTTCTTCAACATACAAATACATGTTGCAATAGAAATTATCAAGAGCAGGATGTAGAGGCTGTACAGAAGTTTCACACTGATAGAAGTATGGTCAGGTAATTTGTCTTTACTTTGAATAAGTTTAAATCTCTAAAATCACATGAATTCTACACAGGAAAAAAAAGTTAATGGTCTAGCCAAATTGGTCTATGCGTTAATAAGAAATTTTGGAGAATTAATGAAGTATCATGTAACTGAAGAAAAGCAGATGTCCCTATCTTCAAATAGAGCAGGGGTGTCAAACTCGCAACATCACGTGATGTATCGCGACGTATTGTGACTTTTTTGCCATTGTTGGCAAGGGGGTGGGCGCGGTTTCGCTATGATGCATCTGGCCCGCTAGACAGCAGTTTGACACCCTGAACTAGAGGATAGGGAGATTTAATAAACTACAGCGAATATAACATCAATAAATGAGAAGATGCTGAAATAGATCATGAAGGCATAGATCTATGAGCACCTTGAATATTTGACAATGCATCATGTCATGCTGACTATTAAGCTAATTAAATGTGTTCTGAATAGTTTGATAGATAATCAGAAACATATTTGAATACCTCATCAGGTTAGAAAAAGTATTAACCCTTTACTGATTCTGCAAAGTTTAGCCCTGGCCCTGTACTCTTTGATATTTTTTTAAATGTCTTTGATAAAGAGAGAATGCATATTTAAGATGGAGATGACACAGAATTGGTTGGGATGCCTTATTCTCTAGAAAATAAAAGGAAAATTAGAAATTAGAAATGGGTTATAATTAACATGAAATTTAACAGAGACAAGTGAAGAGGTTTTTAATCAGAAATCAGAAACAAATACACAGGATGGAGCATTATCTTGGTAATGGTAATGGTATTTAAGAAAGATATTGGAATAGTAATTAAGTACAAATTGAAGCCAACAGTGTGATGTGGTTACAAAAATGACAAATGCAGCATTTTGCTACATGGTATAATTTCCAAATCACAATTAGTAATCATTCCACTTTGGTGCAATCCCACTTAAGCTACATTTTAAGAATTATGTGTAGAAAATGGAACAGGTTCAGAGAAGGACAATGAAGTTAATCAAAAGATTAGCAATTCAACCTTATGAAGAATGATTAAAGGAAATCAGTATGTTTAGCCTAGAGAAAAGGCAGCTGAATGGGGATACAATAGATAAGCAAAACAAGATCAAATAGAAGAAGGTTAAGTGCTGTTCTCTGTCATTTCACAGTGCAGGTCATGGAACAATGGATTTAAGCTACAAGAAGGCAGATTCCAATTAAATGTTAGAAGAAAGTTTCTAACATTTAGAGCAGCTGAGTAGGAAAGTAATGACTTTCCCTTCATTGGATGGTTTTAGCAGATGCCATATAGATAACTGTCCAGGATGCTTTCGTTTGGATTCCTGCACTAAGCAGAATGTTCAGCTCAAAGATCTCAATGGGCCATTGAAACTCCATGATCCAATATAATTTATTTTGGAAGAGAAAGTGCTCCAGTGGAATATCTTTTCCTATGTGTAACTGTCCTAGACGTCTTAATGGTAAGTTGATGTTCTGGATCTCTTCTACCGAGAAGGCCTTTTTGGTGTCAATAGTCTCACTCAGGGTGAGAAAAACATTATTTAACAATGAAGTGAAAGTGAAAAATATGTGTTCTGCAAATACCTTTGGTTCTTTGCAAGCATTTCAGTTGAACAGTCCAGAAAAAAAGCTTATATCCTTCAGAACAATGCGTCTGACAATAGACTTCATACTGAAGCATTATAATTGGCCTTAAAGCTCAGCTATTCTTCTCTAAATAGACATTTCTAATTTCCAGCTCTTTAGCTGATATTTTTTTCCACTTTTTAAATTCTTATTTTTTATTAAGTTGGTATAGTACACAACTGACCTGAAGAAATTAAGAATATGCTGCACTTTACTTGATTCAAAAGTAGGGAAAATTGCCTCTTTCCTGAGGCAATTATAGTACTCTCAGTTTATTGACATGGTGTATAAACGATAGCATGAGAAATTGCAACTTAAACATATGTTGAAATGTTTTAAGGTTCTTGGATCTTTTAAACTTGACTTTGCTACATGATTCTATTAGGTATCCATTACATTCCCTGGGCCTTTTTATATGTGCATTTTCTTTTTTTCTTTAGTTATTTGTAAAATTTATTTGCTGCCCAACTCCCTGTGGGGTTACTCAGGCGGCTTACAATAATAAAAAGAAGAAAATAAAAGGAGTGTGAATTGAACAGAAGTAAAATAATAAAACAATAAAATAAATAATGAAAAAGAATACAATGAGAATACATCAATATGGTAACCAATGTATAAGAAAATATCTGGTTGGTTAGAGTTGTATTCATTTGCTATTTTGAATTTACCAATGCTAATAAATATATCTATTCCCATTTCTATAAGAGATAGAAAAAATGATTAGCCCAAAATAAATTATAAAGCCTACAATGGAATTAATATGCACTTGTGTGTATGAACTGTTATAATAATCCCTGTTCAATTATTTGATAAGGGATGAAAAATATTTTGATATTTTTATGGAAAAAGGAAAGCAAGAAGAAAAGGTGAGTGTGGGGAATGGCTGCCTTTCAACTTGTCCTAGTAAGAGACAGAGAGAGAAGTGTTTTGAGAGACTTATGAAGTCATACTTCTCAAGTGCATCTTTGAAGTCCACCTGTGATTAACTTCTCTTTACAATGCTCAGTATCGACAGATGTCTCAAAGTCAGTTTTGTCCCTGAAAAGGCTTTTTTTTCTTCCTTGCTTTTGCTTTTGTTGACTTTAACAGAATATTTAAATAATTTCAAGGAATCTACTTTTCACTGGAGACTAGATTAGCTACTGTTTTATAATGATATTTGTGGTGCTAGATTATGTAACTTTTCTCCAGTAAGGTTCCTATTTTTAAAAGAAATCAAACTGAATATTTTCTAGCACCATTCACCATATCACATTAATTCAGATGACCTGTCTGGAAAGGAATCTCATGTTCTAAAATAATTCTTTTCATCTCTGAAACATTGGTAAACTTTTTGCAAAAATAGTAGCATTGTATGGGCAGTGGATAAATGAGTACATTTGATTCAGCTCTGCAATCCAATAGAAGCCAAGACTACTCATATTACTTTTCATCATGAGGTCACTCATTATACCATTTCAATAAATAATTTTTTTTAAATTAATGACTTCAATTTTCGAAGTCTGTGACCACTCTTTTAGTCCTTTACTTGTTCCCCCGAACTGCACATTTTATTACTGCTTAATGTCATGGCTCCAATAGATGAGACCAGTAAAACCAGAACTCCAAGACAAGAGGCTTCCTTAAAGAACATATTTAATGGCTACAAAGTATTGGCACAGTCAAAACTGAAACCAAGTCTGGACTTCTGGTTTGCCATTGTGGCGGCCACGGACGCTGGAAGGCGAGCTCTGTCTTCTGCATTCAGTTTCACTCTGCCGGGGGACCCTGGAAAGGGTCAAAAGTCGCCCTGTAGGAGTGACGAGCAAGGAGGGGACACCCACTTGATCATGGGAGAGCAGCAGCCCTTCCGCTTGATCCAGGGCAGCCCTCCAAATCGGCAGAGGAAAGACCGGCCATAGTAATATGGCCTGTCCACTAGGCTGCAGACAGCTGAAGTCAAACTTACCACCAAGTACTTCGAAAGCAACACAGATGAAACTGGATGAGATCTGATCTTCTCTTTACCCTAAGTACTTTCTTTTCCTGTAGAAGCTGCCTGAAGTATCTTTCCCCCTGTGAGGATAGAGGGAAGGGAATTTCTATCCCACCTTCTAAGAATAGCGGCAACTGACTACCCAGGGGAATTAAAGCACTAAAAGAACAACTTTAATCTAATTGGATTTATATGTTCCTGAAACTTGGGGGTCAAAAATGTTCCTATTTTTATTGGAGACTTTTGCTTTTATCTACAAAAAAGAAATAAAATTGGAAAAAGGATTATAAAAATTTTGGACTTAAAAAACTTTAAACGGCATCGGTGACATCTTGTGGTGATGTTTGGTATTACAACTTGTTATTTCCTAAAAGAGACTTTGCTCAAAGCCCAGACCTTAGATAAGACTCTTCTGACGTTGGCACCACCTGTGAGAAACTCAGCTGTAAGAGAACAGTTGGGCAGCATAACTGGCCTACTTGAACTGTGAATGTAAACCTTTACTGACTTTCAGAGTTATATGTGGGGAATTGCTTTCCTATCTCTTTATTTGAGGAATATTGGTTACTATATGAGATGATGAAATACCTTGGACTATAAAATTTTGCTTGACAAACAATTTCTACTATAAAGACTATTTATAAATATGTGAAAGAGATGGATGAAGCCAGAAAAAGATCCTTTCTATGTTGAAAGCAATACATGAAACCATTCTTTCAGCTTGTGATAAAATAAGACCCAACATAAAAGATCAAGACACCAGCTTAGATACACAAACCCAAACTTTGACTATAACCAAAGAACTAACAAGATAACAGAAGAAGTGGAACAATCAAATATTAAGACAGAGGACTCAATTGACCAACAAATACAATTAATGGAAAATCCAGAAAAGGGAGTGACAACACTGAAAATGGAAAAGACTTTCTATATAAATCAGAAGAAATTTGAGAAAGAAGAACAGATTGAATGGAAGATAAACATATCAGGGCAATCATGGGGAATTGAAATAATAGGGAGACAACTTAATGAATATAAATGGGCTAGCCATTCCAAAAAAATGGCAATTAAATGGTCTCCTTTATTTCAAATAACATATATAATAATAGAGGGAGATCTATCTGACAATCTAAAAGCACTGATATGAAAGCCTAGTTGGCAAAGGAAGAAAGCCAGAATAATGCTGAAGAAAATTGGGGTTTTGATTTATTAGAGAGAATTTCATATTATTAATTAGAGGGTTAAAGGAGATAAGGGGAATTTTGGTCATTAGATTTAAAATATTTGGAAATTAGTTGAAAATAAGGATTTATCTGTTTAATATTTAAAAATTAGACCTGAAAGAAAAAAAATAATTATTATGAATATATTTGATTTATTGATTAACCCAGGTAATATATGTAATGGTTTTGATTATTAAAGGGGATATTGTATTATTAAGTAGATGCTTTACTATGGTGGGAAATAGATAACTTTTAGGAAATAGAAGAAGATTATATTCAAATAGATAAAATGTGTATTTTGGATATTAGATTCTGTTATAAATTGAGATAAGAGAAATCTTGGTCACCTAAAGCCTGAAAATTATAAACATCAAAGCTTAAATTGAAATATTGATGGGAAACTAAAAATTGGGGAAAAATTAATAACAGGATATGGATTGTTTATGAAGATTGAATATAAAAATAATTAAGATATGTATAAGCTAAAAATTATTGATAAATGTAATAATGATGTTTTTACTGAGTTGATATAATAAGAACTGTATTAGCTTAAATACGAGACAGTAAATGTTAAGGGGGAAAAAGAAGAAATATTTGATGTTGTAACTTGAGATTTGTACTAAAGATTTTGTTATCGAACTATTGATTAGCACAGCCATCACATTGCTTTTTAAATACTTAAATCTAAAATTGGAAAATTAATAAAATATTATTTTAAAAAAACCTGAAACCAAGTCTGGAGTTCCCTCCCAAGCATTACAATGTTACATAGTTGAACTTCCCACCCCAGAATACTTTGGTGGACTTTCTAACAGAAGACTCAGCCCGCCAAAAGTCAGGCAGCAATGACCTTGGTTCCCATGGGACTATTTATTGTTTAGTCTAACCTTAAAACTACTCATTCCCCCACAGTACTGTGGCAACTGAAAACGAAGCAAAAATGGCTTCAGCCAAGATCGTTGCAGTGTTGACAGTCGGATCCCCTAAAGAGAGAAAAAATCCTGCAGATGAAGAAAAGTTAGAGTTAGGAATCTCCCTGAGGCTTATGAGGGTGCATATCAAAAAATCTACATATCAGTCAATCTGCCTTGACGTCAATACTTTTTACCCAAGTAGCTTCTGATAATGGGTATCAAGTAGTGGGATTCAAATCCCTGAACAACTGATTCTCTGCATGGATCCAGGCCTGGGCCTCCGAGTCCTAGAACAGACTTCTGGAAGTGGCATCCCCGCACTTCTGGCTGGCTGTTCTAGGCCTGGGAAGCCTGGAGGAGGCCTCCCAGGTCTAGAACGGTCTTCCGGAAGCAGTGTGCATTGAGCCGGTTCTCCGAACTCAACAAAATTTAGCTACCAGTTCTGATGAACCGATGCGAACAGCTGAACCCCATCACTGTGGGTATCCCTTCGACTGTACTAAATACTGTAATTTTCCCTTGTACAACCTAGAATCAAGAATTTTTTTCAATTTTATAATGGGTCTCCCCCTCTACTAAAAGGGGACCAGGTGCTTTTTTGGGAACAGGTCTTAAGGAGAGTCCCTGACAGGTTTTAGTAAACTGCAGTGGAATACAGGGTGGGCCTTTCCCAAGAGATGAGGGAGTTTTAATTCTACTGTAATAGGGTTAATAATTCAAACTATGGACCGAGGAATTTTGGTCCTAATTTTTTACTAGGCAATTTGATCGTTGCAGTATTGACTTACATTTAGAAAAAAATAAAAAGATCTGGTTTGAGAGAGAAATGTATTTTATCCCAAAATGAAGGATCATGATAATAAACAGGGTCTGCTCGAATATGAACCTGAATGAAACATTTATAGTGATTGTTTTGTTGAACAAGCAAGTGGCATGTCTTGCAACTGAATATAGTAGCCGGTGAAATGAACAGCCCAAAGCAGCAGCGTTTGCTTTTGCCCATCAAAAACCAGCAGATCAAGAGAAAAGTCTTCATCGGAGAAGCCCTAATTGTTGGCTATGTCTTAAGTAAAGCAACACCAAAATGGATTAGTGTTTAAATGGCTTAGTGTTAAAATATTTTAAAATTGCATTTTCAGATACATAAAGAATTTCTCAACTTTTCACAAAGATGGAGAAAAGAACATATCTTTGTTCATTTTGCCCAAGTCTAAGGAGTGTTCAGAAACTGGCAGCCCTGAACATCTTGTCTTGTCTCAAACAATGCTGGGTGTCAGCTTTACTTTTCTTCTTTCTTTTTTCACCATAGGCAAATAGCTACAGCTATGATTTTTTTCCCCAAGCTGTCTCCTTTGATATGAATAAAAAAAAACTTTGATTCCCAAAGTCTTATATACATGTTTCAGATGATGAAAGGCCAGACATTTTCTTTTATGTTTCAGTAACAACTAAGGATTCTTGTGAACTTTTTAAAATAGTAATTCTTATTAATTGTAGATGAAGGATTAAAGGATGCTCTAAATAAAGAAAACTAAAGTTTTTATTCATTGGCAGTGTCTCACGAATAAGCCCTGCTAAAATTAATGGGGAATGCAAGAAACTATGGTTCAGTGAAGTCTGGGAAGAAAAATCCCCAGTTATATATACCTTATCTCTATTTTGTTATTCCAGTTTCATTTCCCACACATTATTTCCTTTGGATAAGGTCAGGACAAAAGTTAAGCAATCAAACAGCTACTGAACAAGACACTGAAGAATAGGGATGGTGCTAGTGAGATAGGTTTGGAACAACAAAAATCTCTCTATCCCAACTGCACCCAAAAGGAAAATTCCACAATCAAGGCAATAACTTACAAACATCTCAGCTGCCTGGTTAATGTCCTTCCAAAGAGAAAGGGAGAACCCTGACCTTTTTAATTCTGTTGTCTTAGCTGGATGAGAAGCAGTAGAAGCAGCAGCCATTTTGGATGCTGAACAAAACTAAAGCTGTCAAATGATGACATCCAACACAAAGTCCACAGTTCTACGTATGATTAAAGAGAACGTAAAGATCTTTTAAAGGAGAAGATAATTTCAGAGAATTACACATGATAGAAATAGATGTTCTGACATTTACCAAGTGATACATCCTGGAAACAAACAAGATTCCTATTCCAACAGTTGCATTTAGATATAGTTGAATCAAAGCTACACAGTAGAAGACTTTGTAACTACTATCCATGAAAACAGATATGTATATATCCATTTTCAGGGAGAGTTTACAATTGGCTCACAGATGCTGTGAACCATCTTCAAGAAAAATTATATTGCTACTACATCATATTTTAAAAATCTCTAGTCTGCTTGATGATGATAGACGTGATATTATTTTGATCCAGCATTGCCATTTTTAATCATTTTATGGTTATACAGACAAGAATTATAATCCAGATTATGAGAAATTTGCATCTTCACTAGCGTTCTCAGCATTTATTAACTGAACTTTATATAATACCTAAGGATACATTTTTCTTTATTACAGTGTTTTTGCTTTAGCTGAGGGTTAAACTGCAACTTTTAAAAAGAGGAAAATTGACTTTTAGTTCTTCATAACAAGGAGATCCTCCTTGTTGAATGAGTGACAATTCTGTATTTGGCTTAATGCCACACCAAATCTTCATAACATGGAATGAATTTTGGGTGGAAAGATTCTGGTCTCTCTTTGAAAAGGTTTGATGATTTCCAAACAGATGGTCATAAATGTTGGGCAGGCAAGAGACCATTTGTTTGCTTCAGATTTGTTTGCTGAAAAATGATTCCCAAATGGCAACTGAAAGATAGCTCCTAGTCCAATTCTTCTGCAGTGGAGATGATGATTGAGGATTTGCATCATTGGAAATTCAGCTAGATTAATTGTGGGGGAGGAGAGAATATTGCTTTAACCACACAGGGATCTTTTTTGTACCTTTATATAATTACTTGGAATGTTTTATGGGCATTAATGAGTTTCTATCTTCTTTCTTTTATGTTTAGTTCTTTGTGGGACCAAGCCAAAATTGGCTTTCAGTGCCAAACTAAATGTGTACAAAACCTGGCCAGTCAGGTTTGAAAAGTATTTTTTAACTATTCACATGCAAACTTTTTGGGGGGAGACTTATAAAGCATTGATGAAGAAATTAATGGGAACTGCAAGAGATGCTTTATAAAATCATGTAGATGATTTCTGTGGCAGATTTATTCAGCAGCACAGCCTCTACTTTCATCCAGTAATCTTTTCTAGATTTCAGCCTTCTAGTCAAGGTTTAAAGTTTCTTAAACTGATGGACCTTCCAGTACCAGATTATTAAATGGACCATGGGTCTTAATTTAAGTTATTACAATAAAATGATTAAGAACTTATATTCTTAACATTATCATATGCAATGTGTCAAATGCTGATTTTAACGTTGAAAAGTCTGCGTACCTCATGCTTCACCTTACCACAAAGATGAAGATGGAGATAAAAATGAGGATCTAGTCTAAGGCCAAAGGTTCCACTATGTGTTTATTCAGAGGTTTACCTAGGAAGCATTGCCAAATTCTTACAAAATGCTGACCATGTTTTACAGCTAGAAGAAGGAAGTATCACAAGGAATAAAGTAAGATAAGCCAAGCTATCACAACCCTTGTTTTGACATTTGAATGAGTCCAGGCAAAAACAATTCCTTGACTCCATCCAAGTACTGCTGTTGCTGCTTGGATTGAAATGGAGTTGCTGGGCTACTTAGGAATAACTGTATATTTCTGAATAGTCTGTGACTAAAAGCACTTTTCCCAGCAATCTGGCAGTTCTTCAACTCTATTCATTGGACGTCAACATAGAGGAAGCAATCCTTTCACACACCTTGGGCCAGTGTACCTGTTTCTGAGTCTAGGAGTAGGCTTGCACAATGAGAGACATTAGAAATGGATTCAACTAGGCCTCTAAAGTAGACCCTGGATCTTCAAGGATTAATCTTGTCAGATTGTTTATCCTAATCCAGTTCCTGTTTCTTGCAGATACAAGAAATATCCATAGTTATTATGATACTTGAATCCTTTGTCCATAAGGTATAAACACCCTGGAATATATCTCCTTTCCTTGTCAGACTCATTTCATTTCCAGAACATGAGCTGAAGAAATGGATCTATGGCTCATTCAGGTCTTTATTATTCTTACCTAGCATTATCTCCTTTTATTCTGAGAGTTAGTTTATATTTCTAGGGCTAGTATCTTTGCATTTCCTTAAATTGTTTGGTTGCCCTGCAGATTTAAAATTTTGATATGTAGCTTGATTGCAATAATTCTTTCAAAATTATACTTTCTACCTTTTGCTTTCTGTCTTCTCCAGCAGAGGTAATTCCAAACCCATGCTTACTCTGTTTCACTTATTTCTTTTCTTAGAATATGTTTCTCTTATTCCTTCAATGATTTTCCCTACCCTTAATCTATATTGCCCTGCAGATTCTGATAATGACCGTATTTGGCATAATTGCTTGTTCATTTTAGGATATACCAAATTGTTATGCGAGTTCTCAGGCTAGGAAGTCATTTTTTCTTTATAATTGAAAGATAATTTCTCCATGCTTTCTTGTTGTCCTGTGTATATAAAATTATCTTTTCATCTGTGTGAATGACACCTGTCTAAACTAATTATTCTTCATTGTTTATAAATGTGAATGTGCCCACTGAGATAATTGTATTTGAGTGTCTTTTTAAGTAATATTTTTATTAAAACATAAAAACTAATATAAATAAAAAATACAAAAAGTAAAAAAAAGAAATATAAAAAATGACTTTTCCCTTCTTCAAGACAAGTACAATTTAGGAATTTATCACCTTCTCTGATATTTTAAAGTCTTTTCTTCCCATATCTCATCTCTTACCTATAAACACATTTTAAAGCTTCATCATTTAATCCTAGTTAGCTGTCAGACCTAGCCCAAGAACAACTAAAATAATCCAGTTCTTTATTTGCTCATTCAATATAGACAGAATCTTGCCAGATTACTACCCTAACCTAATGGATATACCCTGGGAGATTCTAGGGAGGGACTATACTAAATCTCTTACTCTTCCCATGATTTAATTCCTGTCTGTGCTATCTCCCCTCTCTTTGGAATGTGCTCCTTCCTCCTTGGGAACCTGCAACATTACTATAGTCCATCACATCAGCAAAAGTTCACTAAGAGTTACCAGGAATAATAACATACATACATACCTATTAATCACATAAACCAATTTTGTATTTCTTTATTTTCAACACCAAAACTTATCACTTTCTCTAAAAATACAACAAAAAATATCTTCTTCCCATATCTTAGCTCTTATCTATAAACAATTCTTCAAAGTCATCATTTGGTCCTGATTAAAAATATCTATTAAGAGTTATCAGAAAAAAAAATCTTTATATTTGTTTTTAACTCTTGGTTTCATTTTTTCTTTGTTTTTTCTCAAGAATTCCTTAACAAAAATTTATCTCTTTCGTAAGTCCAAGATAAGCAAGTTATCCAAGTCACTCTTGTGGTTTACTATTTGTGTATCCCTTTTAATTAACAAGGCATCAATCAGTTTCATTTGTTAATCCAGTGCAACAACTTTTTTCATCATTCTTGTAAGTTGTGATTTCTAAACTCAAATCCAAAGAGCCTGAGCCTCAGTCTTATTTTCTTCTGTCTCCTCTTCTAAAATCATTATTATAGTAGTAGACAATCTCAAGAGAAAATTCATGTTTGGAACAATGCATTGTTTCCAAATATCCTGGAATTTTTCCAAAGTTAAAATATTTTTGCTTTATTTTATATTAGCAAGTCTCTTCTTGTTTAATTATAATCTTTAATTTTTTTTTGTTCTCTCTAGTATCCAATATTCAAAGTCCTATCTTATTATATTTTTCTCTAATCCACAACAGTTTTCTATGGAAACTTACACTTTTACTTCAAAATATTCACATATTTTTAAATAATTATTTTAAACAAAGAAGGATTCTTATAATTAATTTCAAATTCTTATTTCAGATCCATCTTAGTTCTTTTCTAATGTTTTAAAATCAAATTTCTAAACATCCTTCTGTTATTTTTTACAAAATAAGAAACTTTTAAGTGCTTAAACTTGCACAATACATCTTCTACTAAGGCAGTGGTTCTCAACCTTTTTAATGCCGTGACCCCCAACCGGTCGTAAGTCGAGGACTAAACCGGTCCTAAGTCGAGGACTAAACCGGTCATAAGTCGAGGACTAAACCGGTCGTAAGTTGAGGACTACCCAACCGGTCATAAGTCGAGGACTTTCCCTGCCCGGGAGTGCCCTGCATGCGTGGTTCTGCCCCCTGCGCCGGCCGAGGCATAGCTGACAAGCGGCAGAGACGGAGCAGGCCGACCACCAGCTGGCCCAGCCCAAGGGAGGTAAGGCACCCGCTGGAAAAGGGGAAAAAAATGGCGGACAGCCTTGTTTGGCGACCCCCATGAAATGGTCGATCGACCCCAAATGGGGTCGCGACCCATAGGTTGAGAACCGCTGTACTAAGATTGAAGGAGTCTCATTCAGTGAAGTGAAACTTGATTTTCCTAAGTTTCTATGAAGATTTTCAGTCATCTGGTCATAGTTGTCCCAATGGTGCTTTTTCAAGAAGCAGCTGGACTTTCTTTGTTTTTCTAAAGAAGCTTCTTGGATGACAAGTGAAACATCTTCAAGGAAAACAAAGAAAATCCAGTTGCCTTTTGAAAAAGCACTTTTGGGGTGACTTTCCTAAAGTTCTTAATACCTGTTAATAACTGTTAACAAGCAATTTCCAGACATGATTAAGAAAGGAAGTATGAAACTCCAATGTCCTTTTTAAGGCTTCAAACTGTGGCCTTGTCTATGAGGCTCTAAAACCCACTGGAAACCACTTATTATTTCTTCTTGGGGAGCCACTATATGGTGTGCTTGTGGGTGATCCCAAGTCCTCTCCTTTATCCAGAGATGAATTCTGAGGAATAATCCATTTGCCAGCTCCTCATTCTGCTACAGTCATTGGCTCTGCTCTCTACTGAATTGTCTTCAGTCTGCCATAGCTTCCCCAGAATCCCCATTATTTGAGTGTCTTGGATGTAACTTCCTTGGTCAATTTGCCAATATGCATGAATGTTAAATTTAAAAATCTTCCTTATCATCTATTTCAAGTAGAGTCCAACTTCTGATATAACCAGATTAGAAAAAATATAACAATAATATAATTTTGCTGCACACTCTGGTAATGGATAGCATAAAAACAATAGAAATAAAAACATTAAAAATATTCTTCTCTCTATAAGCTACACTGTTGAATTTCATGATAAATTACTGCTATTTCTTTCAGCTAGAATAAATCACTTCACAAAAGCCATAAAATTAATTTGTGCTCTGGCAGAACACATGCTGTTGTATGGTGGGAGGAAGGGAGAAGCAGGGAGAATAACTGATGAAAACTTTTGCATTCTTGGATTAGTTTCTACATGCATTGTTATATTCACATATTATGTTTTATTGCCTGTTTTATATGACTCGCTTTCATGGAATAAAGGCTCTGAGTTTTTAATCCCAGATTTTTTTTAAAAAAGTCCCAGGAAATCTCCTGAATTGCAATCAAAATACGATATAGAAAAAGAGATAGTTTGTTCTTTTTTGTTTCACTAATTAATATACATCAAACATGTTTACAAGTGGAAAGGGTTGAGATGCACTTACATTTAGATAGGAGAAGACATTTTCAGTTAGCTCTTTCAAGCATTCTGAAAGGAAATATCTGGAGAAATAGAGTACAAGTATTTCATTTTTGGTTTAATATTTACTTACTTTCATATTTCCTGGGCTTATAGGCCACTCCAATCTCAACATGACTGAGCAGAGTACAACCAATATAAATAAGGTACTAAGATTAAAACATAAAATACAAATCAAACTCTACCAGCATTAAATACAACAATAGTATAATAGTATAGGATAATATGGGGATAATATGTCACTTGACATATATCTATCTATCTATCTCTCTCTCTCTCTCTCTCTCTCTCTCTCTCTCTCTCTCTCTCTCTCTCTCTCTCTCTCTCTCTCTCTCTCTCTCTATATATATATATATATATATATATATATATATATATATATATATATATATATATATATATATAGTATAAAATAGATAAAAACTCACGATCACCAGGAGAGTAAAAAAGTTTAAAACTTTAATTTAAAACCAAGCTTTCGCTGGGAGCTCCCAGCATCATCAGGGTTAGCAAGCCAGTCTATGGGTGTGCCTTAAGTAANGCCCTCCTAATTACGAAGTCCCAGAAAAATGCCCTTCCCCCCCTCCAGACCCACCGATTCCACCTCTGGGGCTTGGAGACTATGCGTCTTTCTCCCCTCTCTTTGGGAGCGCTTGTGGGGCAGCAACCATGGGCTCTGTTGGGCTCCCCCTGATACTGCTGCTGGTGGGGGCACTAGCCCGGATCCCCAGAAGCCAAGGGGAGAAGGAGATCCCCGGTAAGGAGCGGGCCGGGTGGGGGAGGACAAGGGCTGGGAGGGTGATATGTTTGGGAAGCAACCCTGATACGTGTGGGGTGAGGTGGGGGAAGAAAGCTGCTGAATCTCCAGATGTTATTTTGGGAAATGGGTCGAGGGTATTGCCTATAATATACACCTATGGCAATGCCATTTTTTCCCATTTTATATTGACCCAAATGCATTCAAGACAGTTTTCATCATTGTTGTGCTCTATTTCTGTAGAGATGTAGTTATTTCTTACATAGAAAGCAACTCCACCTCCTCTTTTATTTGGTCTGTTTCTTTTAAATAAGTTAAATCCCCCTCTAGCTATGTGTTCCATTTGTGGGTTTCATCCCACCAAGTTTCCGTAATGGCAACAATATCATATCTGCCATCATTTACCTGAATTTCTAATTCACCCTGTTTATTGCTCATACTCTTAAAGCGGAAATCAACATAGAATGAGGTATATGACAAGGTGATGCAATATCACCTATCCTTTTCTCAGCCTGCCTTGAAGAAGTATTTCACAAACTAGCCAGGGCAAAAGATTAAATAAAAATCAACGGCAATTATTTAAATTACTTAAGATTTGCAGATTATGTTGTTCTCTTCTCACAAGACCCAGAAGAGCTACAAAGATACATACAAGAGCTGAACACATTTGGCTTAAAAATAAACCTGCAAAAGAGCCAGGTTATGTTTAATTAAAAAAAGGTATCTGGAGAAGAACTAGATGGAGTAGACCTCTACCTATACCTTGGCCAACAGATCTCAATGGAAGGTAATACAATAAAGGAAATTGAATGACATGTTAAATATGGTTGGCAGGCATTTGGCAAGCTAAGTATAATTTTCAAGAACAGCCTCCCCTATGCCTGAAGAGAAAGGTTTTCGATCAGTGTGTGTTACCTGCTCTAACATAGGCTGGTGGAACATGCACAATAACCTTACAATCAATATGAAAGCTAGGAGTCTCTCAAAGAACCATGGAAAGACCTGCACATGGATTAGAGAACAACCGAAGTAGCAAGAATATATATATATATATATATATATATATATATATATATATATATATATATATATATATATATATATATATATATATATATATATATATATATATATATATATATATATATATATATATATATATATATATTAACAAAGATCTCCTCTCACTCCATCTTAATCTCAGCAACAAGATACACCCCACTCTTTGGGACAAATCCAAACAACTCGCTGTCTGGAGAGCCGAAACTCAAACCAACCTCAAGACAGACACACACACTAAAAAACTTCTAAAACTACAAAAATGCCAGAAACAAACCCCCCCCCCCTCACATCCATGCATGAAACAAACAGTACATAACACCTCAGATAGGATCCTTACCAAAGCTGAAACCAATGTCCTCTCCAAAGGGTTCAACTTTGCAGTC